>NW_024425008.1:17731273-18052707 GCF_017311325.1 Ursus maritimus
GAGTTATGGGACTGTATTGGTCTTGGCTCACAACTTAATATCTCACAAAGACTCTAACTATTTTCACATTTGAAACATCTTAGAGTATATACCTAGACTCCCAAGAAAGTAGAGAACCAAAAAAAAAAAAAGCAAACAAATAAAAACAAGAAACAATTTGAGAATAACAATATATATTTGTTGACTTTTAACTATTTTCTTAAAGGGCATTCTAGCATACTATTTAATCTTTACAAAGAATAATGGGACAAGTACTATTAGAATCCTCATTTTAAAAAATGAAAGATCTGACTTTCAGAATAGTTAAATAATGCTTCCATAGTCAGGAGCTTGAAAGCTCCAGAACAGAATTATATCTAGGATCCTTGACTCCAACGACATGTCCATTCAGACACTAAAAATAACACCAGACTCAAACGGTAAATGAGACATGGCTTTGAGAAAAAAATATTTAAGGGCTCCTTGTATTCATACAATAACAGCGAAGGATATATGTAAATTAGCTTAAAATATTAAACTCTGTTATGATTCATTTAGATGCAAATATACTCCCACAGTTTCTCTTCCAGTAAGTTTCAAATTTTAACTATTAGTTATTCTTAAAATCTACACATTTAGTACATTGATAAATTGCTAATCATGTTAAAAAGCGATAATAAATCAAGGCATTGTCAGCAATACCAAACAAAATCAATTTCATTACTCTGGCAGACTGGCTGTCAACCATTTTTTCCTCAGGAGTACTTGGTTTGAGTGAAAGACCCCAGAGTCTGATTCTCTTGTTTAACTCATCCATAGTGATGGTCGGGGTAAGGAGACCAGGTGTGTGTGATATCACAACACTCCTTATCATGTACACTTTATAAAAATAAAGTGAATATTAGCAATTGACTATGAGGACCAATCCAAAACAATATGAATTATTTACTGATACCAAATGGTCCTTCCAAAAGTGGGGGTTCTATCTGCTTATAAAATTTTGAGGTGGCTGGATTTCAAAAATAGTGAATGATTAGAGACTTTATTACTCTAGGTAACTTGTAAGTTTTAATTTCATAATTCAGGGAGCTACTAATAAATTTACTTTTAAAACACATATCAAATGTCTTTATTTTTTATTTCATTTTCTCATAAGATCTAAAAGTATCTTTCCTCATGCTCTGAAGTCAAAATCTTGAGATACATCCTCTGATACCCAAACACACAGCTCAGTGATTGAGAGAATAGAAACTCAGTAAAAATCACTCAAGGTGATTTAGGTTCAATCTTTGAGAAATAGGAATGATGAACCAAGGGTTTTCCCAAAATTTCAGGTTTTGACTGCCTCAAAGTTCCCCCTTGTCATTTCACAGTGAAATTGTGCATAGAGTCTCACCATGACAGGGGACCTGTGGAAGATTAATTTATATTTATACAACTTGAACATGCTAAGTCTGAAAAACTTCATCAACTTTAAATAGGAGGATTTAAAAAATTCTATGATAACAAGGCCTGCCAGTATTTCTACAATTATTAACAACCTAGGTTATTAAGTTAAATTGAATTTTTAAGGTATAATTATATTACAAACCCCAATAAGACAACTAATTTTTAAGTTCTTATTTAAATTCCAATTAGTTAACATACAGTGTAATATAGTTTCGAATGACTCATGGTGATTCAACACTTACATACAATACTCATGCTCATCACAAGTGCACTCCTTAATCCCCATCACCTTTTTAACCCATCAAAAGAAGCAATCAACCAAACTAGAAGGTAACCTACAGAATAGGAGAAGATATTTGCAAATCGTATCTAATAAAGGTTAGTATTCAAAATTTATAAATAACTTATAAAACTCAACACCCCAAAAATGATTAATCCAATCAAAAAATGGTCAGAAGACATGAATAGACATTTTTCCAAAGAGATCCAGATGGCTAACGGACACATGAGAAGATGCTCAACATCACTCAGCAACAGGGAAATGCAAATCAAAACTACAATGAGATATCACCTTGCACCTGTCAGAATGGCTAAAATCAACAACACAAGAAACAACAGGTGTTGGTGAGGATGTTGGAGAAAGGGGAACACTTTTTGCACTGCTGGTGGGAATGCAAACTAGTCCAGCCACTCTGGAAAACAGTATGGAGTTTCCTCAAAAAGTTAAAAATAGAACTATCCTATAATTGAGCAATTGCACTACTAGGTATTTACAAAGGATACAAAATACAAATTCACAGGGATACCTGCTCCCGTCTTTATAACAGCATTATCTATAATAGCCAAGAAGAAATAGCCCAAGTGTCTGTTGAATGATGGATGGGTAAAGGAGATGTGGGTATGTATTATATTACATACATATATAAATGGAATATATTTAATATTATATTATATTATATTATATTATATTATATTACATATATATAATAGAATATTAGCCATAGAAAGGAATGAAATCTTGCCATTTGCAACAACTTGGGGAGAGAGAGAGAGTATTATGCTAAGTGAAATAAGTCAGTCAGAGAAAAACAAATAGCATGTGATTTCACCCATCTGTGGAATTTAAGAAACAAAACAAATGACCATGGGGTAAAAAGAGAGAAGCAAACCAAGAAACAGACTCTTAACAAATTGATGGTTATCAGAGGACAGGTGGGCTTTTTTTTTTTTTTTAATTTGTTGAGTTCATCTAGACAATTAAAATCTTTAAAAAAAAAAAAATAAAAAAAAAAAAAAAAGCCCACCTGTCCTCTGATAACCATCAATTTGTTAAGAGTCTGTTTCTTGGTTTGCTTCTCTCTTTTTACCCCATGGTCATTTGTTTTGTTTCTTAAATTCCACAGATGGGTGAAATCACATGCTATTTGTTTTTCTCTGACTGACTTATTTCACTTAGCATAATACTCTCTCTCTCTCCCCAAGTTGTTGCAAATGGCAAGATTTCATTCCTTTCTATGGCTAATATTCTATTATATATATGTAATATAATATAATATAATATAATATAATATAATATAATATAATATAATATAATATAATATAATATAATATAATATAATATAATATAATATAATATAATATAATATAATATAATATAATATAATATAATATAATATAATATAATATAATATAATATAATATAATATAATATAATATAATATAATATAATATAATATAATATAATATAATATAATATAATATAATATAATATAATATAATATAATATAATATAATATAATATAATATAATATAATATAATATAATATAATATAATATAATATAATATAATATAATATAATATAATATAATATAATATAATATAATATAATATAATATAATATAATATAATATAATATAATATAATATAATATAATATAATATAATATAATATAATATAATATAATATAATATAATATAATATAATATAATATAATATAATATAATATAATATAATATAATATAATATAATATAATATAATATAATATAATATAATATAATATAATATAATATAATATAATATAATATAATATAATATAATATAATATAATATAATATAATATAATATAATATAATATAATATAATATAATATAATATAATATAATATAATATAATATAATATAATATAATATATATTCCATTTATATATGTATGTAATATAATACATACCTCACATCTCCTTTACCCATCCATCATTCAACAGACACTTGGGCTATTTCTTCTTGGCTATTATAGATAATGCTGTTATAAAGATCGGGGAGCAGGTATCCCTGTGAATTTGTATTTTGTATCCTTTGGGTAAATACCTAGTAGTGCAATTGCTCAATTATAGGATAGTTCTATTTTTAACTTTTTGAGGAAACTCCATACTGTTTTCCAGAGTGGCTGGACTAGTTTGCATTCCCACCAGCAGTGCAAAAGTGTTCCCCTTTCTCCAACATCCTCACCAACACCTGTTGTTTCTTGTGTTGTTGATTTTAGCCATTCTGACAGGTGCAAGGTGATATCTCATTGTAGTTTTGATTTGCATTTCCCTGTTGCTGAGTGATGTTGAGCATCTTCTCATGTGTCCGTTAGCCATCTGGATGTCTTCTTTGGAAAAATGTCTATTCATGTCTTCTGACCATTTTTTGATTGGATTAATCATTTTTGGGGGTGTTGAGTTTTATAAGTTATTTATAAATTTTGAATACTAACCTTTTATTAGATACGTTATTTGCAAATATCTTCTCCTATTCTGTAGGTTACCTTCTAGTTTGGTTGATTGCTTCTTTTGATGGGTTAAAAAGGTGATGGGGATTAAGGAGTGCACTTGTGATGAGCATGAGTATTGTATGTAAGTGTTGAATCACTAGAGTCATCTGAAACTAATATTACACTGTATGTTAACTAATTGGAATTTAAATAAGAACTTAAAAAATTAGTTGTCTTATTGGGGGTTTGTAATATAATTATACCTTTAAAAATTCAATTTAACTTAATAACCTAGGTTGTTAATAATTGTAGAAATACTGGCAGGCCTTGTTATCATAGAATTTTTTAAATCCTCCTATTTAAAGTTGATGAAGTTTTTCAGACTTAGCATGTTCAAGTTTGTATAAATATAAATTAATCTTCCACAGGTCCCTGTCATGGTGAGACTCTATGCACAATTTCACTGTGAAATGACAAGGGGGAACTTTGAGGCAGTCAAAACCTGAAATTTTGGGAAAACCTTGGTTCATCATTCCTATTTCTCAAAGATTGAACCTAAATCACCTTGAGTGATTTTTTACTGAGTTTCTATTCTCTCAATCACTGAGCTGTGTGTTTGGGTATCAGAGGATGTATCTCAAGATTTTGACTTCAGAGCATGAGGAAAGATACTTTTTAGATCTTATGAGAAAATGAAATAAAAAATAAAGACATTTGATATGTGTTTAAAAGTAATTTATTAGTAGCTCCCTGAATTATGAAATTAAAACTTACAAGTTACCTAGAGTAATAAAGTCTCTAATCATTCACTATTTTTGAAATCCAGCCACCTCAAAATTTTTATAAGCAGATAGAATCCCCCCACTTTTTGGAAGGACCATTTGGTATCAGTAAATAATTCATATTGTTTTGGATTGGTCCTCATAGTCAATTGCTAATATTCACTTTATTTTTATAAAGTGTACATGATAAGGAGTTGTGATATCACACACACCTGGTCTCCTTACCCCGACCATCACTATGGATGAGTTACAAAAAAACAAGAGAATCAGACTCTGGGGTCTTTCACTCAAACCAAGTACTCCTGAGGAAAAAAATGGTTGACAGCCAGTCTGCCAGAGTAATGAAATTGATTTTGTTTGGTATTGCTGACAATGCCTTGATTTATTATCGCTTTTTAACATGATTAGCAATTTATCAATTGTACTAAATGTGTAGATTTTAAGAATAACTAATAGTTAAAATTTGAAACTTACTGGAAGAGAAACTGTGGGAGTATATTTGCATCAAATGAATCATAACAGAGTTTAATATTTTTAAGCTAATTTACATATATCCTTCGCTGTTATTGTATGAATACAAGGAGCCCTTAAATATTTTTTTCTCAAAGCCATGTCTCATTTACCGTTTGAGTCTGGTGTTATTTTTAGTGTCTGAATGGACATGTCGTTTGGAGTCAAGGATCCTAGATATAATTCTAGTTCTGGAGCTTTCAAGCTCCTGACTATGGAAGCATTATTTAACTATTCTGAAAGTCAGATCTTTCATTTTTTTAAAATGAGGATTCTAATAGTACTTGTCCCATTATTCTTTGTAAAGATTAAATAGTATGCTGGGAGAATGCCCTTTAAGAAAATAGTTAAAAGTCAACAAATATATATTGTTATTCTCAAATTGTTTCTTGTTTTTATTTGTTTGCTTTTTTTTTTTTTTTTGGTTCTCTACTTTTTCTTGGGAGTCTAGGTATAATCTTTAAGATGTTTCAAATGTGAAAATAGTTAGAGTCTTTGTGAGATATTAAGTTGTGAGCCAAGACTACATACAGTCCCATAACTCAGCTACCAGGCTAAGAACCAAGGCTATGCTATGGACTGAAATTTGTATTCCCCCAAATTCATGTGTTGAAACTCTAGCTCCCAACGTGATGGTTTTTGGAGGTGGACCTTTGGGAGGTAATTAAGTGGGTGAAGCTTTCATGAATGGATTAATGTTCTTATAAAAAGGGACTGGTGAAGCGTAAAGATGAAGCACAGACCAAGCAAGAAGGTGTCTGTCAACAAACCAGGGAAAGGACTCATTAGGAAGCAAATCACCTAACACTTTGATTTTGGAATTCCCAGGCTTCAGAACCATGAGAAAAAAAAAAAATCTATTATTTATACCACCCAATCTATGTTATTTTTCTTGTAGTAGGCCAGATTGACTAAGACAAGCTGCTCATAGCAACTTGACCCTGCCCTTTGCTCCTGAAAATTTGCCAAAAAATTAAGACTTTTGCAAAATCTTTCTCAGAACAATTTCATTGGTTGCTTTAAGAACTTCGGAAAATGAATTTACCTGAATAATATAATACTCAACTAACCTCCTTTTCAAGACAATATATTATTCATCCAGGTAAATAGTCCCTTTCCAAGACCAAAAATGGCTCAAGTAGGTAAATGCTTATTTATGAGATCACTTTTCAACATTCACTTCACTGTGTCCATTAGTTTTAAACTCATGTCAAGATGTTGACCAATCCCTACCAGACCTCTACATTGGAAAACCCACCTTAAACCACTAGAACACAGACTCTAAAAGCCTATAAATATTTATCCCTTGTCTCTTCCGTTATGAGACACTTCTAAGTCTCCCTCAATTGGTGCTTTTCTTTACTTTATTGAGTAATAATTTCAGCCCTTCTCGATTCAGACCTGCTTGATCAATTGGTTATAATAGTGGCCTTTACAGGAGTTGATGGTGGACATAGGTCAATCAGTTGCAACTCTGATGTACAAATGAAGGAAACCCTGTTTGTAACCTGGATTCCATCTCTGAAGTAGGTTTGCTTTCATCTGTTCTTTTTGCACTATCTTCTAATGGGAACTATTGTTTTGTATATGCGTTGATGGATGGAGATAATTTCACTCTTTATAGCTGCTAAGTGCTTATAATATCAGATGCTCTCTAATGGATCTTAAAGTTTTCACAGAAAGGAATGGAAAAGTTCCAAACTAAGATGGAAATTGTGAAGAGAAAAAGACTGAGAACCTTTCTGCCATTTCTTGGGCATTGTGCCCTATTTAAGAGAGTAATGTGGACACCCCTAACCCCATTCCCCCAGGAAAATTGTGGTTCAGAAACTATTCTTTTGACCTTTTATGCTTCTAAGCAATGTTGGTTTCATATAAGTGGTTCCTTTGAAAATATCTTTTAAAAATAGATTATTTTCTCTGTATCTTGAAACTTTTTATATTTATATGGGGGAAGAGGCAGTTTCCCACTCTATGTTTCATCATGGTTTTGGCAGAAAACAATGAGATGACTATAAGTCTTTCATATTTGAGTCAGATAGTCTTAAAATAATTTGAAATATTTTGCTTAATGATATTGTCTTATCATAAAAAGTGATAGTGTTATATTTTTTAATATGGAATATATTCAGTGATTCTCTGGGGGAATTCACTGAAACATTCCCAAGTTAAATCCATTTATTTTCCTTTAATAGCTATTTTAGCCTTTTAAATGGATTCAGTGTCAGTAAGGACAATATTTTTCAAAATTAGTTCATATTTTCCTCTCTTTCTTATATCATTTTTTTAGGTTGACTGATGTTGAATCTATATGATCTCAGATATTGCAAAGCAAGTACATTTGTGATTCAATTATATGATGTAATATTTAAGGTTAAACCTTCTGAAACCAAACCAATTCACATTTGAATTCTAATTCTACCTTTCTCTTGTTGGGAAACTTTGGGATAATTTCCTAAACTTTGTAAATGTAAGTGTCCTCCTCTAGAAAATGAGAAGGATAGCATCTAATTTATAGGGTTGTTGGGTGCCTTCAAATGAAAACTAGATTGCTATACCACAGTTAATACAGTGGCTGGCACAAGACAAGTGATCAATAAATGTCAACTATTATTATCATTATCTTTTCTCTAAACCTATAAAACCTTTTATACATCTATAAATACCATTGGTTTTTTCAAGGAAAATATTAAACTACAGTTGAGGATAAACTAGAATGGCCTCTTCCACATTTCTAGATAAGCTAGATAGTAGAGAGAGCCAGAATTGAGATATATGTCCCTGTTGACGACCCTGACACATATGAGAACATTTGATCAAGATAGCAAAGCATTCCTGGGAAGACTATGACTGGGGTCACATTTTATGGTGAGGGAGTTGGAAGTCCCAGGGCTTGGAGCAGAGCCTTCACTCATGAGCAGAGATAGTGTTTATTCTCCTTAAGTGAGGAAGCCTGATCTCAACTGAAGGAAAAATGCCAGGAGTTGTAGGAGTTGGCCTAAATATTTTTCCAAGTGGTTTATAGTTGCAAAGCCCCTAATTAGAAACTGTTCTTCTCTAGAGAAGAAAAATCTGATATGCTGCTACTTTGTCTTCAATGAGAGATATAAATCTAAAACTTTTGGAACTTCACCAAGGGTGGAAGGAATGAAAGCCAAATCTTCATGAAGTCTGAGTTTTCAGGAAGTCGAGTAAGAAATGTCTGGCTTTGCTGCTTAACGTGTTCGTTTAGGCTCAGACAATGTCCAGCTCTAGGTGATTTAAAACAAAACACAACAAAACAACAACAACAACAACAAAACCAAAAGCATGAGAAGGTCCTGCAGCTTGAAACATCTTTCATAATGGTTTAATGAAAGTAAAAGTGTTTGAATTTGCTCCTAAGAGGAAGTTTGTGAGATTAAATGTTACCCGTTTTGTGTGTGTGTGTGTGTGTGTGTGTGTGTGTGTGTGTGTGTGTTGTTATGCTGTGAGAATAACATCCAAGCTATGTTCTTTTACGGAGCTGCTAAATTTCATTTATTTCCTTCAGATTCTTAATCCTCTTCCAGAAAGACTAGAGGATAAATGGGTACTTTGGAATTTTTTTGAGAGGTTTTTAAAATGGGAATTAATTTGGAAAAAAAAAATCTCCAGCTATAGTCCAAGAGAGATTATATGAGTTTTTGGCTCTTTGAAAAAGGTTTAATCCCTTTACATAAAATACATTCCAAGCCCACTTTGGACATTCCCATTTACTCTATTACAAATGTTGTATGAAGGATCAGCACTTGAACTCAAGAAATTCAGTAATAATTGAAATGGGAAAAAAATTTAAATGATACAAAGTGCATAATATACTCTAATAAAACGACTCGGGACTGAGCATTACTCTATGCTTGAATCTATTTTAATTTAATCTTTGTGTTTATGTTGCCTTGAGGAACATGCATATATGCGCACACATACAAGCGCATAATCTTTCAGGGAAAGAGAGAGGAAAAAGTAAAAAAGAACAAGAGAGGGGGAGAGAAAAAGAAAGGCAAAGAGAGAAATAAAGGAAGGAAAGAAGAAATAAGAAAAAAATTTACACTGCCGTTCAATATCATATATTTTGATGAAAATGGAAACAGTACATAAATATGACCTGTTGACATTTTAAAACCACAAAAAAGATGCAAGTATCATTATCACTTCTCAGTCACATGTTATAGAAAATCCTAATTATCATTTAGTTGGAGGATAAAAATGTTCAGTTCACTCCAGCGACAAAGGCAAACACTAAATTTTGAAACTGAAAAGCTAATTATGAAGGTAGGAATATGGAGTAGAGGTCACTGACTGGACAAGTATGGGAATAGGGAGAGCCAAGGGCACAACCGTCCTTTATGTGTTGGTGTCGCCAAGAAGGTGTCAACTAAGAAAGCAGCTTCGTTGGGTTTAACTCTCAGTGTTTTAGAAAAAGAAGAGAATGGCAGCCTATTTTTCTCTAAGCACTGCACTAGATAATGGACTAAAAGATGATCTTTGAGAGTGTATAGCAGGGTACTCATTCCAAGTGCAAAAGAAACGTCACAGAGTGGTGTCGAATTCTGAACTGAAATTTTTAACAATAGGAAATCATACTAGGTCAAATTAATTGCCAAGTGTTTTGTTACATAAATAAATGGCAAGGTAGAACAAAGCCAAGCTTTACAGATGCGTAAGATATGTGTAGTGAGACTCTTTTAATATAAGAAGAAAATTTAATTATTATTCTCATGGATACAGAATGTGGGAAAAACCATCTTTCTGAAGGATTCGCAGACAAGAGCGATAACCACCAAAAAATTTGACCAAGGAAGGATACCTTAGAGATACTTAGGTAAGTTTTAATTCATGTGGATTAATGATCTAGAAAGGGGACCAACGTATATAAAATACTAAATAGCTAAAAATAAGGAATATTTACATGTATCAAAGTTGGTTAAAAAATAAACAAGTTATGGAACAGTCAAGGAGCAACCATATAAATAAGTATAGCCACAAGAAGAAGAATCAGAAAGAAATTAACACACATGGACACAGAAATACAAAGAGAAAGTCTTTCATTTCTTCACCGATCTTATCCTTTAAAAGAACTAAAAAATGGGTAAATTTTAAGGCTCAATGCCAGTTGTTTTTGAATTATGTTATTTTATTTAATTTCTACACTACAGACCAAAGACATTGTTGTTCCCATGTACCTAGGTGGAAAAAGAAACACAAAGTAATGAGCTCACTTGTCCATCATCATGCATTCACACAGAACCCAGAATTAAATGAGCAGAGCCTTATGAAGTCGGCTAACGTATGATGAACATTCTGGAAAGCATCTGGATTTTTCTCCATTTGGATTCCACCCCCCCACCCCCCGCTTATTAAAAGAACCAAATGGGAGATTATCCAATAAGAAAGAATCAAATGGACTGATTATACTAATACAGGGAATAAAGATAAGAAATATAATAGGATTTCTATTCCACTGACAAGAACACTGAGGCCTTGAAAAATTGTATGACCCATCCAAGGCCTCACTAGATATTAGCAGTGCTGCCATGACAAGAACTTATTTTTCCTATATCTATTCCTTTTTAAACAGTAATAAATATTGTGTAAATTATCAAAAATACTTGCATTTCATACGTTACATAAAAAATACCTATTACATTTATTATATGCCTACTGTATACCCACTGTGGGAGCTGGAGTGGGTTGGGATATGTAAAGGACATTTAATAAAGGGCTCCTCATGCTAAAGACAATCACTCCTTACTTGAAACAACAAGGCACAACAAAACAGTTTTGGGATGTGATAGATGTCTAGACTGTTTAGCACAGGCTTCATGAGCTCTTAGAGATGAGAACATTTAAAGATTAAGTCATCTGAGGAGGAGTGCCTGGGTGGCTCAGTAGGTTAAGCATCTGCCTTCGGCCCAGGTCCTCATCCTGGGGTCCTGGGGTAGAGCCCTGCATCGGGCTCCCCACTGAGCAGGGAGCCTGCTTGTCCCTCTCCTCCCTGCTTGTACCCTCTCTCCCTCTCTTTCTCTCTTTCTCAAATAAATAAATAAAACCTTAAAAAAAAGATTAAGTGAACTATAATTCGAACTTGAATTAAGATCTAAAGAGGTGAATGGACGAAGGAACAGGGATTGATGTATTTATGTTTTAGCGATGAGCCCTTGAGAATCCCATCCCCATGCCAGTAGACATGCCTTCAGTTAATCTTTTCTAAAGCAGAAGGAATGGATTCTGAGTCCTGCTCTTGCCTGGTGCTTCAGTATCATTAAGGGCTACCTGGTGTCTTGGGAAGGGCATGGATCCCAGTGTCAGATAAATTGAGTTTAGTCCATTCTTGTTTTTTTGTTTTTGTTTTTTATTTTTAGATTTTTAAAAAAGATTTATTTTATTAAGTTTTTGAGAGAGAGAGAGAGAGAGAGAGCACATGAATGGGAGGAGCAGAGGGAGAGGGAGAGAGAATCCCAAGCAGACCCTGCACTGAGCATGGACCCTAAGTGTGGCTTGATCCCAGGACCCTGAAATCAAGACCTGAACCAAAAACCAAGTCACACAGTTAACCAACTGTGCCACCCAGGCGCCCCTAGTCCATTCTTTACTCATGAGCTCCGGGAGCAGCTAGGTTACAATGTCTCACTGTTTTTCCATTTGCAAAATTGTGACATTGCCTTGCTAGTAATCTGCAGGATCACTATGCGTGTCACATAGTAGGTTGCTCTTCCATGGGAGACAGAATGACAATGTGCAATGTGCTGCGAAATTTGGGAATGACCCTCAGAATATCTAGCAGACTCTGATTTTGTGCCAAACATAAAATCGAATCTTCAGTCTAGGACTTCCTTTGACTTTCTAATTTTACTAACTTTACCAACCCCCAAGACTCACTTTGAGGAGTTAAAACACACCATATTATCATTACCTGTTAAGAGAAGGAACTTAGAGACCTAAAAAAATTCATGAAAATTGTGTTACATGAAATACGACTGTGGATCACTTCTATGAGATATTTAAAGCAACTTGGACTTTCTCTAGAACAAATTCTTTAAGTGGTGACTCTGTTAGAATTTATCAGTAGTCTTCACATAGTCAAAACACAGGAAAGACCATGGAGGAGAATGGTTGGGATGTAAGCATACAAAGAAATGGTCTAGAGTCTTTTCACTTCGTCCAGTCTTTCTCTTCACTGAGATGGCTTGTTGATTACTTTTGTCCAAGCCTGTTTATTTCTTAAGGGCCAAGAGCTCAATGGAACTGAAGTAAGCTTGTAAGTGTAAACCTAAGCTTTTGCAGGAACCACAACAAAAGGATATGTCTTTAGAAATTTAGAGATCTATGTGTCTGGCTCTTTCCGGACGTCATTTATTTTGTTGAGGGAAGTGTTGGTGGGGAAAATGTCAGTTTACACCAAACTGGCCTAAGAAGGCAGTCAAATGACATGTTACATGTTAAGAGGCATCCTACGCTTGAATATTCATATAATCCAGATGGTGATGACATGAACTGAGGGACCATTAAGCAGCAAGAAGTTCTCTGACTGTAACTGTTCTTTATGATTCTGTGTGTGCAGAACTATTTAAATAAATCCCAATATCAAAACTGAAACCAATAACATAGCCTCTTTTAAAAATTTTAAACTGTGTCTGATTACTAATTTGTCCAAATTTTCAAAAGGTTATTATTTTTTGTTTTCTCTCCTATGCAGATATAATCTCGAGACCATATTATTCTGAAATACATGCACAGCTGTACCCTTGCAATATGTACTGATATATCACATACCTACAGATAGTGGCTGTTTGTCTATACATATGAGCATGTGCACACACACACACACACACACACACACACACACACACACACTCATGGCATCAAGTTATCATTATCACGCCATTTAGACCAATATCTGAAATGGAAATAATATCACGTCATTGCCTTATTCTGAATTTCTTTAGAGATTGCTATTAGGCCTTCCAGTAAATGTGTATGCCAGACCAAAACAGAGACATGCAAAGCCAGCTATGACTTATTTCCAGTAAAAGAAATCTTACCTTTTAATTTCTCCAAATCACTAAGTACAACGCTCAGTGATACCGGACTAAGAATTTAGTGGAGTTGCCCAACAAGCAGTGACCCACACATGTTTTGAATTTCACAGATAAACAATTCAAAGTTTATCAGTGTACTTTCAACGTTTAACTTACAACCTCTGCCATATTCTTGTTTTCCTAACATGGCAGGACTTTCCCAAGGAAAGGCATATTTCTCTTCCTGTTCTATTGTGAGGCTAGTCAAACGATCAACACGAAATTCAGAATGAGGTTTTATTAACTTAAACAATTTGTGCCATTATTTAAGATACACAGTAGGACTATGTGGATTTAACATTCTAAGAAAAAACACATATACTAAAATAATATTTAAGATCTCTCTGTACAACTGGCTGCTCTGTTCTCCTAAAATACCAGATACATTTGGTTATGCCCCGTAATATCACTGTGTAGAGAAAGATGCATCACACATCACATTGTAGGAAGTTGACAATATTGAATATCATTTTTGATGATACAAACAACAAGAGCCCCTGATCTCTGAGAGTTAAAAATTGTGATTTCAAAACCACTGTACTAATGGTTTTCTTATTGATTCTGGCCGAGTTAAACAATGATTTTTTTTCACATATACCTTTCAAAAAACAAAATGCTTAAACCGTGGAAAACTCCTCTATTTCTGTCATTAGTGTTTGCTTTCAGCTATGTGTGCGTGACTCTCAAATAGTTAAATTTGGTCACCCTACTCCAAGCTCACACAGAGCTCGGCTTCAGGGAGGAAAATCTAGCCTAACTGTTAGCATAAGTATTCGCTTTTCATCAGTATGTATGCTTCCAGGGGGACGGTAGCATGCCAGCAAGAATACTGTCTTTGGCACTGGAAAAGACTGCATTTAAATTCTTAGATGATTCAGTAATGATGCAAATAATTTGTGACTCAGTTTCCTCATTCTCAAGATGAGGGTAATAACATACATTTCCTTGTTAAAAATATTAAATGTGATAAAACATGTGGACCATCTAGCGGCAACAGAGAGCTTCGAGACTTAGTAATTGGTACCAATCATAACCTGTCTTCCTCACTACCTGAAAAATCAACGTGCTAACAAATTACAACTTCAGAAATTTTCCTTCAGCACTTCAAGCTTTTAGCCTGCTGTGTAGTAAGTACACATCCTACCTGTCACTTCAGGAAACTGAGGTTTGCATGAGCAAAGAGACTAGAATATTTGATCTCCTGGGTCTTACCTGCTTAACAGTCTTTCATCGTCATTCCTCCACAAAGAGGCAGAGCACAAATTGACGGACTGTTGACAACGCCATAGATGTGTTGTTTCCTTAGCTCTGATAACCTATATACCCAGAGAAATTATATCATCTTGAAAACTTTGTTTGTATAATTGGCAGATGGAGCACTTAAGTAATTTGCCACCAACCTTTCTAGAATTTGATAGACATTCAGGGTCCTGAGGTTATCTTACAGAAGCAAGCAACATCATTTGACTTTTAAAAAATTCATAGTAGTCTCGGAGAGCCTCATTGCATGATTATTCTTTTAATATTGTTGACACAATTTTTATTATCAACAGCAAAGCCCATTCTGAAATAAAATTGCTTCCCATGGGCTAGGCACTCTAATGGATGGTGCCTAATTATTTTAATGAAGTATGAATATAAGTTTGAACTCTCTTCTTTTTCTCTTTGTTTTTCCTGTACATTTTTGCAGAGGAAAAATAATTTAAAAGTTCTACTCTGTAGATATAATATCTACCATGGTACTATAAACCTATTTGTTCATAATGTTTTCTCTGCAAAAATACCAAAGGGTTTTATTTATATTTCTCTAGCTCTTCTTCTCCTTTTTTTTTTTTTTTTTAATATTCTGAACTTAATTAGAGTCACTCTGGTGTGCATGCGTCCCTGGGGCCTTGCTGCCCAAAAGAGACTGTGTACTCTTTCCTTTTCCCAGAAGGTCAATGCCATTTTGTCTCTTCTCAACACGCTAGCCAGTGATCTAGAGAATAAATCCACCATATTCAAGCGAGTCCTGGAGATTTAAAACCATGAGTCTTGATGAAGAAAGCAAAAATGATTCTAAATACCGAGGAATCTATGCCAGCTCAGCAGCTTTTAAGGAAATCCAGAAATATTTGTGTAGTGCACAGAGCTGAAAGGACATGCGGATCTAGTTTTGCTATTGCAAACAAACCCAGCCCGCAGAAAAGTGCTAGCTTAGTCTTATTTCTTGACCTGGAAGATAAAGTATTATGATAACTTTTCTCCACATGTTTAGATTTATGGGAATTTAACATTTTTTTTTCTTTAATAACTAAACACAGGATTGGGAGAATACATTAAAAAAGAAAAAGAAACATTAATTCAAATATAGATAGGTTTAGATTTTATATAGATGACATATTTTGATAAACCATTTATGTTTTTGCTTTTTGTTTCTCTTTTTTATACTCATTTATAGACATACTCTCATATATATATATACACAAATATGTTATAGATACACATATATTTGTATATGTATATATGTTTACTATGTTTATATGGGTATACGTATGTATGTGTGTGTGTGCACGTAAAACAGAGAGACAAATACAAAGTAAGCGGACATACGTGCATGCTTACACATGTACACGCACAGAGTAGTTGGTCAGTATACCTCTACATAAAACTGGCAGAGACTGAAGTCGAAAATAATTTATTACTGATTAAGTTCCTCAGAATGTGGAATCTTGCAATCTCTGAGATACGAAGTCACTAGTAGTCAGGTCAGGTTTTTTTTCTCTGCCATGGGCTTTCAAAAATAATAGCTCTATTGCATGCATCATAAAGGACTGACATACTAGAACTCTAACCTGTAAATGAGATGGTTGTTACTATATAACTTAACATGTCTTTCACAGCTTTAGAATTTTATTGTTGTTCTTGGACATGGTGCTTCAGGAAGCAAGAGACTGTTGTTTTTTGGTGATACAGATAAATATATAGATATAGATGTACACGCAGATACAGATATACATACAGATAGTAATTTTCACTAGCAAAAGAATAAAGTATCTTATAAAATTATTTCAAATTCTACCATTATTTTTTTAAATATTCTAGCCCAAGGGAGTAAAGACTAAAGATGAATTTGGTTTTCATCCTTCTTAATATAGCTGGAATATATTAAATCTTAAGCAGAATGGTATACAACAGCTTCCTTATGAAAATTGAAGAGATTGGTTAAAAGACACTTCTGATAGGTCCACAGTGAGAATCTCCCTGAGAACCTGGCCTTTACATGCTTCCAGGACCTACTCAGGATGAAATTCCCCCGCATCTCCCACCACATTACTATGAAACAATGCACTCCAGAGCGCTTGATAAGTCATTTAAGTGCTCTGATATCTGCAGTATCAGCCCTATTGTTATAGACTTCTATCTAATCTTTACAGTAATTAAAACCCCTTCTTCCTTTTCGGGGGGGGGGGGGGGAGTTCATTCAATCCTAGGTAAACATTCATCGATTACTCTCACCTGCTGTGATATTTTCATTTTCTGAATTTCAATCGTACTCGCCGCCTATCATCCTTAGAGCCTTATTAATAGACTTTTTGTGTTGTTCCATATGGGAAATACCTTAATCTGCTGAGGAACCCCTTCCTCCAAATGTGGCACTTAGTGTACGGTAGACCTCTAATATATATTCCTTGAAGAAATGAGCCTTTCTTGGTCAAGCTCAAATATCCAGTCTTTCCCGATTCCCCCAGGCAGTCAGTTGCTCACATCTGTCTTTACATAATGTGTTGTAAATCAGTCATTTGACACAATTTTTTGAACAGCTTCTCTGTGCCAGGCATAGTTGGAATATTGGCAGTAGGGAAGTAAACATGATAAATCTGCCCTTGCAGAACTTAAATTATTTCTACTAGGGAAATGTAGATAACAACAACAACAAAAAAAACCTTCAAAAAGTAAGCTAATTAATTTTAGGCAGTAATGATGTTAAGAAAATGATGAAATAGGTTATGGGATAGAGCTTGACTGCATTGGACTATGAATTACTTTAGTTGTATATTTATCCCTTTCTGAGGAGCCCATATATGAGTCAAATCAGGATGGATGAATGAGAAATAGTCATGTGTAAACCTATGAAAAGTTATATGCAGGAAAAGCAAAGTACACTGATCTTCCCTGAAACAAGAAAAGGCTTGATTAGATAGAGAGGGCAATTGTGGCTGGACCATGAACTTTGTATAAGGAGAGAAATAAAGGTGGAGACCTAGTAATCGAGTCTTGCGGAACCTGTGGTACAACGTAAGGATTTGGAATCTTACACTGATCACAATGGAAAGTCAGTGGAATGTGTTAAAAAGGGAGTTACCTAGTATCTTTTACTTTTTGAAATACCATTATTGTTTTTGTTGTAGTAGCAATAAGATTAAGCAAGACAGACCAGTTGGATGGCTGTTGTAGTAATCTTGGCAGGGGAACAATGGAGACATGGAATGGGGTGGTCACCAGGGTGAGATGAGAAGTGATCATATTTATAATATATTTTAAAGGTAAGGCCAAAGGCTTTGCCTTGAACTGGAATCAGAGGTAGAGGGAAAGAAAAGGACTCTTTTCACCTAGTTTCTGGTGGTGACGTTAAATGAGGCAGAGGAAATCGGAAATAAGCAGGTTTCGGAGGGTGAATAGAGGGACATTTCACAAGAGTTTGGAACCACATTACTTTGGAATCATCAACACAATAAAGTGAGCTCCTTATGGGCAAAGGCCAGACTAATTTTACCTTGATAAAGAAGGTATGTGTTTTAAAGTCTAAGCTTTGAATTGTCTTTCAATTCTGTTTCCTACACCATGTAGTTTCTAAAAAATACAGATAATGTTAGCTCCTGAAAGCTGTTGGCCTTAGGAACTTAAAAAGCAAATGTTTGGAAAGCACCAAGATCAGTGCCTGTCACGTAGTAGGGATTTAAAAATAACACTGATCTTCTCTTCGTATTTTAGCAGCTAGCATAGTGTCTTTCGTGTAATAGATGCCTTTTCCATCATATAATTATAGAAATATAGATACTGACACATTTATTAAATTATGAAGATTATCATGTGATTGAATCACCTGTTTTTTTTCCTCCTTGTAGGTTTAACACTCATCACCTTTATGTGTATATGTTGTGCTAATTCCTGGAAAGGCACCACAATGTACTGGGTTAGAAAGATTATATATCCAAAGTAACCCTTATATGTAGTCCATGAGCCTTAAAAGTCTGTTTTTCCTGCCTCACAAATGCCTAAATGCCTTAAACCTATGGTTTTCCTTTTATTATTTCCCCACTGATAAGACATAGAAAAAGGAGCAACAAAAGGAGAGTGTCATGAATACTGTCCAGACTATCTTCTTAGTATGCGTCATGTTTGGAAAGACCATGCAGGGCTTCAGGGAGACAGTTGGCTGATGAGTTCAGGAAGGACGTAATTTCACTATCAGTTGAGCTTCCCGAGTTGTTATACATAATACATACCAAAAGAAATGACATTCCCAAGCTGTTACACATGCTGTCTATGGTTAAACCTGAATTAAAGGTGATTTGGATGAATTTTAAGGACTGTGGGGTCACCAGACTGAGATGAGAGAGTGAGGAGTTAACAACAGGGTAGCAGAGATTCCTTGAAGTCTAAAGGCCATTTGCTGCGATTGGGGCAATACCGGAAACAGCACTGAAGCCAAGTCACACAGTTCTGTTGGATGGTGGTCCCAAAAGATGCATTCAAGCCCTAACTGGTGGTACCTGTGAATGCAATTGTATTTGGAAATAGGATTTTTACAGAGGTAATCAAGTTGAGATGAGGTCACACTGGATTAGGGTAGGCCCTAATCCAATGACCACTGACTTTATAAAAAGAGGGACACTTAGAAACAGAGATAGAAGACACACAGAAGAAGGCCACATGACGGCAAAGACAGAATGATGCATCTTCAAGCCAAGGAACACCAATGATTGTTGGCCACCACCCAAAGTGGGAAGAGCAAAGAAAGATTCTCCCACAAACTGTCATAGTAACTGTGATCCTGGTGAGACCTTAATTTCAGAGCATACCCTCCAGGACTGTGAGAAACTACATTTCTGTTGTTTTAAACCATGGAGTTTATGGTCTTTTGTTACGGGAGCCCAAGAAACTAATACACATAGCTTTGAAGAATTGCTGCACATGATAAGTCAGGCATTGTCAAGATATTTACGGTTTCATTATGGATACATTTAAACAACTAGATAGGTGAATGGATGGATGGATAGATAGATAGATAGATAGATAGATAGATGATAGATGATAGATATATAGATAGATGATAGATAGATGATATAGATAGATGATAGATAGATAGATGATAGATGATGATAGATAGATGATATAGATAGATAGATAGATGATAGATAGATAGATAGATAGATAGATAACAGATAGATAGATAGACAATAGATAGGTAGATAGATGATAGATGATATAGATAGATAGATGTTAGATGTTAGATAGATAGATAGATAGATAGAACAGAGACTTAATGCATGCTGTAGCCCCCCACCCTCCATTCTCACTTTCCACAGTTTTAGCTACCCATGGTCAAATGGGGGCTGAAAACAGATGATCCTCCTTCCGATGTACAGTCAGAAGGCCCAAAACGGCCTCACGCTACATCACAATGCCTACGTCAGTCATCTCACTTCATCTTACCATGTAGGCATTTTACCATCTCACATCATCACAAGGAGAAGAAGGGTGAGTGTAGTACAATAATATATTTGAGAAAGAAAGACCTCATTTGCATAACTTTTATTACAATATATTGTTATGGTTGTTCTATTTCATTATGTTATTGCTATTAATCTTTTATTGTGCCTAATCTATAGATTAAACTTTATCATAGGTGTATATGTATAGGAAAAAAAACACCATAGCATAGATAAGGTTCGTTGCTATCTGTGGTTTCAGGCTTCCACCTCGGTGGTCTTGGAATATATCCCTCATAGATAAAAGGGGATCGTTGTATATAAAATATAGTATAAGGCATTATGACACCCATCCATGCTGTGTTTTATTATTTTGTTGTTCAAGTTCTTTGGGGAAGCAGATGCCTGATGGGGTTAAATGTGCAAGAATGGTATTAGGAGAAATGCCTGTGAAAGAAAATGGAGAGAGAGCCAGAAAAGCTGGGAGAGCCATCAGACCATGCTGCAGGTCTGACCCTGAGTGAAAAAGAGAGGAAAGGAAGGAGGGTGTGTTAGAACTTTCTTAAGCTACTGTACAGTTTAAGGAAAGTCCAGAAGTCAGGGAGTCTTCAAGTCGAAGTGCCCTGGAAGAATTTTTCATCTTCCAGGCATGTTTCTGTCTCTACCACATTTGGTCATTGGCTGGGAATAGTCCACAAGAAGCATAATTTCAATGCAAACACAGTGATAAACTTTATGTCATAGCCACGGGGACTGTCAATTACTCACTGAAGTTGAGATCTGAGAGTTGTATACTCATGGTTCCTTAGGGAGTGTAACGATAGGGATGGGGTGGAGGGCTCTTAGTCTTACTTTTCCATACCTGGCTGCTCTTCTGCGCTTGTCATTTGCATGAAATTATTTTTCAGATTTCTAAACCATCTTTAATTTGTCCAGATAGAAGGGCTAGGGATGGCGGAAAGAGAGTGAGAGGGAAGTGGAAGTTTCAGGCTATTAATTGGAGTCTATTTACGTGTGAAAGCTGCTTAATACATAAGGTAGGGCTATTCTTCATTTTGGAAAAGAGAGACCCCTTGATCTCCTATCCAGTGTTGTAGAGGTGTAGGCACAATTCCAACCCTCTCTTAGTCCTGTCTACTGAAGGAAACGCAGTCTGTGTGTTGGGAGTGCACTTTTCCAGACCTTAACAATGTCAGTCTTCCCATTTTTCCTTTCTGTTCAAATTTTGCTTTTCTCTGGGCAGGTTAACATTATTCAAACATCAGTATTCATACTATCTTCCATGACATCCTTCAGGTGGTCTTATTTCAGGTCAGTGAACATTTCCTGCAGACCTGACATGTGCTAGGCACTGGACTAACATGGACTGATTTCATGGATAAAATATGTGGTCCCTGCTTTGAAGAAGTTTGCAGAGAAGAGGGAGACACTGAAGCCCAGCAATGTCAGTGCAATGTGACAAGCATTGTGTTAAAAGTAGTTCCAGGTGTGTTTGAACCCAAAGATGAGCAATCAAATCAGCCAAGGTGGAGGGCTTGGTTATCATAGAACGTTCCCTAGTACACTGAAGCTGGCAAATCATATAGTTTCGTCAATCATGATTTACCTGATGAGATTCTTCAGTTCAAATCCCACAGCCACCCAGCAAGTGATTCGAGTGTCTAAGCTATTGTTAATTATTTAGTGCTACAAACTTTTAAATAAAAAGTAACCCTTGTTTAATATGATGCCCCAAAGAGCCCAGCACATTTAAAGGTTAACAAATATCATATCCATATTCAAGCAATGTATAGAAGGAGCTCAAGATGAAAAAATATTAAATTGTAGAGCAGGAGCACATATAAACATGGATTATGCTCCAAAGTTTGCTCCTAATATAAATAGTTTGGAGTGCATAATACAATTTCCCATAGAATACAAAGCTATATATTACCAGGCTAGTCCATGAAAGTCTAATTAGCTTATAATGTGGCTAGTATATTATATATTTATCATGAAAATCATTAAAATCATATTATTCACCAAAAAGTGGAAAGATTAAATATCCAATAATGGTGGCTTAATAAAATAAATTTTGTTTTAGCTAATTAGCTGTATAATGGAATGTTATAAAGCCATTGATGATTACCCTGCAGAAGAATATTTTCAAACCTTATGAGTTTTCTGATTTAAAGCATTCAGTAACGCAGAAATGTAAAAAGGCAAAATACGGAAGTTTCTTACCATTCCACTTTCAAGAGCCATCCTGTGTTAATAGTTGAGGATGCGTTCCAGACTTTTAAAAGAAAATTATTAATATAAATAGAAAAAACCCTATAATGGTATATTATTATTAAAATACGATTTATTAATTTTTTAAAAACACTTAGAACTAATACAAAAATCTTTTAATAGTATTTAAAGAATAGAAAATTTTTATTTTTTACTTTTCTGAATTTAATTTCTGTATTTATTTGTGACTTCCCGAAATTTCATTATTTCCAACTTCCTTTTCTTCAAGAGTTGGGTTAAATGTCACTTTTCAGAGAAACCCTACTTGAACAATCCTTATCAAAAATAACTATGCTATTCCTTCCACCATGTTCTACCATGGAGACTCATTATCCCCTTATCATGCTATATTTTTCCTCATAGCACTTATCATTACCTGGCATATTGCATATCTATTTAATGACTCTTATTGTTCTAGAAAGTTCATTCCATGAAGACAGAGGCTAGTTTGGTTACTGCTTTATTTCTAGCAACCTAGACAAAGTGCCTGGAATGTAGAAGGCATGCAATAAATATTGTTGAAAGAATTCTTCAATGTAAACAAATTACTACGTAATCAGAAAATACTGTATTTTCAAGTCTGTATTTAAAATAAGCATGCTACTTTAACTTTATTGAAACAGAAAAAAATACATACACTTGGGGAAAATATACCTTATGGATATTAGAAGCTGGTAGTTGAAGAAAAAAGTTTTTAATTAGGGACAGAAATCAAGATAGAGATGTTTCTTCAGATTCTGATGTGGTCTTTTGAATTAGTTCAATACTTCCTGGATGGTGGATACTAAATCTGTT
Organism: Ursus maritimus; assembly: GCF_017311325.1. NCBI lineage: Eukaryota > Metazoa > Chordata > Mammalia > Carnivora > Ursidae > Ursus > Ursus maritimus. Next base: position 17,754,607 of record NW_024425008.1, read on the forward strand.
TACTGACCTTCAAAAATGCCCCCCACAGGCCATCAGTCTGTTATTAGGACAATTCCTATGCATAATAGTTATGATGATATATTTTTGGCTCAAAAATGAAACAAATCACAACAGTAATTGAAGAGAAGACGAGAAAAGGAGAGGGAACGAGAGGCTTTCAAGAAGTTTCTGGGCAAGCTTCCGATGACCTGTAGTAACCAAAAGAATCATTCAGGATATGCTACGTTAGATAGAGATAACAAGCAATACTAATACGCCAAGAAAGGTTTATTTTTCACTCATGCCACGTGCATCAAAGTCAGTGGCACATTTTCTTTGTCCATGCTGCAGGACCCAGGCGGAAAAGTCTGTTTTGTCCCTGCAGAAGGAGAAGAAAAGGAAGCCTTTGTAGATAGCAAAGTCTGCACTGATCTTTAAAGCTCTTTTCCGTAGGTGACATGAGACAGCTTCCACGTATATTGCCTTTGCCAATGCCAGACGCATGGTCAAGAACAAATCTCATCCAGGAGGAAAGGGCAATCTCATCAGATGCCCAGAAAGCGAGTGAGAATCAACTATTTGTAGATTGTTTTCATGACTGCACAGCAAGAAAGGGGGAATGGAGCTTCCACGTGAGAAAGCACATACGTTAGAGGAAAAGAAGAGTACATCATTTCCCAGTCAAGTTTGGAGCCCATACAACTTACATATGCCTCCTCAAGTCAGGCAATGCGTGAAGAATAGTAAATATTGTCTTGGTGGTGTTTAATTTTATATTTGTGTATTTCCCGTTTCAGACCAATCCTATTCACACCTGTATACAAGATGATGATGAATGAATAAATATAATTAGAGTTCAAATAATAATAGTATCCGTGTCTCCAGTCATAGATTAGAAGCAGAATGAGACCAATGTGTCCTCTTGATTTTAAGCACTTTGCATCTTTAATAACTGAAAAGACTACAAGGCATCAAAATGTACAACGTGCTACACTTAATGGTGAGTCGAGCTTAAAAAGGTTATTTAGATTAATTTGATTTCAAAATTCATTTATTACTATTTTCAAGTAATTTGCCTATTGTTATCTAAATCTAGCACCCATTAGTCTAGAAACCCACGTAGAACTTCTCTGATTTCTGTGATTCTTAGTTGCCAACATTAGCCCTCTCTTTCCATTTTCCCTTTTATTGTAATTTGCTAATACATCAGTTTGGTCCCTCTGGATATGAATACAATGCAGCTTTTAACTCTGTTTATGGGATACAGGAACACACATCCTGCCAAGTGATTTCACATTGAGCTACAAATTACTATCACGAGTCATTATTTCCATTTTGTTCTCCTTGTGTGCATGGAATTAGTGTGAAGATCCCATTAGCGACAGTGCCATTATAGGCAGCATATTTTTTTAAAGACAAAATCAAACCAAACAATTTTCATAATGCCCAGGCATAAACGAATATGAAAGACAAAACCTTTAGAGGTCATTTTTATCATGAAAAATAAATAATATCTAGAAACACAGTGGGGTTTTTTTGATATGGGTGTTTTTCTAAACTTCCGTAGCTGGAGAAATACAGAATCATAGAATCAAAAATTGATAGTAAATTTTTAAAAGGACTAAAAAGAATTTTTAATGTGTGGTCTATTTGCCTCTGGTGAACTTAACTGTCACTTCCTTTCTCTCTCCTAAGCTAAGGGAGTTATTTTTAGTTGGATGGCCATATGACTTTAGTTCTTTTGAATTAAGTTAAATTATTATTATTATTGGTATTCAGGAAAAGAACAAGATCATCAAACAGTATAGATTTCCAATGCTCTCTTCCTGTTTATTTGAAATGTGTGAAGTAATGCACTGAACTGAGCTGAATCTAGGTCTAAAAGGTGGTTACCGTACAGCTTTCTGGTCCCAGAAGAACTTCCCTTAATGAGTCAGCTCCTTTAGCAGATAGAGTCCACAAGTGGTTACTGAGCACCTAACACATGCCCAGGCTTTTCCAAGAGGGACCTAACCCCCCACCTCGGTTGGTAGGAGCTGATATGCCAGTGGGGCAGACAGACCACCCGCAAAATAGACAGTAAGAGCAGGAACCCCGTAAGAAAGGAAGATGTGCTGTCCAGTGATAAGGGAAGGTGATGCAGTGACAATTTTAAAGCGAGGACATCATAGTGCACGGCAATTGAAAAACGAGCTGAAAATGGAAAGTCTGAGTCATAGGTGTTTCTGAGGCATAGGCCAGGCAGGAAGGAAGAACAGTTCTTACAAGGCCCTGAAATGACAATGTATTGTGTGGGTTCTATTTAGAGCCGGGAGGCCCACTGGGGCTGGGGCAGAGAAAGTGTGGGGGAGGCTAATGGGAGATGAACTACGTGCCCCCCTGTAAGTTTATTTCCTCCAGCATCCTGACAACTTATTTTGAAAATTGGGCAGAAAAAAATAACAACAAAATAAACAACAACAAAATAATGCTGCTTTCAGACCGCGAAACTTGTTTTCACAAGTGAGACACCGTGTACCTTTTGCAAGAGTTTCCACCGAGAGCCTTCAATACTTAGGCGCCGTGCTTGTAGTGAAACACATAGGAATTCATGTGTTAGAGGTGTCCGGGACGAGGTGAGGATGAGAAGGATAGCAATCTATTGTGCACTATTGTGTACATAAGGTAGATTTTTTTAAAAAAATGAGTTTTGCCACTGAGAAAACACAAACTCAGAGATTTAGTGACTTTTCTAAATGTATACTGACAACTAGCACATCTGAGCTGGAACAGTCACCCAAATCTATCTGTCTCTAAACCTTGTCTGACACTTTCCAGTTCATGGTGAAGTCTGTTAACTGCCAGATTTGCATAGGAGACAGTCTGGTGTATTCTGTGAGCACAAATTAATTCACAAGTAGGAAGGATCAGAAAATACTCTGTCTCGTTTTAGGCAAGGTGGGGATGAAGAGAAGATATAAACACAAAATACGAAGCAGAAGGTAATAGTTAGTAAAAAGGATTTATGAAGTTTGAGCTGCTTATTGGTAAAATGGGCAGAGAACAAAAATGTAATTATCACTCTGCTGCAGAAGCTGAAAATGAGTTCTGTGGGTTTTGCAGAGTGTGATGAAGAACAAGTGACATTAGCATTTGTTTGCAAGAATGATGACAGTGGAGTAGTGCCAGAGATCACAAAGAACGAATCTCAGCGGTCCAGTAGAGCAGTCAGCGAACCTGACCTTGAACTCTTGTTACTCACTCCGCTTCACAATTCCAGCCTTTACCTGAACAGGCTATAGACATTGGCTACGTATCGATGAAGATAACGCGGGGATCTCTGTTGTTACTAAGATATGCCCCACTTAACCGCCTTACAGACGGTAAAAGAGGATGGGATATACAGAAAATGCTAAATACCAGTAGATTTCTTCCCTTTCCAGGAAAGAAAATTTTAAAAATCCAAAGCAATGTTGAATTGTTATGGTTCAATTGCCTTTCAGTTCAGGTTTTTGTTTTGTTTTGGATTAGCTTTCCAAACCAGTTTTTTCTTCTTTTTTTTTTCCTCACAAATTTCAATTGACCTTCCCAGTGCAATTTGTCTTTAAGAAAATGGTGTCACCCGGTGGCGGTCATACATGCAGATTGGACAAATGTGCTCAGAAAGGTCTTTTTTGTAGTTGTTGTTAACTTTTCCAGGCAGGAAAGCAAAGAAAGGAGAAGGAAGATTTTGAGGGAACGCATTCTGATGTACTGTTAAATAATGGTCTTCTAATTCATTGGGCAACAGAAAATGGCCAGGCAATTCAGGAATGAAAATGTTTTTTAAAATGGATAAGCCAGCAACTCTAGAAATGATGAGAATCGGGGTTTAATGCACATTCTCACTAGATGGCTTACTCAGAGACGAGACTGTAAGTGTCTGCAATTTACTAGCTTTTTTGTGATTCTTTGATGGACTGTAGATTGTCTCAAAGTGGTACTCCATTACCCCTATCTATCACTAGTAATGGACTAAATAAAAGTGATCTAATTGCTGGTCATGGAAATACAAAAATACTCCTTTCTCCTCTCAGAGGAAAAGAAAGATGGGACTAGAAAGTATACAAACTATTAACTGTAGCTGTTCCTATTCTGTTTAAGTAAAGAATTAGGACTTTGAGAATATCAGTGTGGACTTCCTTTTGCTTTAAAATAATAGTAGTGGTGGTCACTTCTTAATGCAAACCCTAATGGCAACTATGATGCTATTTCTACTGCTTTGACGGCTGGATGGTGAAAGCTATAAACATTGATTTTTTGTTTTTTTTTAAGCAAGATATGCAGAAGTCTTTTCAAATGACGGTGTGATTCCTTGGTCAGTTACATCTCCATTCTCTTAAATATTTTATTTAATTTGTTAGGTCATATGTTTGCAGTGAGACGAAAAATAATATCATACTGGAGAGGACATTTGGTGTCACATTTCAAATATGGATCCTGGTCCAGTCTATTATTTGTTTATATACATGTACTATCTTCAAGTATTTTCGGCTGCTCTTCTTAAGCTCAATCCCAGGACCATATCTGGAAGGGAAATGTGTTCTATTCTAAATTGAAGGTAACTCCACCTTCCATACCTGATATCTCCAAGTCTACAAACCCTTTGTATCCTGTGGATACAGCAACTGAACCCTTATTGGTTATCATAAGTATGGAGGATTATTACCAGTGCTTATAAATGACTGAGAAGGTTTCTGAAAGCTTGCTTATGTTGAAATTCAAGAAACAGAAATCTGATCCACAAAGACTTATAGCCTCAAGGATGATTTTTAATGGCAAGCTGAAATCTAGATTTCTTTTTTCTTAATGATATTTGGCTATTAACAAGTCAAGAAAACTCAGCAAATACACGCTGTCTTGCTCTGTGGGGTGGTGTTTCACATTTGTTTTGGTTTATATGTGTGTGTTCTTGCATTTATAATAATTGCAACATTAATACCAATGAAAATAAACAATACAAAGTTAAGGGGTCTGATGATCAAAAGTAATATAGAGAACACATTCATATTGACTCAAAGATGATACATTTTTGCAAAACTTTTCTGTGTGGGAGATTTGACCGGGTTTTTAAATGTTGCCATGTTGGAGATTAGAGAGGTAGGGCAGATAGACAGCTAAATGACTTTTGCCCCGTTAGATTATAAAAAATCACTTCCATTACTCAGAAACTCATTTCTTGCTGCAGGAGACCCACATCATTTTAATAATAGTAATTATAATAATTATCATAGCACTTACACTCACAATTATACCGTGCTGCCTATCCAGTGAATCCTCCAACTCTCTAGAAGGGGAATACAAACCATAGACAGGAATCACTTTGCCCCTGAAATGCAGACCTCACCAGAGTGAAAAAAGTGGCATCTCTTTTCCCTCCAGTTTCCAGTTTTTCCTAACAGTTGTTATTCGGAAGAATGAATTTAATTAAAGGTTGAAAAAATAAAAAAATAATTTGTAAGAATTGAGTGGAAACAGAAAGAAGCCTCAGATATCCTAAGGTAACCCAAGTTGTTAAAAACAGAGATAATGGCCAGGGAAACCTATAGATTTTTTAGCCTTTAGGCAAAAGGAAATTCGTTCTTTTAGGGCCTGTTCTGCAGCAAACATTCTCAATGTATATACAATAAAGAGTACCTATTGACTGGCTGTAGTGTGTCAGCTCTCACATGCTTGGCTGCACATATATATACACTCTCCATAGACTTTTGGATGAATCCCTACAAATCAGGACTGTATTATTTAGAATATAGTAGGCAAACAATACTATTCTACTCTTACAGCCCCTTTTGCTCCAACACTTTCAAACCGCACCGTATTTTCAGGCTTATTTTGGCTACATTGTGAATATACGTGGATTGTATATGGATAGCTTTACAGCGGTAATTACTGGCTGGCAATCTCTCAGAACATTCTGGATTTGTTTGACTTAAATTATTTTTCTCTTTCTCTTAGTTTCAATGGGTCTATAAATATAATAATAAGAGCTCTGTGGTATGAATACTTCTGTCTGTGATCCCGGTTGGAATTAGTAGTTTGAAATAGTTTAAGACTAAGAAATACAAATGCCAAACTTTTGACAGAAGTTCCCCATCCTCACAAGTTCTCCTTAACAACAGCCTCTTTCTAGACCTCAGGATGAAAGTAATTTAGATGTATTACTTTTCTTTCTCATGTCTGCATTTCCAAACCCACATCTTTCTTCAAATGCTACCTCATCCACAAAGAATCAAATAATCTTGCTCTGTTCTGAAATTCATAACATGGAAGCTGGCTTATTCCTTTCTTAGAGCACTTAATCACTGTCTGGTCTGTGAAAGCAAGGATCTTGTCAACTGGCACCGTGAACATTCCGAGTGCTAGTTACAAGTAGGTGCTCAATAAAATTATTTGACCTGCCCTAGGGTCTACTTTGTACAAATACTATTGTGTGTCAAATGGATGTCTTATATTTACAACCCACAATGTCAAACGCTTAGTAAACATTTAGTAAATAACAGTGATTATTGTTATCTGCCCTAAAGTTCTATAAACTCAGAGAAAAGGACCCCATCTTATTTACCATCATCTCTCCCACAGTACCTTGTATATGGATTGCAAACGGATTCATCCTAAGAATTCTGTTCACAGTATGCTGCTTAAATCCAAGAATAAAGTTTTATATCCTTTATAGAATACTTGTATTCTATACAATTTATATTTAATTAGGAGTTAGATTTCCAGAAGCACTTTGGAAACAAGTGGCAACTATTCCAAACGGCCTATCCAAACACAATAAATTTGAAATACATTTGAAGAAAAAAGAAAGAACATTCACCTTTCCTCCCCCAAAAAGCTGGTCTATACTGAGGGATTTAATGTTTTTAGCAGATAACTAAAAAATGTGCTGAATCCAAGAAAAGAATTTATGTGTGGCCATCTGAACTTCAAGAAATAATTGCCCTGCTAAGATTTATCTTCCCTACAATTGGGTTAATGGAAGCCTGTATTTTGGTATGCAAAGAATCCTTTCTTAAAATAAAAATTTGTAAATCTCTCCGGCGTGTTACCCTCTTATTTGACAAGAAAGTTGCCTTCACATATAATCTGTCATAGCCAGGACTGCAAAAATGCACTACTGGTGAGTCTTTAAATGAAAACACTATTTCTTAGAGATGGACAATATTGGTTACATTCTTCCAGTTATGCGTTGTTGAAAGAACAAATGATTCTCATTTTGAAGGGAAAAAAAAAACTTGAACAATTGCAAAAACAATATATTAATAGTTTTTCATTGTAAGAAAAGACAGCAATTGAGAAATGAAGATGCTTGCCTGTTTGCTTCTCTGAAGGATGTGTTTTGGAAACAGAAACCATGTCCTTGGTGAGGGGAATGAGTGTCATTTAGGTTTTAGATCAGCTGCGGCCCTAAAATCTATCTACATGGGCTTGTGTTAAATGGCAAGGTTGTGAAATGAAATACAAATTAGGCTTAAATAGGATAGATTGCATTAAAAATGTGCTCGACTGAGCAGGAAAGTTCAACCAAAGTTCAGTGAGTTCATGCTGATGTGAACTGGGGAGAGGAGCCGGGCACAATGTCATGTCTGCTGTGGGTGGGACCTCCCGGGGACATCTTCTGGCTTCCAAAGGCGACATTATATACACAAACAAGGGCATTCCAGCAGTGACTGACATCCTGCCGGATGAAGTTAATTTGATCCACCTGAGGATAAATCCAGCAACTGCCTTATGACCAGCATGCTCGCTGTCGGTTCACACTAAATGTATATGCTGACCGATTCTCCAAACACAGCATTGATCTGCATCGTGAAGCGATACTTCTGATTGTAAGTTATCATTCATTTGATTCTGTGTAAGAAACTAAATCGAATGGCATAAAGAGAGATATTCTTATCTTTTCAATTACTATCTACTTTGAGCGTGATTTACATAATTCAAAAGAACTTTGAATTATTTCATGGATCCTACTGAGAAAATTCATCCTTTTTTGCATTAAAAAATTCACAAATTTGAAAGAGAGGACTTTCTTCTTTCCAGCTTTATCTGTTATAGCTGAAATTTGATAGCACAACTATTTTCTCTTGATAGACCAGAATCTAAAACTATTTGCATTGATGAAAATGACTAGCTTATATACTAGGAACTATTCAAATACTTTCTATTTCTTATTTAATTTTTCCAGTAGTGCTATGATGAAGTTACTGTTATTACCTTCATTCCCATTCTACAGATGAGAAAGCTGAGGCACTAAGAGATTTATGGAGAGGGCAGACTTGTAAAAAATGGAACCAGGATTTAGACACAGGTCTTTGGGCACCTGGGTGGCTCAGTCGAATAAGCGTCTGCCTTTGGCTCAGGTCATGATCACAGGGTCCTGGGATGGAATCCCACATCTGGCTCCCTGCTTGGCGGGGAATCTGCTTCTCCCTCTACCCCTCCCCCCTGTTTGTGCTCTCACTCTCATGCTCTCTCTCTCTCAAATAATAAAATATTGTAAAAAATAAAATAAACGCAGGCCATTTGGAGGCACCAGAGTGGCTCAGTCTGCTACGCATCAGACTCAGGATTTTGGCTCAGGTAGTGATCTCATGGGTTATAAGAACAAGTCAAGTGTTGGGTTGTGTGCCCAGTGAGGAGTCTGCTGGAAGATTCTCTCCCTCTGCCTCAGCCCCCACTCCCCCCACTTGTTCTCTATTTCTCTCTTTCTCTCAAATAAATAAAGAAATCTTTAAAAAATAAAATAAACATAGGCCACTTGGCTGCAGAGATGGAAAATCAAACCATTGATTATGACATCCCACCCTCTCAGTCTCAATAAAAGAAGGCATTACAAGGTATACACAGAATACCTGAATGGTCCAAAATGAGAGATCAAAAGTGGGAATACACATAAATGGTTTAGCTAAGGGGAAATTAGCAGATTCTTTTAGAAGTGATGAGAATGTTTGAACATTGATTAGGGGGATGGTTACACAATTATGTAAATATAGTAAAAACCGTTGAACATGTCATTATGCATGCTTATGTATATATTCATATATATGAATACATATATTCATATACACAAATTCATATACATGAATTTAAATACATGAATTCATATACACGAAGAAAGCTTTTTTTAATATATGTGTTTTATTTTAATTAATCTCTCAAATTCTTATTGAAAGGTTACCAAAGCAGGGAAGGATAATTGATGGTATTTAAACTTGTGTGACCATACTTAAAAGCAGTCTAAAATCATGGCACGTAATCACCTGAACCAAATTATGTTTCCAAGCCACAAATTCTTTTGTGACTTGATTGCGAGGCACGTAGACGTGTGTGCGTATCCTATTTATTTAGGAATCTTTTAATTACTCAGAAAAAAATCCTAATTACATTCTCTCCCTTTTAAAATTTTCTAATTATCATTGAAAATAGGTTCAAATATAATTATTTTTATTTATCATTTTCCTTCAACCTTCTTTAAACATTTTTTTTTCCAGTTTGAACTATGGGAAAGCAGAGAGAAGTCACTTTGGAGTGGTTCACTTCCTGAAAACATTTATCTTCAAAATAAATTGGATTTCGGCTGCTTCGGTCAGTGACTGGAAGTTGACAAGGCATCAGCCTTATCAAACCACAGCACTCTGTTCTCGATTTGGGATATTAGCATTCATAGTCTAATTGTCCTAAGGTTACATCCTCCTGTATTTAAATTTCTAATGCCCTAGGGAAAAGTGTATAGTCTAACCCCACAATTTATTAGATACCTAGGCTACATTCATTTTTGCTTTGTTTTATCTAAAAAGGTATTTTGTGGTATTGTGAGAAAAGATAAAACAAATGTACTACCCTTCATTTATATTTACAGTGTGCTCTATTCTCTCATACATATAATGAAAGGATCTTGTTGACCCTTATGTTCTAAGCCACATGAAAAATATATATTTTAAATTTTTATCATAAATAGATTTAGTCTCCGTTATGGTTTTCTTGTTTTAGGCTGTATCAACACAGTCTTTTAAATAAAACGTTTATTTGTCAAGGCGTGTACTTTACTTGACACAGCCGATTATAATGCTGCTTGGGGTTTTTATGATACCTCTTTTAAAGAGAATTTTTTTTTAGGCAAAAATGCAAACATTTCACCTTTTAAAATGCTTTGTGTTTGATTTGGTGTGCTTGACTTAAACATACCCAGCGTATTTGAATCTCTCCTTATTTAAGGGAACCTTTCTGAAAAACAGGCATGGCAGTTAACTTCCTCTCTGCGGCTTTCCAAGAATGAATTAAAATGTGCAAAATGACTTGAGATTCATGGTGAAAGGATGCTTTAGAGTGTTAATCCCCCATGAATTCTGCCTCCAGGATCCTGCTTAAATGAGCAGGAAACTTCTGGAATTAAAGATGTGAGTTCGCTCACATAAATGCCATTATTTGTAGGTGCATGTGCCTGAGTGTAAATAGAGGCCCGCACATACAGGCCGAGAGAGACTGCAAAATAGAATCTCCTGTGTGTCGGAGGAAACGCTCTGGGGAGGGAATAGATACTTTCAGGAATTTGTTTTGTATCTCTTAACATACTTCATCAGTTTACCACGCCATTGACTTGGACTCTGATCAGAGTTTTGGAGACTTGGAGATAAATTAAAGGGTAGCATTATATTTTGGTTTACTGATGAAATTTTAGAGTTTAAATTGTTTTTCCACTTCTATTTCCATGTTCTGGGGTGGGGAAGAAATGCAATGTACATTTTCTTACTGTGTATTACAATGGGGAAAAATTCCCACATCGTATGGTCACATGGTTCAAACAGTATTGCCTTTAAGAGCAGATTTAAAAGTCCTGTGTCTGGGGGCACCTGGGTGGCTCAGTCGTTAAGCGTCTGCCTTCGGCTCAGGGTGTGATCCTGGCGTTCTGGGATCGAGCCCCACGTTGAGCCCCACGTCGGGCTCCTCGGCTGGGAGCCTGCTTCTTCCTCTCCCACTCCCCCTGCTTGTGTTCCCTCTCTCGCTGGCTGTCTCTCTCTGTCAAGTAAATAAATAAAATCTTTAACAAACAAACAGAAAGTCCTGTGTCTGATTTTTATTGCAGTTTAATCTATGAATTATTTTTTAGGCTTCCCCATTCATCCACAACTATATTACATTATCTCTAGGTTGGTGTATACTGGGCAAAGTGGCTTTTTAATGTTTTTTTAACCGTCTCTCTATCTCTGTCTTTCTCTTTCTCTCTCTCACACACACACACACATACACACACACATGCACACACACATTTATAATTAGACTTATACTATTAAGGTTATGATTTGTGTGTTTTTTTAAAGGTAGGATGGAATACTTCGATTTCCAAAAATCAGTTACTTAAACATTTCCAGTTTACAAATATGGTGAATATGATCGTTGAGGTCATCTAATTTCCTGCCTAATATTAGCTACATTTATGAAGTTGAGCAAGCAGGTGGGGGAGTGGGATAGGTAGAAAATGCTGTGAAAATATGAAAAATTAGAGTTTTAAATGGAATGAAATTTATGGTAAGACTAAAATAGAACGGTGACTTTACCTTTTGCTTTTTAGTACAACTGTCATTTGCATCGCGAGCTTTGTTTTTTTAAAGTGCTTTCAGATTTGGTGCCCTGGTATCTTTTCAAAGCCTTGTAGAACAATCGGAATTAGGCACTTAATCCTTCAACTTGTCAACGTCAAGGAAAAGGAAAATGGATTAAGCAGCAGAAGAAGCCTGAAGGTTTGGCTGATAGACTCTTACTTGTCTTTAAGGGCACATTTTATTCACTGGGCTCTGTTATTTTTTCACAACTTCTCCTGCTGCTCTAAGGGCAGAGCTGTTTTCCCGTCACCATGCTAGAGAATTCCCTGGTCCTATAGCCGATGTCCCCACTGATGCAGTAGTGAAGACTCCACTCGACCAACCTCCCCAGAGGGAGTCTGTCTATAAATGAAAAGTACAGTGTATTAATTTCTCTCTCGTTGTCTCTTCTGCTTTGGACATGCTTAGTATACTATGGACTCTTTCTGCCCTTTCACAATAAACAACAGTGACTTTTTTTATACCAACTTTACACCAAGAATTCCCTGTGAAGTTCAGGCAACTTAATGATTCGGGGACTCCAAATTGTAAGGTCCTCTTCCAAGTCCTGGGATAAGCCCTACCAAGGTGTTCGTATCATCATGCTTTTGTATAAAGTCACGAAGAAAGATAGTTTCATCACAATTAATCAAGCCCTCAGTGTTTATCGCTTTGGGTTCCCCTAGCTCACATCTCCCCTCATGCCAGGTGTCCTTAGAGTGAGCAGAGCCAATTTTAGGATTTGGCAGACAAGAAGGAGAGTTTGAGTGTACATTTAGTTTAGGGCTTGGGGATGATGTTTATTTGGTTCACAGTAGGTTTCACGTATGGTTATGGTTGGCCATCCCTGGGCCGACTTGTGCTTATCACAATACAGAAGAATGTGTCCCTCAATGCCTGGCACTGCAAGTATGGGCTTAATGGGGTAGATAGGTGTTCAAAATACATGCAACCAGAAGCTAGATTGTGACAAATTTTTCAAGGATCTAACGTGTAAAAAAAAAGGGGGGGCTATATTAAAAGAATATATTAAAAATTTTGGCACATATAAAGTGTGTACAATGAATTTGACTTTTCTTGTTTAATGGGAATGGCATATTTGCAAAAGTTTAATATACCTTCTTAAGTGGAAAGATGTCTTGGAATATTTTAGTAAAACGAGAAATTACAGACCCTTTATTTGGTCATATATATTGTGTACTTTCATTTATCACTTTCAATTTTTTACATAGAGAACATTTTAAGGTAAAGGGAATGAAACATGAAATACAAGTTATAAATATGAGTGGTGAACTTGACAGACATTATTTTGATATTGAGAAGGAAATTGTAACTAGAACTTTTCACATCATACCAAAAGCAGTAACTTATTATGAGAAGGAGATGAGTTTCAAATAGAAATAGTAAATGTTTTTTTATTGTTACTAATCTATTCAATATAAAGGAAACTATTATGTGAATATATGGTAAAAGATTTAATTATTTTGCTGATTTTATTAAAAAGTACTAATGCCAACAAAAAATAAGATAGAATTCATAATAAATGAGTACAATGCAGATTTTGATCCCAAACTGGTGATATGTGTCAGAAAAGGAAAGAGAACTTAGGTTTTGTCAATACACGCACACACACACATGTACACACACACTTTAAATGCCCTGAATTCAGCTAAATCCCCAAATTGACAATACTAAAACTTACACAATTACCAAATCGGCGTGAAGCTGAAAGAAACTTGTCTACATGTTCAATTATAATAATAAAAATTCAATCAACCATGACTAATGAAAAACTGAATTATCTTTCTATTCTTACTGTAGATAGGCGAGATATGGTATTAAAATTCTTATCGTAAGAACAAACCATCTAATAAATAAAACAGCCAAAAATGTATATAAAAAGAAATATTACAGAGGCATATCAGGAAAAAATTGGTAATTAAAAAAAACTGATTTATTTGGATTTTTTATTTTTGTGGTATTTGTCAGCTTTAAAAAATTTGTGAGTTTTAAATTTGCATATGCATACACTGCATGTGTATATATGCACACTATAAATACACACTATATATAGACACATATACGTAGTGTTTGTGTATACACTTTCTCTGTAGATACAGTTTTCTACTTAATTTTTTACTTACAACCTACAGTATTTTTCTTAAAACGAGGTTCTAAAATAAAACAATGTCAGGCTCCTGAAAACCTGGGTCTGTCCCTACCTATGAAATCAAATACATTTCTTTGAGTACAAGCAGCAGAAACCTGGTGCGTGTTTAATTTCAGAAAAAGGGCAGGTTTATTATAAGAACATTCGTTCCCCACAGAATCAAAGGAAGATCTCAGTGACTAAGATTGAGGAGGTGGGAGCCAGGATGGGAGACAGACTCCGGGTTTTAAGAGTGTCTCCACTGGTTGGAACATCCTGCTGTCTTCCTAACTGCCTCTTTACTTGAAATTCAAAAGATGAGGAGGAAGAGTCTGCCCTAGAAAGGATCCCGTGGGTGGGATCCCTGGAGTGACAGCGTCCCAGAATTGCATGGACGGAGGGCCAAGCAGTTTCACCAGGGAAGACAGGCAAGGAATCTGCTACAACAAGATAAGGTGCTTAACATTGGGGATAGGTGCGGGAGAGAGGGGTAAGCCAGCCTTGTGGTTTTCAAAAACTTGCACTTGAGTGTAAAAGATAACAACATAAATTGATAGTTTGAAAATTACATTAAAAGCTAGGGAGGTTTGGAAACACAGGGTAAGAAGACAAACCCCAAACTGGACTTTCTTGGAGAGAAAATACCTGAGCTGAAACTTGATTTTAATTCTCGGCTTCCTTTCTTGAAAATTAAAATAAATAAATACATAAGATCATATTTTAGTATATGTCCTTTACGGAAAAAAAGGGGGGGGGAATCTGATCATTCTAACTTATCCAGTACAATAGCTTCTTCCGACATAAGGAAATTGAATCCCAGAGAAGTGAAATAATTGGTAAAAGAAAATACAACTAGTTGGTGGCAAAATTTTGCTGAAACCCAGGTCTTCTGAATCTTACTATAGTACTCTGTTGATCATTTTACACAACAGATGAAAGGAATTCAGAGCACTCACCAAACTTCAAAGTGAATAAATGGAAATTTATAGGAGGTTCAAGGAAAGCAAGTAAAAAATCTGGTATTTATCATTTTAATTCAGGAAACATGACTAAAGATATGTATATAAAAACTTTTAAATCAAAACATAGTATGTACAGGTTAAAGAGAGCAATCTGTTGGGGAAATAAATGGGCATTTCATAATAGGAAGCCATAAGCAGGAGTCCATGGGATTTTTCAGCTAATTGACAGCATGTTCAACAGTGAAAGCAATGACATATGTCAAACATCATTTAACAGACTTTAAATCTGCACTTAATAACAAATGCATAACCCATTTAGACCCAGATTCCCGGCTTTGATTTCTTAAGAACATATAGACAAATATACTTTATAGCATATATTAAGATTCATGATTTACAATCTACACAAGGATGATATTACCCAAAACTCTGGATAATGGATAATAGAAATTCCAGATCTGTAAGCACAGGAGTAATGCTGAGCTCAAGGAAAACGATCAAGGCAGAAAGAAAGGAGCAAGCACAGAGAAAATACCCCACACTAAAATGCATCCCCAGTGCATTTGTTAAACTATTTATAAACTTGTCTCTTACTTTCTTTCCTCTCCTCTTTTTTTTTCTTCTTCTCATGAATCCATGCAGACATGTCCCTTGTTCCCCGGGAATTTTCCCTCACTGTCACTGCATTGACTATCTTTTTCACTGTTATGTCATGCATGGAAACATCTTCCTCTTAAGATTTCATTACTTGAATTTAATACATTTAGGTAAGGTCCTAGGGAGATTTTAGGTGTGAATGTGTGATTAACGAGGCAGTAGAGAATAGTGATAAGAATACGGACTTCTGTGTTAGAATTGTGTTTGAATCTTCACTTTATCACTTGACAAACTTAATACCTTGAGCAAATAAATAAGAATGTAAAATCTCAGTTTTCTCTTTGGTCCTACAAGGGTAATAACCATATCATCTCATTGTGGTGTTGAAAGGATTAAAATAGGGGTGCCTGGGTGGCTCAGTTGGTTGGGCGGCTGCCTTCAGCTCAGGTCATGATCTCAGGGATCCAGCCCCACGTTGGGCTCCCTGCTCAGGGGGAGTCTGCTTCTCCTTCTGCCTCTCCGTACCCCACCCCGCTCACTTACTCTCTCTCTCTCTTTCTCTCTCTCAAATAAATAAAATCTTCAAAAAAAAAAAAAAAGGAAGGATTCAAATAATTAAAAGGCAGAGCTCTCAGTAAATCCTACTTACACGATTGTCCTTGGCATCATCGTCACTGATGAAAGCAATATTTGGACAAATGTTTGTCCTCTCTGAAGCAAACATACATCTCTTAAACCACTTCTGCACTTTTTCCCCCAGTGATTCATTGGATTTGGCTTCATGCTAATTTTCAAAGAATTTCCTGTAGTAACTTTCTTTATATTTGAGGGTTCTCTTTTAGAATTTCTAATATAGGGGCGCCTGGGTGGCACAGCGGTTAAGCGTCTGCCTTTGGCTCAGGGCGTGACCCCGGTGTTCTGGGATCGAGCCCCACATCAGGCTCCTCTGCTATGAGCCTGCTTCTTCCTCTCCCACTCCCCTGCTTGTGTTCCCTCTCTCACTGGCTGTCTCTATCTCTGTCAAATAAATAAATAAAATCTTTAAAAAAAAATTTCTAATATAAATCAAAAAGAGAGAGAGAAGTAGAAAAAGTTGAAAGGTTATCAGTGAGAAAATAGAAATGAGAGGCGGATATAGGAGATATGGGTTTAATATATGAACCATTGTATTTGCACTTATTACTCTTATTTTTATTTGCTCCCAGGGCATCTCTCTGTTCCCCTCAAGTACTCTTTCTGGAGGGTTAGGAAGTTCAAACCTGCCAGGCTTAATCTGAGTGAGACAGATGACAGAGTCACCTGATGAGAACGAGGGAGGCAGGGTGAATTCGGGGGCTTGAGTAAATTGAGTATGCTTCGGAATAGCTCCTCTGGGAAATTGTATAGGGATTCAGCCGTGAGTGAATAAAAGGGTTACCAAGAAGCGCTGAGTGGAGAGAAAAGGCATTTTCAGAGGACCCATTTAGGCTAGTTACATGACTCTCTACATAGCTCAGCAATTCTTGGATGGAAGTAAAGAACGGAATATTTTCTGTTTAAAGGGTTGCTAACAGGTGGAGATTTGAGAGTACCCAGGGCAAAATTCGTCTCATTTATACTGTTGGAGTGATGAATTCCTGAGCTGTACACCGAGTTGTTTGTTTCCATTATATATAACATTTTGTGTGTTTCCTGTAACATAGGGAGGGGACTATTTCACCATTTAATTCTCTTTCTTATCATGAAGGAAATATTTAGTTGTTGGAAAGAGTTTAAAACTAAATGTGGAAAAATCACATGACTCTTAATTTATTTTACCCAAAAGAAGAAAAGAGCAATTGGAAGGTATTTTAAATTAAAAATCTTATATTTAAAAATTTTAGTACACCATAACTTTTCTACACCCTTAATTACTGTTCTTTAATTCAAAATTTCTACATCGTATTATATTTCAGTTATTGGTGTGGTTTATTTAACTAATTTTACAAAGTTTATTTGATTATTTTATTTTAGCTTTTACCATTACAAAATTCCATAGAATACACAGTAGTTAATGCTTGTAATCATTCATGATTATTTGTTTAATACATATTCTTAGAAGAGTTACTTTATTGAATACATGACCTTTTGTATACCATTGTCATACAATGTCAAATTCTCTTCCAGAATGACTGTTAAAAATATATGTCCTTTGAGTATGCATGGTAATGATTCTAGAAACTTGATTAACATAAAAATACTGTGTTTTACTTGCTTATGTATCTTAAAATTGTAAGCAAAGAAGAAAGTATAGTTTTCTTTTGTCAAAAATTATTAAACTTCACAACATTCTAACTATGAAGTATCTTCAACATGTAAGAAATCACAGAAAATAATAAAAAGACACCAATGTACCCATCATTGCAATGATATGAATAAAATATTTCCGTATTTGTTTTCAACATCTCTAATTTTTTTCAAAGTAATTAAACTTTGCAGACATACATTGTTTTCATATTCACTTTATTGAACGAAACTGAGAATGATCAGAGCTGTTCTATTGCATTAATTTCTTCTTTTACTGTGATTCACACATCTTTTCTATTTCATTTCCTTCTTCTTTTTCTAATTCTTAAGATGAAATCATAGCTCCTCTAAGATATTTTTCACATTATTTAAAAAACTCTATTGGCAATAGTATTTGTTTTATTTATGTATTTATGCAAATGAATAATAGTCTCTCCTTTTCCAAACTAGCACTTCCAACTTTAGGTAAGCACTCAATATTTTTCTATCATCCCACTTTCCATATACTCATAAAATTTATTATATCCATCTTTCTTTTTCTCTGCCTCCTTGTTCCCCTCCTTCCCCTCCTCCTCCTCCTTTTTCCTATTCTTCTTCCTCCTCTCTCTCTCTCTCTTCTCTTTTGTTCTTAGCCAGAGAAAGCTATCATTTCAAAAAATCACCCTACAACTTATTTTACAGCATATCAGGAAAACCTTTCCACATGCTAAATGTAGGACTAGCTTATTTTACCCTTGCCACATAATATCACTAGATCTGAATGAGCCACAACTAAGTTCAATATTAGAAGACACCTAGTTTGTTTATGATCTTTTCGTTATTGAGATTCTGAAATATGTACTTCTGTTTACAAATTATTATGTAATAATAAGATTTTATGTACTATATATCCTTCAGGTAAAATTCTATGGCCAAAACACACAAATTTTTTTTTAAAAAAATAGACATATTATTACATGCATTTGCAATATTATGGCAACTTATAACCAGTTTATATTATATTATAATATTGTATATTATAACAATATATGGAAGTGGACATTTGCACATATTCTCATCCACATTGCATCTTACCACTTATTTTCATGCAATTGGCTGTTTTATTATTCCATGAAATCACTTCTAAGGCTATAAACCCACTTCTGAATATAACTTCAGCCATCTTCCAGAAGTTTTGATATGGTAACACTTAAATTTTCCCATTTCTTTTTTAGTTTCATATACTTTTCTATGTTCAGTATTTCCCTGATTTTATCCTTTTTAGTTTAGAATTTATGCATCTTCTGACTATTTTTTAAGACTTTCCAAGGAATGTCTTAGTTATTTAATAAGCTTTTATGTTAGAATAGATTTAGATTTACAGAAATATTGGGAAAATAGTACAGGGGGTTCCCATTTCACCCACACTCAGTTTCCTCTTTACTAACATCTTACTTTAGTATAGTTAGTTGGTAATAATTCATGAACCAGGGGCGCCTGGGTGGCACAGCGGTTAAGCGTCTGCCTTCGGCTCAGGGCGTGATCCCGGCGTTATGGGATCGAGCCCCACATCAGGCTCCTCCGCTAGGAGCCTGCTTCTTCCTCTCCCACTCCCCTTGCTTGTGTTCCCTCTCTCGCCGGCTGTCTCTATCTCTGTCGAATAAATAAATAAAATCTTTAAAAAAAAATTCATGAACCAATATTGACACATAGTCATTCACTCAATTCCTTACCTTATGCAGACATCCGTAGTTTTTACCTAACGTGTTTCTCTATCCCAGAATCTAATCCAGATCACCACATCACATTTGATCATTAGATCTCTTGAGCTCCTCATGACTGCGACAGCCTCTTGGAATCTCTTTGCTTTTAATGAGCTTGACGGTTTTAAGGAAGACTAATTAGGTATCTTGTAAATTTGGTCCCGCATTTGGGATTTGCCTGATGTTTTTCTCATTATTAGATTGAGATTAGAGGTTTTGGGGAGAAAGACCAGCAGGGCAAAATGTTTTTGTCAGCACATCACAGCGATGGCATATCTATGGTATATACTCGCAACATAACTTTCACTGTTGATGTGAGTCTTGGTCACCTGGCTGAGGCGGAGTTAGGTTTCCCCACAGTAAGTGACTCTCTTTTCCTCTTTTTCATTGTAAGGAAGTCACTATGCACAGCGCAGACTTAAAAAGTAGGGAGTTACGGTCTGCTTCCTTGAAGGAGGATTATCTACATAAATTACTTCAGTTCTACGTGTAAGATTTGTCTTTTTTCCCCATTTTATCTATTTATTTATTCAAATGTTTATTTATAGCAATCCATAGGTACTCATTTTATATTTTAATGTATAGCCCAATATGACTTTATTTTGTTTGCCAAATTTTTCCAGTTTTGGTCATTGGAAACTTGCGTCAGTTGGAGCTTGTTTTCCTTTGACATCCCCCATCATTGTGTTTTTCTTTTGATCATAATACTTCTTATGAGGTTCTCAGTCTCAGATCCATAGTTCTCTTGGCCTTCAGTCTTACAGACTCAATGCATTTCCAGTTATGAAGGTAAGAAACTTTCTCCTACACAGCCTTTAGTTAGGTTGCTTTGTACTTTTGTAAAACAATTTCATTATTTTGTCACAGTTTGCATTCTATCCTGTGATACCCTGATCTCCCAAGTGATTTCTTTATTATTTATTTACTTATTTTAGAGAGAAAGAGGGAAAGATTGGGAAGACGGGTAGAGGGAGAAGGACAGAGAGTCCCAAGCAGACTCCCTGCTAAGCACAGAGCTGGACCCAGGGCTCCATCTCACAACCCTGAGATCATGACCTGAACCAAAACCGAAAGACTGATGTTTAACCAACTGCACCACCCAGACGCCTCTTAAATGACTTTTTAACTATACATCCATTAATGTTAACTCTTTGTGGTTTAACATGTTTTTATGCTCCTCTTTATCCCCCCAAATATTTCTTATTCTAAAGTCAGTTTTCTTTGGAATTAATATAGCTACATCTATTTTATTTGACTGTATTAAAATGATTCTTTCACCACCCCTTTACTTTCAACCTATTTGGATTTATATTTAAAGTAATCTTCTTCAGAACTACGTACAGTTGAGAATTTTTTAATCCACTCCAACATTTTCCATCTTTTCATTCATACATTTACACCCCTCATATTTAAAATGATTTTTTAAAAAGATTTTATTTATTTATTTGACAGAGAGAGAGAGACAGGTAGTGAGAGAGGGAACACAAGCAGGGGGAGTGGGAGAGGAAGAAGCGGACTCCCAGCGGAGGAGCCTGATGTGGGGCTCGATCCCAGAACGCTGGGATCATGCCCTGGACCAAAGGCAGACGCTTAATGACTGAGCCGCCCAGGCGCCCCTAAAATGATTATTGATGTAGTATTATCATCTGCCATATTTATAATGGTATTCTATTCATTGCAGTTCTTCATTACTTTTTTTCTCTTCTTTTTCTGCTTCTCTATTTTTAATTTTAAATGAGCATTTATATGATTCCATTCTGTCTCCCATCTTTAGTGTACCAACTATACCTTATTTTTAGTGATTCTAGTGGTTGCCCTAGAATTACAATATACATTTTTAGCTGATCTGTGTCTGCCTTCTATTTATTTATTTGTTTATTTATTTATTTTTAAGAGTTTACTTATTTATTTATTTGAGAGAGAGTGAGAGAGAGAGAGAGAGCATGAGAAGGGAGAGGCAGAGGGAGAAGGAGAAGCAGATTCTCCATAGGGCAGGGAGCCCAATGCAGAGCTCAATCCCGGGAGTCCGTGATCATTACCAGAGCTGAAGGCAGATGCTCAACTGACTGAGCCACCCAGGTGCCCCTATTTATTTATTTTTGCCTGCCTTCTAATAATACTATTTTGCTTCATGTTTGGTGAAGGTGCCTTAGAATATTCTCCATCCCTTTTTCCTCTCCCTTGTGATACTGCTGACATTTGTTTCACTTATGCATATGTTACTACAACCCAATACATTGTTACTATCATTGCTTTAAACAAATAGTTATTTTTTTAATAAATTAAGAACAGAAAAACTATATTTCCTATTCATTTATTCCTTCTATGATATTTAACCTTTCTTTATTCAGATCCATGTTTCTGAGCTGTATCATTTTTCTTCTTCCTAAAGAACTTTTTTTCAACCATTCCTGCAGGACAGGTCTACTGATGATGAAATTCTTTAGGCTTTGTTTGTCTGAGAAAGTTTCTACTGTTCCTTCACTTCTGAGAAACAATTTCACCAGGTATAGAGGTCTTTGTTTTTTTCTTTTGATTCTTTAAATATTTTATCTCATTATCTTTTTCCCTGCATAATTTCCAATGAGAAGGTTGCTGTAATTATTCTTATTTCTCTGTAAACTCCTTGTTTTATTCCTATCATGTTTTTCAGGATATTGTTTATCTTTGATTTTCTGCAGTTTGAATATCCTATGTTAGGTTATAATTGTTTTTGGTCTCGATCCTGGTGGTGTTCTCTGAATTCCCTGGGTCAGTAGTTTGGTGTCTGTCATTTATTTGGGAAAACATGGGTCATCCTTACATTAATATTTCTTCAGGTCTGTTCTCTCTTTTTCCTTCTTCTGGTATTCCAACTATGTGTATATTAACACTTTTTAAAATTGTTCCATAGTTCCTCAATATTCTTCTCTGGGTTTTTTTTTTTTCCTTTTTTTTTTTTTTCTCTTTGCACTTAACTTTTGAAAGTTTCGACTGAGCTCCTCAAAGCTGTGCTGACTCTTAAGTTCAGCCTGCTCGACTTCTATTAATTTCTGAAAGTTCCTTTTTATTCTTTCTTAGAATTTCCATCAATCTGTTACACCACCTTTCCCCCAGCTCTGGCAGTCTTTTCCTCTGGAGAGTAGGATTTTATTATAAAGAAGGTTCTAGGTGTATTTCACAGTGATAGCTCTAACCATCTCTTCTTCCCCCTGCTGAAACCATGTGGAGAACTTTCTTAGATTTTCATCATGAGAACCCAGGGGGTTCACAAAGTAAAACGCAGAAAATAGACCCCCTCCCAATGAAGACTGCAGTTCCTGGGAGCGTCTCTATCACACATTAGTCTTCATTCTGACTCCAGCAATTAATCCAAACCATCATCTCAGTTTCCTGCTAGCTGGTGGTTTCACTGGCTTTTGTTCTAGGGAAACAGATGCTGACCATTTCTCCTTAGATAGGTTTGTCTTTCCAGATTTTGGGGTAGCGGCCTGCCTTGAAACCTCAGTTCTCCAACAGGTCCATGAAATGTCACGATTTTCAGTTTTTCCAGATTTTTCTTCTTCTAAATACAGGAGTGACAGTTCCCAAACTCTTTAAAATTCAGAGCTGAAAGCAGAAGTCTTACACTTAAATTTTTAACACACTTCAGAATATTTTTCTGTCACTTTCTATAGTTAATTAGAAAGTATATCTTTTCTTTGAAACAAGAAGGACCATAGCATCTGTGCTAGTTATAAAATTAATGTTTCTCAGTGCAAATCCACCTTTCTTAGCCCCGCTTTGTGATAGTGGAGCAGGATTCTGTAAACATTTCTCCTATGCCAAGTGACATAATGCTAGGTCTTCCCAGTAGAGGACATTGGAGGAAGATGACAAGAGACAGGAGCTTCTCTTCTTGGTTTGGGGGGTTTCTTCTCACTTCTATGGCTTGGAGGCCAATGGGCACTTTTTGCCAATGGTGTGCACGAGACCTAATGTTATGTGCACTCCAGCAAGTACTGTCAGCACCCAGTGAGCACATTTCTAGTAAGTATCCTGACACCCAAATGATTAACTTCTAAGTCAATCTCACTAGCATCTCAGAAGTCAGCCTCCCACCTCAGCAAATAGCTTCAAAGTCAGAAGTCACACCTTTCTTTTCTGAAGATTACCAAAACTGTTATAAACCTATTTCCCCCCTAAAACAATATTTTCTACTGTATCCCTGGAATTTAGAATAGTAGGAAATATTCACTTGTGAGCTTATATGACTTAGTCTCCCCCGTAGTTATGTGGGTCTAGTTATACTGTTTATAAAAATATACCACACTTATTTTTGCAAACACCTAAAAATGAATGAGATCTGCTCTGTTTCAAGACACATCATGATAAATAATTATCTAATCCAGAAAGGACATAGTATAATAATCTATACTCTACTACGGTTTTTCATCTGACATTTGAATCTCTCTTTGAAATTAGACAAGTAGCACAATTGTGTTCTGTATGAGGAATTCTGTTTATTAATCCACATGTGGTCCCTGATTTTACCAACTCCTCTGACCATTGTGCGTGTGTCCTTCATCTTTCTTCCTGTCTATTCGTCCTACAGTATTTGGGGGTGAAAAATTAGATTTCTGGGGCGCCTGGGTGGCACAGCGGTTAAAGCGTCTGCCTTCGGCTCAGGGCGTGGTCCCGGCGTTCCGGGATCGAGCCCCACGTCAGGCTCCTCCTCTATGAGCCTGCTTCTTCCTCTCCCACTCCCCCTGCTTGTGTTCCCTCTCTCGCTGGCTGTCTCTGTCTCTGTCAAATGAATAAATAAAATCTTTAAAAAAAAAAAATTAGATTTCTGTCTGTCTGACTAATCTGCATTGTTTCCTTGACTTTTTTGTTGCCCTCTACGTGGCCTCAAGGAAATCCCAATATTGATTTCTCCCAGAGATAAAATAAAAATGTAAAAAAGAATCCCTCTGTCCTGAAGAATTCCCTCAACTTACCCAATAACCTCCTCCATGATGCTTTAGGAAGTTAGACCTCCTGGTTGGGGATGCAAGGATGACTACTTCTTCCATCTCTTTTCTTTTCTTTACCATCTCTCAGGTGTGATGAAGATAAGGTCTTTTTTACTCAGTCTCCTAACTAGCAAAGTAATTGCAGTATTTCCTTAAAGGACACCCTTTGTCTTTGAAAATTTTAATGTAAGTTAAAGGCATGTAGTAAATTCTTTTGGTTCCCTTGATAAAGCCTGGTTTTTGAGCCCATTGCCTTGCGGCCATTTTTATTAATCCAAATTGATATTCTTTCTTTTATCACCTCATTTCTAAGAATCCTAATTACTATCTCTCCAAAACAATGTTTACATTTTGAAGCATATATTTCCATTATGCATGGATAAGAGGGTGACTCTATAGACATCTTAGATGCCAGAATTTCATATTTGACCTGGCTACCAAGCCACATAAGTTATTTTGTCAGAAAGCAATGCCTTAATAGTAGATTCAAAGCATTTTCACTGTAGATGGGAAAATTTTAGTTAACATGTGTCTGAAACTTTCCAATATCATATATTCTTTTATTCCCAGACTGGCTTCTCTGGTATCCCATAGCAATCACTTTCCAAAAAAGCAAAGACACACTTGTTTTCTTGAGATTTCAGGATCCCAACAATATTGAGAGCTAATAGCTACAAAGACTTCCATGTTAGAGAATAACCTCTTAAGTGCTGATGAATTTTTTGTTCTGTTTTGAAATTATGTTTCCTCTTCCATTAATTACCAAGATGAGTCTTCAGTGTTCTGTAAAATATGACCTTAGGTTTGGTGTTGTCTCTGGGTGTAAATCAAATTATTTGTACAAGTGACTAATGTATGTAATTGCAGAATTGCCTTAGAACCTAGCAGCTTTATAGAAAAAGATGACTTGAAGTGATTTCAGCAAGCGAAGTCCAAAAAATTCTTTAGGAAAAATTCTAAGGTAACTTGATTTGAATACCCAATATCTGTGTCTTGCTGCATGGAAAGAAAGAAAAGATTTGGGATAATTTTCTAAACAATTATAACTACAGGAATACATTTTCATTAGGCATAATGTGACGATAGAGTTTGGAGAGCCTAGGACCAATCACAAAATCACTTTAAAGAAATGTCGTTACTACACAGCTTATCTGTAACATATTTGGAGCTTAGCACATCTACCACCAAGCACCAGAAACCACAGAATAGGCATACATCTTTCCAGAAATTTTATTTTATTTAAAGACTTGGAAAGCAGAAAGCATTTAAAATTTTAAACATTTAAGGATATGCTATGAAATAGAATGAAAAGTTAAGATAAATTTAAACTTCAAAGGAAGCTTTCAAGCCCCTAAGGCTTTATGATCTTGCCTATATCCCACAAATGCTTCATTGCTAAAATTTTTGCTTTCTTTCTCCGAGTCCTTCATTAGAAAAGTTTCAAATGCAGAGCTTTAGGATTAGAATTAAAAATATGATTATCTAGAAAAGAAAAATGAAGCCCTTTCACCACAGCAAGAGAAAGATAAAATATTTAGGAATTAATATAAAAAGATGCACTGAATTTATGTATTAGTGAGGGTTTCATTAAAAAAAAAAAGCCCTTATAAGTGATGTAGAAATAGGATTTATTATAGGGATTGTAGTTTTTGCAACAGTGGGAGCTAGTAGAGATCTCTACGGAAGACAACTGTCTTGCGTAAGGTTGGATGTGACATTACTCTAGGTCTGCCAGATTGGCAGTCAATTAACAAAATTGGACCTGAGTGAAGATGGCCTGAGGTCCGCAATAAAAACTGGAACCATGAAGACAAACTAGCCTGTGCTTACCTCACTACCTCCAACCTCCATGAACAATATCCAGGAAAGGGTAATGATTTTCACCACTGGGTGGCATAAGGTCCATGTAGGTATTCTAATTCCCAAAGAATAGATTGACAGGAGCAAGAAAGGGGTCAGTCTTAGAGAAACAAGTGTTCTTCTAAAGATTCTCAAATCAAGGAAAGACAGGCTTATAGCGAAGGTAGGAATGTACTCACTACACTTGGGATCTTAGGTGGGAGTTTTGTCAGTGGAACAACGCAGGTCCTGGGGACTGCAATCAGACCACAGTGTCTTAATGGATTCAGAAAAAGAGAGAATTCTGTGGTCTGGGTAATTTGAATTGTATACAATCCCTTCTGACTAGAGGCAGATTGATTCTTGTTGCTTCAGAATGTGTTTAGTAGGTAGGTATTTGCTGAAGGTACTCAAATGTAGGTAATACAGGGACAAAAGAGCCAGAGGAAAGGGAGAGAGAACTAGCAATTCTTGAAAAATAATGGGAAAACCAAAAAGGAAGGAAGGAAGGAAGGAAGGAAGGAAGGAAGGAAGGAAGGAAGGAAAAGAAAAGAGAAGAAAAAGGAAAGAAAAGAAAGGAAAAGAAAGAAAAGAAAAGAAAAGAAAAGAAAAGAAAAAAGAAAGGAAAATAAGAGAAAAGGAAAGAAAAGAAAAAAGAAAAAGAAAGAAGGAAGGAAGGGGGGAGGGAAAAAGTTGCATCAAACTATCACCAGAGAGACACTTATTTTATAAGCTATTTCATTTCATCTTTTCAACAATTTTATGGATATTTATTATTTTTCATTTGAAAATGGCTAATGAGAAATGTAGAGAATTAAGTCATAGGACCACAAACATACCATAAATGCTAGTGCAGAAACTTAAATTCAGATTTGTCTCATTTCATTGTTAATTTCCACTCTATTATCCTTTCTCATGAATCTAAGCAAATAATTCCAAGATGATCCCTCCTGACAGTGTCTGATTGTGGCAGTTTGTCTAAACAATTTTGATTGGCTTCAAAACACTGCTTAGGTTTGAAGTTGAAGATCCAGAAAGCTAAGTGACATTTGTGAACTTGTATCATTTTAGAAATGCTGATTGGTAAAAAAAATATATATAAAGATACAGATATTCAAACTTATTTTTAAACCACACAAATTATTTTCACTATGACTTGTTAAGGGGAACAAGCTTATTGAATGGGTACTTGTTCTTACAACTCTGATTGCAAGCAAGTTTTGGATTTCTTAATGCTTGATAGCATGTAAGGCGGATCCCAGTACTTTCTTGCCACTTTTGGATATTAGATTTGTATTAATTTGTCATCTTAATGTGTGAAGGGTTGTGTCTCAGGGTCTTTTTTTTTTTCTCTTCTTGCCGGTCACCCCCACCACAGTAAGCTGTATCTGGTCACACTCTTTCATACCACAATTGTGAGGAGAGATTAAGAGTTTCAATAAATAAATAAATGAAAAGCTCCTTCCGCGGGTACAGCAATGTATTGATTATATGTAATGTTTCAAGGCAGGATAAAAAATAATAGGTATTTTCATATGAGGATAAGGGTAAGAGACATTTTCTATGTCCCTCAGATTCCAGGGAGCATTTGTTAAATGAATAACTGCACGCATCCACATTAAGCAAGCATATAACTGGAGAGCGCATTTCCAGTTGCCTCCCCTGGCAAGCAGCCTCACTCTCTTGCAGTGGGGTCGTTGAAGCCCTCCCCCACTTCATTTGGGAAGTAAGGAAAAGCCACCCCACTCCATGTCTTATAAACTCAAAATTCTTCAAAATGAGCTGCATTTACCCTGTTGAATCTCTAACCTGTAAATACAGGTTGCAAGTGGGTGTTGGATAAGAGTATCAGAGAAATTCTTGTTCTTTCTCAATAGGTTCTAAAGCTGTGTCGAGCTACTCTCTTTAAAATGTGCTTTCAAACAATTGGTTTTAGCTTCAGGTATTAGCTAAAATTGGAAGACAACAGAAAATCTCACTTAATATCCTGTTACCTAAGTACTCCCCGTTTGAGAATACTTGGAGAGAATGTGCAGTAAGAATCTATTGCTTTATAGAGATATAAATAATTTCCCATTAGTTAATTACATGTAGATAAGAAAGATATCTTACCTGACATTAAAAAAAAAACCTGGCTCTTTTTTAAATAGAACAAATAAAAAGGATTATAATCAGTTATCCCAAGAACCACAAATGAGACCAAAAGTATTTTTGTGTGTGTGTTTGTGCCTTAGAAAGTAATCTTAAGTACTAGACTCTAAATTGTTCACAAACCATTTCCAGATTGTTTTTGGAAATCTCCAGTTTGTTATGAAAATACTGACAGAATCTTAATTATAATAGTGCTACGGGGCACCATTAACCTCTTTCAGATACATTTATGCTGAAGAAATGGTAACTGCAAGGCATTAGGATGTTGAATAAACACAGGTGTTGTCGAGTCCCTGCTGGCTGCCATCTACAGAAGACTCATTTTTTCAAACCAGTCAAGAAGAAAGGGAGAAGAGAGAAAGATCACTGGGGTCAATTGTATACCTGCTGAATGTTGTTCTTAAACAAAAGTGGTTTGTCACGAGGCTGAAAGTGCAGAGACACCACTGACAGCGCACGGGGAGAGTAGCGCTGACTCTTGGTCCCTTAAAGGAGATTTGCATGTGATTCATGCGTTTAGAAAGAAGTGGGCAGAATGACATGTCTGATTTTAAGAGGTACACATACATACACCTACCGGTATATATGCTCTCCCTCCTCCTCCCCCAAAGATGTTGGATGCTGTTCTTGCTAAGTTTAAGATGACATCAGATGAGTTTAAGATGAACTCAGATGTTGTGGTTTATTTATTTTTTAAAAGATTTTATTTATTTTCTTATTTGAGAGAGAGAGAGAGCATAAGACAGGGGCAGAGGCAGAGGGAGTAGCAAACTCCCCATTGAGCAAGGAGCCAGATGCAGGGCTCCATCCCAGGACCCCAAGATCATGACCTGAGCCAAAGGCAGATGCTTAACTGACTGAGCCACCCAGGTGCCCCATGATGCTGTGGTTTGAAATAGTGGACTTGCCCATTAAAAAAAAAAAAAAAAAAAAGAACTGAGATTTTCATTTCTTCCCTTTTGAAATCTCTAAGTTTAAGTGTCAGTTAAAAACAAAGAAAGTTTGTCTGTCTTCTGGATGCAATGACTACCTGGATTAAATAATATTAACTCGTAAGATTAGCCCTCAATTTACCCTGAGCCAAATGTTGCTCATATTTCTGCCTTGACATCCGTTTACAGAAGAGAGATGAAGCATTTACAAGGACAAGAAATTTCCACTAAATGAAAGTGCTGCTGTCACTTTTGCTTCCACTGAGTCACTTGTGAGAGTGAATGTCAGCACCCCAAAGAGCAGGGTGTGGCTAAGTGCTAAGACCTGCTTCAAGCTAATTGTTCTCCGTGAACTCCTTTGACATGAAGCCTTTCTCCTCCCCTAATGCCAAATCTAATGAGATTGCCAGGCAAGATGGTCAGTTCTAGCCACTAGCGAGTCACCCCCACAACACTCACCCACATTGTACCCT
Source organism: Ursus maritimus (assembly GCF_017311325.1). NCBI lineage: Eukaryota > Metazoa > Chordata > Mammalia > Carnivora > Ursidae > Ursus > Ursus maritimus. The sequence continues at coordinate 17,784,266 of NW_024425008.1, forward strand.
AGAAAAGAGGTGACATGCTTGCTCTCCTGTCCTTTCCTTCCTTTACCCACTCCACTCTGGGCATCCAGTTATCCAGCCTGGCCTTTTAGTGAGGGTCCCTGCAAACATGCCGTGGCCATGTGTGGAGTCACAGTGTGTGTCTAGAGCACTCACAAGAGACCCTGCCTGTTGTGAACATTTTCTGACCTTTTACTTCCTGATCGACTGGGAGAAGGGAGGTGAGAGGCAAGGAGTGTTTTGAACAGAATAAAATAACATTGCGTCCTAGACATTTAAGGTCAGCACGCTTTTAAAGAGTCAACTTGAGCAAAGTTTTTAGTTTAGTAGCTAATTATAGCAAACTGTGATCCTGAATTAGTACAATCAGGACAAAAAACGTACCAGCCGCATTCAATCTGGGATACATTGTTCAGTGGGGGATCATCAGATAGTGGAAATGCGTGCGCGCCAAATCAAAGCACCCAAGGGGAACAACTGCTGATAACGGTAGAGACAGCCAAATGCACTCTGTCCTTCTTGATACAGGAAGTCGGCCCAGATTAAACATAGAACTTCGAAGCCAATCCTCCCTGATTGCACCACCAGCAGCCGGCCTTCCTCTGGGCTGACGTACCTAAGACTGGAGGCTGGTGCCTCATGTGTGTCTGTATTTATGGAAGAAACTGGCGATGAACCAGGGAGTTTCTCCTGCTTCAAATACTCTCCTTTCAAACACAATCAAACTGTCAGCTGGTTGGCATCGGTTTGATACATCTCTCAGACGTTCTCTTTTCAGGATACTGAGGGAATCACAGACCACAAACATGAGCTTCCAGACCTGAGTCATTAGGCCTCTTTTGATCAGCAGCTTGGGGACCTGATCCCTGTTTCGAGTTAATGTCTCTGTGTTGATATAAATTGCAAATGAACAATCAGATGGTATGAGATTTTCTTTTGTACCATTAGTTGGATGAAGAAGAGAGAACTGATCACTCTTTTTACCTTAAGATAGTCTTAATTAAATCAAAAAACATACTCAAGTCTGTTTTATTTTTCTTTCTGCTATATTCATTTAAAAGACCAGGATTTGGTTAAGTAGTTAAAGTGTGTTTTCCCTATAGAGATGATAATAAAATAACTATCTCCTAATTTTACATGCTGCTGAATACAGTCCAGGAAATGTGTGTGTGTGTGTATGTGTGTGTGTGTGTGCGTGCGTGTGTTCATGTGTGCGTGTGTTCATGTGTGCGTGCATACATGCATGTGCGTGTGTATGTTTCTGTGTGTCCCAATGTTCCCCACAGTCCCTTGAATGTTGAGTATCCCTCAAATCTCTCCCCTTCTCCAACCTTATTCCTATTAACTTGCCTGGGGCTACCCGAAGGCAGAAAATCAGGATTCTTTGTTTGTCCATCTCAGGGAAGTCCGAGGCTAGGTATCTTGTCTTCTGATTGAAGCTATGAAATTCCTAAGAAATAAATAAAGGAAGGAATAGAGGAAAGCAAAAGTAGAAAGGAAAATAGAGAAGAACAAAAATGGAAACTCTGTTTTGGTGAGGCACCGTATTGACCACTATTTTCAGAAACCTATTTTCAAGGTAATATTACTTGTGAATGTGCCATTTGCATGCACAGTGTTCTTCAGAGAAGAGGGAGCTCTGTGAGGGAAGAGGAGGGATGGAATCACCTTTTGATTAGTCCTTCTGTGTGGTGCAGTGCTAATCCTTGCACGAGCTTCCTCTCTTTGCTATGGACTGGGCTTGCAAGTGTGTGCTGTAATCCCCGTGTGACCCTACACTCTGAGATGAGGGGTAGCAATGGCCAGGAGGCAGTATTTTGGGCTGTATTTTCCAGTTCAGTTAGGAATAATCAAATATCACTTGCTATTGAACATACAATTGAAATGTACAAGTTATGGTTGTTTGTTTGTTTGTTGCATTTTTGTGTTGGTTGTGTTTTGTGTTGTTTTTTTTTTTTTTGCTGTGACAGTCCATGGGAACACAGCAAATTGTCTCTATGATGACCACACCCCGGAAATGCCACTGTCTCATTCTAAAGATCATTCTTATATGCTCTCCACATGTAGTACCAGTTTAATAAGTGTGGATAATTGAGTTACCTTAACTTAAGAGGTTTAAGAAACTTAGCTAAAATGGCACAGGCAGTAAGAAGTAGACGTTCAAAACCAAGATCTGCCAGATTCGAGCCCACATTGTAAATCTTTGTCTCAAAAGAGATGATTAACCCTGCTAAATATTTGAGAAATTATTTCTAGGAGGAAAGAGCGCAAATATAATCCCAAATCCCAGGAATCTTTGCACACTTGGTAGAAGATCGTCTTTCTCATAGCCACCATATTGGTGGGACCATCTGCCCTTGTCAGGACCCTGGTACAATGCCAGTGTACGGCGGAGCAGTGCCCTGCTTCTCATTGAGGCATGCATTTACGGAACAGGGCCCAAATAGAAAGAATGAGGCCAGAACTTCTGAAAATGTTTTACTGAACAGACTTAACAGCTCTCTGAGTTCGCCATAGAATTTACAAATCCAGAAGCTTTCTCCTGCCCACCTACTATTAATGTGTGCTTTTCAGCAGCCTATTGACTCATCTATTACTGTGAGAAAATGGAGAAATTCTTCATCTAAAAGAATTCTATGTTTGATATGAATTTTGAGAGATGATTTCCTTCCCATGTATGGTTGGTATTGTGCCATCAGTGTTGTAGGGTACTGAGGATAATTGAAATAATCTGAATTTACACAACAGCATTGAACTGGAACAACTAAAGTTGGGGAAATGAGACAGGCCAAAATAATTCTGTACTTAGTGATGCGGTCTGTTACCATGAATGTTCGATTTGCCGGAAAATAAAATGCTTTTTTGTGTAAAAATTGTATAAAAATTCACCTCTTTTATTAGTGGTGGCAATCTGCATGTGTGTTTATGCTTCCATAGGTAATTGTCCCTAATTAACATCAACAGGAAACTTCCAAAATGTTCTCTGTTTCGAATTTACCCTCCCAAGAAGTAGAGGCAGGACTCCTCAGAAGGATAGGGTGTGTGTGTTTTCTCTTTTATCTAACTGGCTTCCTTGATTTCATCTTAACATGGCAGGCTGTGGTGATCCAGCCTGGTTCCCATGCCCTGCGGGTCATGTATTGAATGGTACTGGGAAGGGGCAGGTCTGTTTCATTGCAACTGACATAACCACATCCTCAAAGTTTGAAATTAGTGCAGCTGAAAATATAGTGAGAAAAGAATCACATCCAGATGACATTTTGCAAGTCCTTTCCAATCTGGTACAATCTTGTGGTTGTTTCCTTTCTGTTTCCTCTTGAGCGTGCTACGCTTTAGGATCTGGAATTGAATCTCCTAGCAGTTCTCCAGGCTAAGGATGCAGCACACAACTTCTGTAGGGGTGTGGAGATTTTCTGATTATTTTTTACATTGCCCAGTCAATCTCTTCACCATTTCCTTGTGTCTATGATCATATTGCAATTAATCAGCCCGGGGTTACAATTTTGTATTAAATCTGACACCCATTCGTTGCTATTTTCGTTATTTCTTTAGAAACTGTAATTTCAGGGCACCTGGGTGTCTCAGTCGTTTAAGCATCTGACTCTTGATTTTGGCTCAGGTCATGATCTCAGGGTCCTGGGATCGAGTCCCACATCAGGCTCTGCACACAGCATGTAGTCTTCTTGTCCTTCTCCTTCCCTCCCTCTTCTTGCATGCTCTCTGTTTCTCAAATAAATAAATAAATAAATAAATAAAATATCTAAGAAAAAAACAACTGTAATTTCTTCTATTCAACCACACATTCATCATCATCATTATCGTCCTCACCATCTTTTAAATATCTTTACAACTGCAACACTTATTTTAGAATATTATATCATTTAGCAATGGCTGATAGCAGTTCTTAGATCTTGAAATCCCCAGTCTGCTCTGGTGAGCACTGGCGTTACAGAGAGTGTCATTTACACAGCATCTTTCAGGATGAATAGCTTCATTTTTAAACTGCTTGTGGAACAACAACGGCTATCATTTGTCTTGCACTTCTTTTTCACTGAGTGTCCATGCACAATTATGAGTTAAAAAAAACTCCTTGGGGCACCTGGGTGGCTCAGTTGGTTAAGTGTCAGACTCTTGATTTCAGTTTAGGTCTTGATCTCAGGGTCCTGAGGTTAAACCCCCATGCTGGGCATGGAGCCTACTTAACACCAACAAAAACCCTCCTTATTTTCCCCTCTCTTATTTAAGTCCGTTTGTGTTATTTTTATGTATAGTTCGAAACTTCTGCATTGCTACAATAGTTGTAGCTCATGTCTTTAACATATAGAACAAAATAAACACTTTGGTCTGATTGTATTTGGGGCTTCTACAAAAGAATTTTTATTCATAGGACTTGGGACTTTTAGAGAAAACTATGAATCTGTTATGCATCACATAAGGCTATAATGAACTGTGGATAATAATAATAATGATTATTATATATAATATACGATAAAAACATTTATAATAACTTTTATTATTGTTTTGTAGCTGGAACCATCAGTTGGTGCCTACCTAGTAGGGTTACCCTTTGAACCCAGTGTCTGCAGCTGTAGGTAACTAACTGTTCATAAGTAACCAGTGTTTACCTCTCAATGTACATTCTTTTCTTTGGTCTACTCATTTCTGTATTTGAACTCTTATAATCTAAAAAAAAGAAGCTGATTTTTCCCTTTTATTCTTTAACTCCTCAAACACTGGAATGTAGTTATTTTAAGACAATGTGTTTAAATGTAAATCTAAATTCTCTGGCCTCGGAAATTTAATATTCTGTTGATAGCAACAGAACAGTAAATACTTTGATGTCTGGAGATAGAGATTTACTAGGCAAAAATTGTGTAGTTACCAGATCAGTTTGCAATTAAATGCAAATCTCAAAAGAAAGCAATGATGTTAATTTCAGTTACACATGAAACCTACAATTTTGGGTTTTCAGAGTTTGTGCATTTGGGGAACATTTATGTAGTTTAGATTTTTGAGAAGCCTTTAGAAAAAACAGTTTAGTTAGACTGCATCTAGATTCCAGAGATGAAGTGTAAGTTATTGTTAGTAATTAAACATTTTTTGCTGGTATCGAACATCAAATATTATTTCCATTAGCTCTACTTTAAATGTCCCTTTAACTCTGGTGACTACCATAAGTAGTCACAGAATCTTAGGAATAGAAAAGATCATCCGAAACCATATTTTTACAGATATTCAACGGGAGCTTTAAGATATGTGTTTCTTTATACATAAGACCTCAAAGGTTCTTCCATCAACATAAAGGAGAACTACTCAAAATGTGGTTGGGTTTGGAGATCGCTGTCTGTTTACAGATGTGTATTCTGTGTGTCCTATGATACAAATGCAGAAGTAAAGAGTGTTTTTAAAAACTTACAGCAATTTTACATCTCCGTGACATTCAAGGGCATGATCAGTGGACTTGTATTTTGTATATATATTTTTACATTTTATTTTTCTAACAGTTCATTTCGCTGTATTTTACAAAAATATCCATAATGAATTAGAATTTCTTTAAAGTGGCTCTTCACCAGATATAGTGAAGAAGCATTTACTCTAGAGGTTTCATCTACTTCTAATTGTCACAACTTTTCTGTTATTTTTTCCTACTGTATAAACTTCAATGGGCTCCAGAACAACTCTATGCCGTGTGTTAAGTACCATTGTTCAAAATCAAATTTTACACAAGTACAGACCGAAAAGCACTTCAGCTATTTTCTTAAACTTTGGGGTATATTTAAACTTCGAAGAACTATGAATAACCTTTTTGATTTTTAGGGGAGGAAATCACATGGTACTCTCAGGACTATTACACTTTGGGATTCCAGAGAGCCATTGATGATGTAACTGCGTATTCTGGTCCACACTTTGGGTATACTTGGTGCTCGGCAAATACTTAACAGCTAAAATAAAACAACTCAAAACGTCTGACTTTCTAAAAAGCCAGCCGCTCTCCTCGAAATTAAAAGCCTTCATAGAAAGTCCGTCCTTGGATTTGGACTAAGCAAGGTGCTAGAATTACGCATCCACATCATGGGGTCCCAAGGAACAGGCGCGCCAGGGACCATTTGTCTCAGCAGAGAGAACACAGCTGTGCTTCATGATTTGTTCAGTTTCTCCAAGAAACACACCTCATTTTTCCTGTCCAATCAATTTGGATACACGGCTTCCTAGCAGAGATTGNNGTTTTCTCAGCAGGAAAATGAGAATGCAGGGCCTTAGTAAACATCGGGTGTCTTGAATGTTAGACAGCAAGGACTTATCTTGTGGAAATGCATTTAGTGATATTTTTGAGTACACAACGCACCTAACAAATCTGGGATTTTCCTGTTTTTTGCATTACACTTTGGGTGTGTTTGTTTAGATTTGCTCTTCTTTGCAAGGAAATGCAAGTTACTGGCCACATTATTTTATCTGTTTCAACGATTCAGTTTTCTATATAATTATCTATACAGCTCATGCTTCCTATATCCTGACATATTCTCACAAATACATTCTTACTGGTGTGATGGACATTGTTGTCTCTGTCATTATGGGGGCAGTTATAATTTCCAAGCCATGACTAGTGTTTTGGTGTTGGAATGCTGCCCCGGATTTAGAAATAAATCTTACATTTGTTTTTTCTTCAATCATTTTGAGTGCTGGGGTTGTACTACTTTCTTCAGCCTCTATACTGTGGCTGGATGAAGGGGAAGGGTGGCAGGTATTACTGGCAGTAGACAATTATTTAATCTGTTGCACTAAAACCCTGAACCAACATAAGTCCTTGAGTCCAAGGTGTTTATTTTTTTTTTAACATTTCAAATGCAACCGAAATAGGGGCTATGAACACACAAATTATATTCAATATATCTATAATAAAGTGTGCTTTTAAACTCATAGTAGCTATTCTATGATAATTAACATTACTAATTCCTAGTATCAGTAAAATATAATAATAAATTGAATTTCAAATGCACATTCCATACATATGTGCAATTAATTTTTATTTGGTCACTGCTACACTTCTCAGTGTAAAGTATGTTAAGAAGAATGCAATTATGAATTTTCATAGTCTTAAATCGCAAAGGCAAAGGATGACACTAAGCTAGTCTTCATAATGCTTGCACAATTCATTGCTTTGTTGAATCATTCATTCAACAAATATTTACTGAAAAATCTAGTAGTTGCCAGGCAGTGTCCTCAGCAGTAAAGAAATGGCAGTGACTAAATTGAACAAAAATGTCAACTTTCATGCTGCTTATATGCAGTGATTAAAATAACTAATTCTTCCACTAAGAAATTTTTATAATACACATGGCTTAAGTTTTAATACTTCTTTCCTTTTTCTGGTCTGTGGTTAATCACTAAGTTTCATCTCCTAAAGTGCAGTGCTATGCTCTTTGTGACTATGAATTTTAATCATTACTCTCTGCAATATGTGGAAAGTCTAACAAAACAAGTTCAGAATCTAAGCAGAACTACAATGCTTGACTCCTAATATCAAGTTGAATTCCATTCAGTTTTCATTGCCACTCAAAATGCTTATATATAAAAGTACTTCATAATACTGATGAACTTTGAATTTTTTCAAATGCTGTCACGTAAGTAATTAGTACTGGCCTGGTTTTAAAAAAGAAAAGGGAAAATAAACTCATGCTCATGTATAAAATGCAAAAGTAATACAGAAAATAACATTTTTTAAAAAACAATACTTCCTTCCTTCCTTTTCAAAGCTGATCATTGTTAGTAGGTTCTTTTGACCAGTTCCTCACTAGGAAAAACTAAGCTAATAAATAAGTAAATCATATGCCAGCACGTAAACACTCAGGTTTGTACCAATCATTCTCCAAGTTTCTTTGCACAAAACCATATTATAGAGATCATCCCATGCTTTGTTTTGTGTCATTCGTAGTACATTTTATCTTTGCATCATTGTGTGGAAACACTTAAATCCTTCTGTTTATTGTTTTCCATTATGTGAAGGTGGCATCATTTATACCTCCTATATCCTACTGAGGACACTTGGATGGTTTCTACACACAAATATTTCTTAATGAAGCAGATAGCTAATGAAACCATTTGCAGGAATTCCAAGTGAAATGCCCAACTTGTTTTTCATTTCAAATTCCCCCCAGAATTTGCCAATATGTGCTTACCTTTGCCTCCAAGAAGCTTTAGAATATGTCTACCTTATTCTGGAAGCTGTCTTGGCATTTCTACACAAGAAGGATGCATCCAAGGGCTGTAGGAACTCCCTGTCTTCCTCTGTGATGTTCGGGTTGGCTTCACAAGCTAAAAACATGTTAATCTGGTGGAACTAATCCTTCCTGGGGTCTGGCCAGCACTAATCCATGAAGAATCAACTCTCCGTTGTCTGGGACAATGCATGATGCTACTATGAAGGGTAAGGACCTTGAAAAATATATATCTATAAATAATATAAATCAGATTCTAATCATGTTCCTCATCCTATCAAAGAATTACTTTGTTTCATTTATATTTGTTTCTCTAAGGGCTAACAGTGAAATTCCAAATAAAAACTGAAAAGTTTAAAAAAAAGCAGTACTACAAACATGGCAGAAAAGACAGGGAGAAGGCATTAAATGAATGATTTACTATTATCAATGGACGTTTATAGTCACATAAAGAAACTCGAGGGACAGGGTCATTTCACTATGATTTATCACCGCTCATTAATGTTAAACATGAACGCTCACATTATGAACATACAGGAAAGCAATAAGAACACATTGAAGATGATAGCTGTTCCCTAAGGACAGGTTGGCAGCCGCAGAGAACTGTTGGGTTCTAAGAAAAGGAATGACATTCTATCAACGTACAGAACTGCCCTGTTATTATAAATTCTGAGATAGACTATGTCACAGGACTTGAAAGAAATTTGCGATAAGAGATTTGGTGGAAGGGGTTGCTTTGGGTTTTTTTCTGTGTTGATGACAACTGCTTCTGGGAGCCGAGTCTAGTTCCTATCTCACTGACCTCAGTAACCATCCCTGATGAACTTGCAGGGCTGGTGAGTCCCATCGGCAATCTTTCATGATCACCGCCGCCAGACCCTGCTCTGTAACTATCAGGACGTCAGTACGCTGAGTTAGGGATTAAGCACTTACTTTCTGGTTCTTACTGCCAAAGACTGAAGTACCTCCATCTCCTCAAAGGCTAGTTCGAAATGAAGAGGTCAGCAATGGGCAAGACATGAAGCTATGTTTTAATAATACAATAACAATTGTCATTAGTTCTCTAGCTTTTAAGATTTTTTGCTTTGGTTTATTTCTAAAGTTGTCCTCCATTTTATTCCAATGTCATGGAAAACCAGTTAATTCTTATTTTTATTTATTTATTTGTTAATGCAGAAAAATGAAAAGTTCAAACGTGAAAGCTTTATTAGGGAAAATAAAAGGCTGAAATACACAGCTGTCGTCATGCTATTTTATGGACCTATTATCTACTGTTAATTGAATCCATGCATAGCAGTGATAATAAAATATGGAAGGACAGAGAGCTCAGTGAGGGAACCCTTAAGAGAAACCTTATTAGCCTTACAAAATAAAAGATGTGAAAGGTACAGTATTCTTCTATGATGCCAGAGGTCTATATGTGAATTAACATGATAATAGAAGTAAGTAACTTCTTGGAAAGAATAAGCCAATATTTCAAATGGTGAGATTTATAACAGAATGACTGCTCATGCTCCATGAATGTCTTATTTTTTGCCTTTCTATTCAGAATAAAAGGTAGGTTTCAAGTTTCTGGTAACAATATAACTGAATACCAATACTTTTATTTGCTTATTTAGTTAGGAACTCGTAGATATTCTGTGAGTTTTATTACCTTTCGAGAAATATTTTTAGGTGGTCTGTCAAGTTACCTTACAGTGGTTTAACCAGTAAAACATTACTTACTCCTTTGGTATAGAATTTTCGCTGTGTTTTTGAGCAAGACTGTCTTTGGAGACAAGATTGCGACCAGTTGACAATTATATGGAAAGCAGTATCACCTATATGCATATTCTTTGGTTTACCTGATGTCTTTGTGCGTACATTATATCATGTGTGCATTCATGGATGTGTACGTGTGTGTGTTGTGAGTAGGGAGATTGGAAGGTGTATCTTATTTGGAAGATACCATGCAATCATGAGGGGCATTGCTCCTTTACATCAGCAGGGAAGTTTAAGGAGAAATAAAACAAAATTAATCCTTGTTCTCAAGGAATAGTGGAACACAGATGAATAGAAAAGATATTAGTTAGGTAATTGCAATAAATATTCATATACCTATAACAGGGAACTTGTAATATGCCAGGGAGATATTTAGGACGTGCCTCTAAACTAATCTAGGAAGGATCAAAGAGTACTTCCTGGGGCCCTCGATGGTTCAGTCAGTTAAGTATCTGACTTCAGCTCAGGACATGTTCTTGGGGTTCTGGGATAAAGATCCCTATTTCTGGCTCCCTGTTTAGTGGGGAGTCTGCTTCTCCCTCTCCCTCCCACTTTGCCCCTCCCCACCCAGTTCCTGCTCTCTCTCTCTCTTAAAATAAATAAAGTCTTAAAAAAAAAAAAAGAGTGCTTCCTGAAGAAAGTGATTTTAAGTCACTATGCGTTATACTCAAGATCAGTCCCCAAATCCCTGGCTTTTCTATCCCATTCCCTGTGGTCTCCGTGTTCCCAAGAACAGTTACTGTATTAAATTGCTGGGGCTAAGTACCACAGATTGAATGATTTAAGACAACAGAAATTTATGATGTCACAGATCTGCAGGGTAAAAGTCCAAAATCGAGGTATTGGCAGGCCCTGCACCCTCCGAGCCTCCAGGGAAAGTTGCTTCCTTGCTCCTTCTAGCTTCTGGAAGCCTCAAGCATTCCCTGGTTTGTGGCAGTGGGACTGCGGTTCATACGGCTTCTTGTCTTGTCTTCCCTCTTATCTGTATCTCTGTCTTCACATGATGGTTTCCCTGTGTGTCTATGTCTGTGTCCAGATTTCCCCATTTCCATAAGAATATTGGTCATATTGGATTAGAGTACACCTTAATGTTCTCATTTTAACGTTTTTTAAATATGCAAAGATTTTTTTTCCAAACAAGGTCACAAACACAAGGACTGAGAATTAGGACTTCAATATATCTTTATTTGGTGGGGGGGGGGAGCACAATTCAACCAATAACGGTTACTAACATTTCCTTGCCTACAAAACACAAGACTAACACTGCATCACTCTTTTGACCCACAGAAAGTATATTACGAAATCATAATATAGACGTGGTACCATATGCATATCTTGTTGTACTGAGTTTTTTCGTACACGTTGTGTTTACCCCAGTATGAAGCTTACTTGATAAATATGGAACCTGTGGATTAATAGAAGAAAAACATTTTATTTTCTAAAATAATTTTTCGGTTGATTTCCAAGTTCTTATAGAAATAAAAAAAGAGAAAAATTCCCTGTAGGTTGTGCCACTGTCTCATGTTAACTGCTAATTTGTCAGAAAAATACCAAAAGAATAGCAAAACTCCCAAGGTGATAATATGAAATAGCTCATATATTATCCTGACAACATCCCCACAGGCTGCCAAGGAATATGAAATTCAACGAGGGAAGATACACTGCTGCAAAACTTTTCTGTAAGAATGAGAATGATCACCTTCTAAAACTATACTCAAGACCACTCCAGCTGTATGGGAATTTTATGCAGGAAGGTATTATCTCTCAGGCACAAAGCACAATCCTGGGTTAAAAAAAAAAATTATATTCCAATTGAAGCATTTGAACAATTTTCAAGAATAATGAAAACTTAAAAGGACCTGAGATCTCTACTTAATAAGAATGGGGAAAAAAATTATAAAGATGGGCCTGGGGGGGCGGGGAACAAACCTCTAGGCTTTGCATTTTCTCTCACTTTGAATTTATAGAATTAAATGCATTCCACATTATCTTTACATTATCAAACTTCACTTTTATTATTTGATTCCAGTGGCGTTAATGTTAAAGTAAGAAGAAAGACCAAGGATGCCAGTCCTATAAGTAAATATAATGTAATCAAGTCCCTATTCATCAGGACCTGGTCTTAAGTCTACAGGAACCAAACCCTACACCCCCATGGTAGCATTTCATCAGACTGCCAGTGACAAATTCATGCCAATCATCATACAAGAGGCAGACACAGGTATCACAATACTGATATATTAGCTTTTATATTACATTATAATTGTGATGAAATTTTGTCAAACTCACCAATAACAAAAATGCAAGTTAATAAAAGAAAAAGATTCTGTCTGAAGATATCTTAACAAAAACCATGAATAATTTTTTTAAATAATGTGAGGAAATATACCTTCAGATATGTCAAAGGTGATGCAAAAGTACTTTAATCTTTTTTCCAAAGATTTTATTTATTTACTTGAGAAAGAGAGCACGAGTAGGTGGGAGGAGCAGAGGGAGAAGGAGAAGCAGACCCCCATTGAGCAGGGAGCCCAACTTGGGGCTCCATCCCAGGACCCTGAAGGCAGATACATAACAGACTGAGCTACCCAGGTGCCCCAGTACCATAATTTTTCTGAATCCCAATTTGATAATATGCACCAACAAATGTTGAAAAGGTGTGTGCCTTCTGGTTCTACTTCTAGAACAGAACAGAATAGAATAGAACTTCTAAAACTGGAATAGAACTTCTAACAATGTATCTTAAGTAATCAGACAAATGTGCAAAGATATATGCAGAAGGGATTCATTACAGTATTGTTTCTATTAACAGAAAACTGTAAAATATTAAAATATCTATCAGTATAAATGTAGGTAAAGCCTTTATATAGTGAAATACTGTGCAAATGAATCTGTATCAGATGCTTCTCTAGATTTGAATTCTAATTTATTGGAAACACGAGGCCAGAGGAACACACTGAATGACACCACAGTGATGTAATCAGCAAATGAGTTTGCAAAGCAAGAAAATGGAATGAGATAGTAGGAACCAACAGATTAAAAATAATTTAACAGATATATTATCCAATATGAAACTTACTCAGATTATTATGCAACTAAAGAACAAAAACATTGATACAGTAAGTAGAAGGGTTCAAACACCGGATGATATTTGATTAGACTATGGAATTTATTTTTGGGGGGTTTGGTGGTGGGAGGAATGGGGGGACTGGGGAAGAGAGAATCTTAAGCAGGCTCCACGCCCAGCGTGATGCTGACACAGGGCTTGATCTCAGGACCCTGAGATCATGACCTGAGCCAAAGCCAAGAGTTGGACGCTTAACTGACTGAGCCACCGTAAATGCCCCTGATTATACTATGGAATTTTAATTAACTGGCTTAATGCGATGATAGTATTGGTATGTCTTTAAAAAGAAATCCATATCTTTAGAAATATTCGCAGATAAATTAATACACGTTGACCCTTGAAGAACATGTGTTTGAAATGTGCAGGTCCATTTTATGTGTGGATTTTTAAAATAAATATGGTACACTATTGTAAATGTATTTTCCCTTCCCTATAATTTTAATAGCATTTTCTTTTCTCTAACTTACTTTAGTGTAAAATATAGTATATAAAATACATATAACATATAAAATACGTGTGAACTGACTGCTTATGTTATTGGTAAGGCTTCCAATCAACAGTAGGCTATTAGTAGTTAAACTTGGGGGTGACATCAAAGTTATACATGGATTTTCCATATTGTGGGGATAGGGAAGGGATGCCGCTGTCATAACTCCTGCATTGTTCAAGGGTCAACTATAATATCTGGAATTTATTTACAATGATTCAATCGTGGAGATGTTGGTGAGCAGGTGAGGAGTGGATAAAACATGATTATTGTTGAAGTTTTGGAATCCGAAAATGGGAGCTCATGATACTTTATTTTGGTAACATTTTAGGAAAAAACATTAAACATTTTAAGAACTTTTTAGAGCTAAGTAAAAAAAAGCATGGCATATAACTAGATATAACATTGCTTTCTTAGTTAAAATATAAATGATGGTAAGCACACATACATAATACAAACAGCTGAAAAGATAAAGTAGATGTTAACAGTAATTATCTCTGGATGGTGGCATACATAAATGGCATTAATTTTGTTACACTTTTTAGTAATTTCTGGCTTATTTTGCCAATATTAAATATAGAAGAAGGAACATAGAACTATTTTGCCTTAAATTATGTCCTTTTATATTAACTCAATCTTTCCAATAAGCTGTCATCTAAAGCACTGTCCTCCTTGTGGCAAAAAGAAAAAAACAAATCCTTTGGAGTGGCTTCCAGAATAGTTCACACAGTCCCCAGCCTACCAAATGTCCTTCTCACGGCTGGAAATATCTCCCTGGAAAAGTGGCAATAAAAGCTGCCAAATCTTTTCTCAATGGCTCAATTTTTTTTCCCCAAAACTACACACATCCACCCCCTTTCGTTGACACACTCTCTCTTCAAAATGTTAGCCAATTAACTTGGCCAGAGTTTACTGTCCTCATTGCACAGTTTGGTTGGGGAAACATTCAGCCCCCTAAGGATTTCTGCATATGTTTAAGAGAATCCAGTTCATGAGGACTTAATAACTCTTGGGGGTCAATTTGCTTCCATATTTAGGGACCCCATTCTACAGACCGCTAATTTTGCTGTTTCTCTGAAATCACACTTGAGGTTTATTATCTGTGCTATCTTACATTGCACACTGCCATATTTCTTATACTGACTTGCATATGTTGTTCCTACATAACATTTTAAACTTATATTCCTTGTCAATTTTCTACTCAGTGCCAGGTTGAAATTAATTTCCCAAATCTTGCAAATCTCTTTACTACCTACGTCCTAAAGGCCTCTTTTCCTTCCTCTCTCCCCAGTCCCCCACCCCACACTTACTCCCATCATGATCAATCCATCTTTAAAAATTCAGTTAATAGGAGTTGCTGGAAATGACAACACAGGTGTTTTAGATTAGGAGGAAATTACTGATTAGGTGTCTTCCGCTGACTAGTGGGCTTCTTGATAACACTGCTCTGAATGATTGATACACTGGGAGGCCTCCACAATCCCAAATATGAGTAACATATGATTCATCCAAGTTCATCCCCGTTTCCTTAATGGTAGAGTGGCTTTTAATTAGTATGTTCCTACCATTTCAGTTACCTATTGCCTATGTTTTTTGACACAGTGCAATCCACCCAAATTTGTACAGCATGAGGTCACAAATCATGATCCCAGGTATACCATCCCTTTGTGAAAATACATGTATTTGCTCTAAGGAGAATGCAAACAGCAAGTGGGTGAGCTTGGTGGCACTAGGTAAGAGCCAGTAGCTCAGCATTTAGGGTCAGGTCAGACATATAAGAAGCAAGCAAACATGCTTTCAGATGGACATGATTCAAAAGCAAATTTCATAAGAATGATATGTTTACCATACTCGCAGCCTATCCTGACTATTGTTGAGGCTGAAAAACCTCACAAAAGATTTCTCTAGCAATACTTTATAGTTTCTCTCTGACTATGACTGCTTGAGGAGCTGAATTTCAACTCACATATTTCATCGTCAAAGCACAGAAGTTACATCTAGCTAAAATCCACTACATTCTCTTAAGAGAGAACTCCACTAGTCTGTGCATCTTACAGGCAAACTATTTTACCAATTCCTAAAAAGCATTCCAGTACAAGAGATTTCTGTTATTTGTTCATTTTTTTAACATGTATGTTTGGTGGGCTCATGGTACCTATGAAGCAGGCATTATGGTCTCCATTTTACATTTTTAGGCACAGAGAGGTTAAACTCTTAGTTCAAAGTCACACAGCTGCTGAATGGTCAAGGTGACATTGAAGACCCAAGTCCGTCATCTTCAGATCCCACTAAGTCATATTGCTTTCCTGCAAACAAAATTTGAATGAACTACTCTTAGGTTTGGACATATTAGTTCAAAGATGTCACTACGGGGTTGTTTTAAGAAATAAAGCAGTAGAGATGAAGTAACTGTCCTAATTGCCTATAACCCTCAGACACATTCTCCTCCCCCACTTCCTGAAAGGCACCCATCTCATGAGTTTGGTTTTTACTTACAGTCCACTTTTTATTGTCTATATAAGTAAAATAGTTACATTTTCATAAAAATATGTAATCTTGCTTTAGTGATTTTAATAGAATAAAATAGTATATTTGGGGGCCTTTTAAATATTTTTATTCAACATTATGTTTATGTTGAAAGTGTTTTTCATTGACCCTCTAGGCTTAGGAGTGGGGACTCTTTGTAAAAAGATTTAAGCAGGATTTTGAAACTCTCTGGGGGAGGATGTGACCTGCTTTAAGTCATAGGTAACAAAATATAGCACAGAATTGGAGAGCAGGCTCTTTCCCGATGTTTGCATGGAATTGAAAATGTTTTGCCAGAGTCAAGACAGAATTTGGTGGAAGTACCTGTGTTGGTACCTTAACATGAACATTCTTTTTATTTTATTTTTTTAAAATTTGTTTATTATTGTTATTATTATTATTATTATTAGCATGGACAATCTTGAGCAGTGGGTGGACCAAGTGAGAATCAATTAAGAAAAATAGATTGGATGCCAAGGATGGATTTCAGCTGATAGACCAGTCTGTGAGAGTAAGTGAGGAACATCCTAAAAATAATTGCGAAGACCTTCTGGAAAATCCTAATTTCCAGTCTTTTAAAAAGTGAAGCCCTAATGACAAAAATGTGGTCATTCGGAAGATGTAAAAGTGACATTATATGTAAGCACAGACTATGAAGCCTGTTTTATATGAATTACTCAGTGTTCACTCCATTGGTGGATTTTCACTCCCTCCAGCCTTGGAGGACTTTCATGACATTCAGAGTGATGTATTCTTATGCACACATCTTACGGGTCAGCAAACATGTTTGCAAAAACTGGCTTACTCCTCACTTAGGATTCAAAGCCGTGTAAGAACAAGGACATTTCTGTAGAACTTGGGGTCAGGTAGTGAGGGTTCCAAGAAGAAGAACTATGGATGTTGGAAGACACTTCAATACTGAAGAACTGAACATCAGTGCTAAAAGTTCTCTTCCTAATTTTATAGTCACCTCTGCTGATATGCAAAATGATCAGAGGGAAAGAAATTATTTTCACATACCACGTATGCTTCATTATGTTTCTGAAAGAAAAATAATGACATTTCATAGAACTTTCACTCACAGAAGTCAATCCTCCTGATTCTTGGACCAGCCCTACATTGTTACGTTCCTGGCATCTTCAGCCACCTGTGCAGTGTCCTAAGTTTTCATTTCACAAAACCCAAGCAGTCTTTTTATATGCTTAATAAAGTCAGACGTGGTGAACTTCGGGCTTTAGGGATAGAAGAATAGGGGAAAATTAGAGAGGAAAATGCATATGGAAAAAATAACACCAGGCTGTTATTCTAGCAAACGGTCACATTTGTTTTCAATATGGTTTTGAATTCGGTGTGCAAGATTGAAATTTGACTTTTCTTCGAAGTCAGTCTCAACCCAGCTCTGAATGGAAGAAGTTATTAAGGCTGCAGAGGAATATCCGGAGCAAAGCAGCACTCAGATAGGAGTAATTTCCAAGACATTACTTAGGTTAATTTGGTTACATTTTCTCAAGGGTAAAATAAACATAGTAATAATTGCCATGGCCTGCTACAGAATATTTTCAGTGAAAAAACATTTTTTTATTTCAATATTACAGGTAATGCCGCTGTTATTTTAGTCAAAGCCTGGTTTTAGTTGAAGCTGGAGGCTGTGTGATCAGGAATGCCAGAAAATGAAAGGAAAGGGCAAAATCGTTGACTCCAGAAGAACAGTACCGCTGTGATGAAGAGACTCCAGATAAATTTCTCCCTAGTGATATTTGCTAATTTGTTACTCTTTGATGTGCATTTATTTTTAGTCACCAGAGAACAACAGTCAGCAATACCATATGAAAATTTCCCTTGACATAGGGAATTCCAAGGGGGAACTCTCTTCTGGTTTTTATTTTCTGTGTCACTTTAAAGACCATCTATGGATATTTTTCGATAGTAAATCACATCAGCCTGAAAATACATTGGGAAAACAAGAAGGCTCAGCTGAAAATACATTGAGTGCATTTCATGATCCCCTCCCCAGACCAGGATGCAAAGCCAAACTGAGCTTGGGATTGGCTGAATGTCCTGGCATAAGAGCCTTGGCATTTGGCAGTTGAATTTCCAGACCCAAAGCTAAACTGGTATTTTTCTCTACAGTTTACTATGGTAGTTTGCGGAAAGTGTATGTCAAGAAATAAACTGCCAACTTGAGTGTGCCTAATTGTGCAATTAGGTGAACTATTGCAAACTTCATAGCATTACTGGAAGAAAGCAATTACTACTTGCTGCCACACAAATGTTATAAAATAGAACCAAAAACAAAAAAATGTCCCCACAGCCAGAGGAGCCTATCTTGCAGTCTGAGGCATGCAGAAACATGGCACCCATTAGAATGCCAGGGCAGTGAGCTAGTGGAGAGTAGGGTATTTTTAGTATAAAAATGATATCAGAATGAAGATCACACCTCTGTCTTTAGCCCAGGACAACTGTGTGACCATTACCTGTTAAATATGAATTATAGGTTCGGAAAACTTCTCTAGGACACTTGGCGGTGGTAACTAATTCGGTTGTAAAGGTTGTCCATAGGATGAAAGAAGGCTGCTCAATTTTCCAGGTTTTTCCTTATGCGTTGAAGAAGAGTACCAGAGGGGGAAAAGTGAGTGTACTTTAAACGTATCCTTATGTTTGCAACTCTGAATTCTACCAATTCTTGATCTCTTTTATGGAGAAGCGTAGCTCTTTGCTGCACTCCTACCACCTCCTTCACACACGCACATACACATTCTTGCACAGACACCGATTTTACCATGATTACTGGTAAAAGTAGTAAAATTACATAGTACAGTAGAAGGAGAACTCCAATTGCTATCAGAAGATCTGGTTTAAATCGGGGCTTAGCAGGTGTATAGATGCGTGCGTGGTAAACGTGGATATCTGTAACTGCCTCATAGAGCAACGAGAATCAATCATCCTGATCTTACATAGGAATTCCCAATATACTTCTGCCTTTCTTCTCCATCTTCTCACACCCTAACAACTTCACTCCACACTGATCCTTTACTCCCTTGACTAACCCACATTACGTTTTATTTACATTATGCTATATCTCATTTAGTACTTAATCCTATCCATCCACACATTGTGCTGCAGAGCAGCTCTGAATAAAAGAGTGATAGGCAGAAGCCCAATCCACTTTGCTCTGAATGTCATCAGTTCTCTTGCTTCGGGACTTTAAGACACTGACAGAACTCTAAGCATGGTCTGGAGACCAGAGTCATGAGAAGATATCACTTAGCAATAAAGATGCAAACCTCTATGTAAAATACTGCAAATTCAAACTCAGGATTTTTTTTAATTTTTAATTTTTTTACGTTTTTATTTAAATTCTAGTTAGTTAACATAGAGTGTCAAACCCAGAAAATTTTAAAATAAATATATATATGTGGCAAAAGAGTTTAATCTAAGATTGAGAGGATATTTCTTTTTTTAAATGTATTTATTTTAGAGAGAGAAAGAAAGAGCATGTGTGCAGGAACAGGTGTAGGGAGGGGTAGAGGGAGGGAGAGGGAGAGAATCTCAAGCGGACTCCCTGCTGAGCCAGGAGCCAACCCAGGGTTCAATCTCAGGACCCTGAGATCATGACCTGAGCTGAAGTCAAGAGTAGGATGCTTAACCAACTGAGCTACCCAGGATCCCCAGGAAGATATTTCTATATTTAAAACTCTCCTATTACAAATTACTAGTTTTGTAAGATTGAAAGAAGGAAAACTAAATTATCATATTAGTTACCAACAAAAGTTTCTTGACACCAAACATTCTTTTTTCAGAATAACCTAGATGCTAGTATGAATATGTATGCATACTGTATTTTTAAAGTTTTTGTAACTCAGATGATTACAATATACCATTTATAATAATTTTCGGGGTATATTAAAGATTTAAATGTAAAGTCAAAAATAGCAAATACAGTAGAAAA
Organism: Ursus maritimus; assembly: GCF_017311325.1. Lineage (NCBI taxonomy): Eukaryota > Metazoa > Chordata > Mammalia > Carnivora > Ursidae > Ursus > Ursus maritimus. The sequence continues at coordinate 17,804,326 of NW_024425008.1, forward strand.
ATATTTTTATATAATTGAAATGGGGTAACTTTCCTAGAATAATACTTAGGTCAGGAATTGTGAAATTGTTATTTTACAATAACAATTTCTTTAATTACATTTCTTTAATTAAAATTTAAATATTTTAAAAAGTTACTTAGTTAATATGTCTCTCATATTTTTTATAGAATTTTTAAATCATTTTCAAAACAAATATAATTTGGGGAAAAACATTTACAATGCATGTGGCAAAGATTAAATATGTATATTTCAATAATTATAAGAAACTCATTATTACAAATCTATAAGAAAAGGCCAATATACTAATAATGCTTAATGGAAAAAAGCATAGTTAGCTCACATAAGTAAAAGAAAATATCTTATAAAATTTTTAAAAATGTTTAATATTCATGACCAAAGGTTTGAAAATAAAAACTGATATTTTTCTCCTATAAGGTAATATTAAAATAAATAAAGTACTCACTGGAGGCAGAGACAGGAAGTGGGCAGGCTTGGTGTAAGAATTTATTCAACCTATCTGGTTAATAATTTGGCAATGTCTATGTACAATTAAATGGGCATATACTTAGAGTTAGAAAGTCTTCTAGCAATTTGTCCTAATAATGGTGCAATAAACACATAATTGCACAAAGATGGGTCTCACTTCCCTATAGGTATGTTTAAAATAGCAAAATTTTGGAAATAAATTAAATTGCTACCAATTTGAGACTAATTATACAAATATGGCAAATCCACATAGCACAGTATTATTCAGTTATTAGAAATGCAGAATGGGGAGTTCAGGTACCCAGTAAGATGGAGTAAGCACATTCTACCTTATCTTTCCCTTTGACACAACTATAAAATTTGTACAGAATGCATGGAAGAGTGATTCAAGAAATATGCGAATGGTAGCAGGCTATTGCTGAAGACCAGAATTAATTCAAGTGCCACCTAAATGATGTGGGGTTCATCTTTTTCCCTCACCTCTCATATCCTCCAGCCTGGTCACAGGCAGCCTGAAACCCAGGTGCAGAAAGAGCTTCAGGGAAAACCCTCTGGTTCTCTCTCTGGTTGCAGGGAAAGGAGCTTCTAATGATCCAAGAGAATATGGAAATCCCTTGTTTGTTTTTATTTGTTTTGTTTTACTTCCTTCCATTCTGTGTATCTCAGCTCCTAAGCAATCCTTTAGTGATTTGAAATAGACCCATTGGGAGGATCAAAACCTCTCAGTGGGGGAAACCTTCCACCCTGATCCCAGAGAGTTTTAATTCCTGAAGAGTCAGGGGAATCCCTGTGGCTTGCTTTCTCTCTCTGTCCTCTTGCTAGTTGGTCCTAGAAGTGAGATCTTTTGCAGAAGTGAGCAGCAAAGTGGTATAACTGAAGGACTGAAAGGAGAATCCCTAGGGAACTGGTATCAAGGAGATCCCAGAAAGGGAGAGCTCAGAAAAGCACCCTTGTATCGTACTACATGAACAGGTGGGATAGTGGAGCATAAGACTCTTGATCTCTGGTTTGTGAGTTCCAGCCCCACGTTTTTTTATTTAAAAATAAACACCTGGGATAACCCACAGCTGTGCAGGAATAAATCTAATTCTAATTAGCATACACAGAGTTAGAGGATTTAATAAGCAGATAGACAACCATCCAGATATCAGACTGAGTACTGAATGGCCAACGACCTAAATGCATGGAGGGAGATACTCTGCTAATGATTCGGAACACTCAACATAGTGAAAGAATTCAATTCTCCATAGATTGATCTATAGATTTAACACAATTATAATTAAAACACCAGAAGGAAATGCATATATATAGATATAGATACAGACCTTTTTTTTTTCTTTGATAAAAATAAACCCATTCTAGGGGCACCTGGGTGGCTCAGTCGTTAAGCGTCTGCCTTTGGCTCAGGTCATGGAGCCCCTTGTCCAGCTCCCTGCTCAGCAGGAGGCCTGCTTCTCCCTCTGCCTCTCCCTCTGCTTGTGCTCACTCGTGTACTCTCTAATACATAAATAAAATCTTTAAAAAACAAACTGAAACAAAACAAAAAACCAATTCTAAACTTTACGTGGACTTTCAAAAGAACTAGAATAGCTAAAATGGATTTGAAAAAGAGGAATAAATTTAGATAAACTATACTACCTGATTTTAAGACTTAATTTGAAGCTGCTGTAGTCAAGATACTATGGTATTTTTGAGGAAATAGCCATATAGACGAATGGAACAGAATAGAGAGTCTAGATGTAAACAGACATAAATATAGGCAATTGAACTTTGACAGATTTGTGAAAGCAATTCAAGAGAAAGAATCATTTCAATGAATGATGATAGAAAAATCGAATATACATATGCAAAAAAAAAACCTTTGCCCTGAATCCCATTCTTCTTACAACATTAAATCCAAATAGAGCATGTATCTATATATAAAAGATAAAACTATAAAACTTCTGGAAGAAAACATAAAAACAAACCCTGCCCTGGACTAGACAGAGATACTAGACATAAAACCAAAAAAAAAAAAATTCATAAAAGAAAATATTAGTAAATTGAACTTAAAACATACAAAAACTTTTTTTTTCCACTGTGAAAAAGAGTATTGAGGAACTAAAATGACAAGCCACCAACTGGGAGAAAGTATTTACAAATCACATCTCTGAAAAACAACTTGTATTCCAAATATATAAAGAACTTCCAAATTCAACAGGAAAAAAAAAACAACCAAACAACCCAGTTAAATAACAGACAAAAGACTGAACATACACTTTACCAAAGAGGATATAAAGATAGCAAATAAATATATTAAAAGATGTTCAACATCTTAAGCCACTAGGTAAATTCCAAATTAAAAGCATGATAAATACCTCTACATATTTGAATAGCTAAATTTTAAAAATAGCAATAATAAAATTTAAAAATGGGTAGTACTAAGTGCTAAGAAGAATGGAGAGCAACTGGAACTCTGGTACATTGCTGATGGGAAGGCAAAATATTGCAGCCACTCTGGAAAGCAGTTCGTCAGTTTCTTATGAAATTAAACATACATTTACCATATGACACAGTAGTGGCATGTCTGGATATTTATCCTAGGGAAATTAAATATTCTGGTTACTGAAAAATATATAAATGAATGCCTATGGTGTCTCTATTCATAATCACCCAAAACGGGAACCAACCTACACACCCTTCAACAGAGGAAGGCAAAGGAAGAAACTGTCACATCCATACAATGGAATGCTATGTAACACAAGTGAACAAACAACTGATACATACAATAACTTGGATGAATCTCAAAGGCGTTATGCCATGTGAAATAAGCCAGTCTCAAAATTCTGCAGGTCTTCATGTGAATTATGTTCTTGATAATACAAAATAGGGAACATATCAGTGTTTGCCAGGAGTTAGGCATGACGATAGGATGTGACTAAAGTCAGTGGTATGAGCGAGCCTTGTAGTTGATGACACTGTTCTGTATCCTGATTATTGCGGCATTATGTAAATCCATGTTTGTGTTAAAATTTATAGAATTGTACACCAAAAAGTCGATTTTACTGTACGATAATTTAAAAATAAGCTTGATTTTAAAAATGGTTGACATAGATATTTTTGTCAATCATGCATAATATTTGCAATATATCATGTTATTAATTAAAAGCGCTCTACACAGCAATATATAGATTATACATAGTCCCACTAGTATAAAATATGTATGCACATTAATATAAATACAGAAAAATGCACACACATTTACTCACATATAATGTCTGGAAAATATATACCAAATAGTTAATATAGGTTGTATCTTTTTATTTCTTCACATTTTTGTATAATTTGCAATTAAGATGTATCACTAAAATCTGAGCAGAAACACTTCCTTAAAGGATCTTTCTCATGACAACTCTTATTTATGTAACACAATTTCCCAAAGTGTCTTTGTCATGTGTAAAATCAAATTATAAACTGTGTCGTGTTTGGATAGTAACTACCAAGTTAAATACATTAAAACCAGGAAAAAGCAGGTGACCTTATACAATTGGTTTATACAGTAAAGTTATAAACATCGTCTTAGAAGCAGTCAAGCACTTAGGAGGGGAGCTAGATGAAGAAGGAATATGAAGGATGTAGAAAGAGGATTACCTGTTTTGGAGGAGGGTAAAACCTTATCATGTAATGCCTGGAGATAAAAATTACCGGGCTAGAAATCTAAGTTTTTTACAGACCAATGAATCTGTGTAAGTAGTTTGATGAGAGGAGAAAGAGAAGAGAGGAGGGGAAATAAAGATATGAAGGGAAATATAAAGAATTAGAAGATCATATAGAGAAAGCAGCACTACTTATCTCTGATTTTTCCATCCTCTTTCCCTTTAAAGAAAATGGTCCTCATAATGAGAAAGGTAAATCAAATACTTAGAGGAAGTAAATCCCAGGATTAGAGAGATGTTTGTAAGAGAGCAACAGGTACCTTTACTGAGTTCAAATTTCAAGGGCCAAGTACATACTAACATAATTTGTGGCTAGGATTACTGATACACTGTCAATATTTCAAGGCATTATCAAATACCAGAGATAAGTAAATACGCCAAATTTTAATAAAGTAGTAAGAGATTAATTTTGAACCTCATAAACCAGTAATCTTGTTGTCAGTATTTCAAGGATTCTTGAAAGACTCATTAAGTAGATGTTTGGGGAGTAGTTGGCAAAGAAAATAGAGATGTGGATAGGATAACAGAGATTCATGCTTCAGTTCAAACAACCGTTATAAAACATTCGTTTAAAGGCATTGTTTTAGGTGCAGTGCAAATGAAAGAGATATAAAAATGAAAATGATTAATCATTATGTTCCTTAAACCTCAGTGCATTTTTATAATAGTTCATTTTAACCCACTGAGCCACCCAAGTACCTCGTGATTTATTAAACTTAAAAATAAACTCGTCAGTTGTTTAACCAATAAATGGGTTTATTTGGATATAGCAGAGAACTGCAATTTAGGAAAAGCAAGCTACGGCAAAACCATAGGCACATCTGGAGAACAAAAAACAGGAACGTTCTCTTACAGAGGTAAGGGGGAATGGGAATGCTGTTATAAACAAAAACTACATTGGAATAAACAGAGACCTCGAATTGGAGTGGCTTTTCATTGATTGAGTTGTAAGTCTCTCATTGGCTGGGCTGTTGCTGGGAGAGAAGAAAAACATTTCTCCCTTTTGTTGGGGTAGTAAAGTAGCTAAAATAGTATCATTAGCAATGGATGTCTCTTCTAAGATATGAGGTCTGCAATTGCAGCATGGTAGAACGCCGGAGACCTCCCTCTACTGGCTTCCCGACTCCCTTTTAAAAAAGGTTTCCTTTTATTAATTTTCAGATTAAATCACAGTATCTGTAAGTAGAGTTTTATGAAATAAAACATAAAAGGGCAGAAGGGGTTGTTTTGTGCATCTCAACTTATAAATAGTAATGGTATCAGCTAGAAATGCCCGTGGGCACTCCGTGAGCTCCCTAGAGATAGTCCCTCTTTTTTTTTTTTAATTTTTTTTGTTATTATGTTCAGTTAGCCAACATATAGTACATCAGTAGATTTTGATGTAGTGTTCAACGACCCTCTCTCTGTACCAATGACTTGGATGGACCCTTGCTCGTGGTTCTTATTATAACCGAAAGACGCCCTTCAGCAACAGTCATCAGGAAGCTTTGAAAAAATAAATGTTTATTACTTGTAAGACTTGGAAACTACATAGCTCACCAGGGGCCACACAGTGAGGTTGTGAGAATTAAAAGAGAGAGAGAGGGNAGAGAGAGAGGTGCAAAGGGGTCTGGGGTTCTGCTTTTATTGAGGTTGAGGATGGAGGCCTAGGGTTTCATGGGCTCACTCTTTATTGGTGAATTTAAAACAAAAGAGATAATTTAAAGCCCAAGGAAGAGAAAAAAACAAGTGGCCCAGAGGGTCAGTTGTCTAAATCAACCTTGATTTCTTAAACAAAGCAGCCTCAGTGGGGGGAAGGTGGGTGGCTCCCAGAAGTGTTTATTGAGATGTGTTTTTGAAATGTGCTTGGCAATCAAAACTTAAGTCAGGCACTTGCATTACAAAAAGGAAAAACAAAAATGAAAACCTGTTCAGGGATTACACTATGGGAGTGGATTGAGAGGCCTTTCATTATAGACTGAGTAAGGGAAAATATTTTGAGGACACGTGGTTTGGAATAGGGAAATAGAGGACTGAAGTAATAACCAACTGGAGCTAATTACCATCTGCATGGGATGATGGAAGAGGTAAGGGGAAACAAGGGGCATCACTGAGATAGTTTGCAGAAAAGCCAGAACATGCTAAATCATTGAAATGTTCAAGTAAAAAATATATTTCAGTAGATCCTTTTTGGACATGGTCATTTTTGATGATTATTGACATGGAAACTTCTAGCATATTGATGAAACAAAGGTAACAAACTGTAAAGTGGTTTACTTAAAATAGGCCCGTTTATGCCATATGCTAACAGGAAAGGAAAAAAGAAAGAGAGAGAGAGAAAGGAAAGAAGGAAGGAAGGAAGAAAAAAAGAAAAGAAAAAGACAAGACAAGAAAAAAGAAAGAAAGAAAGAAAAAGAAAGGAAGACAAAAATAGCCCACAAATTTCAGGGGCTTAACATAATAAATATTTAGTTCTCACTCACATTGCATACCCAATGTAGATCAGTGAGAGAACCTTCTCTTGTCTGTGCCTCAAGGTCTTGGGCTGATAAAACTCCAATATACAACGTCAGCATTTAGAAAACAAATAAGTCCTCCAATATTCATGTGTCAGGGGAAGAGAGAACTTGAAGAATCCTAATTTCTTGCTTATGCTTTCCTGCGGAGGTGAAATGTGTCACTTAAACGTCCAGCCCAATGTCCAAAAGTACTTATATGGCCTGCCTAATGGAAAGGAGGCTGGGAAATGTCAGGAAAGCCCATGGATTCTCAGGGAACAAAACATAGCTCTACCACAAGAAATCAGGGTTAGAGAAATGAATTTATGAATAGCTAACACAAAGCTGTTGCTGGGGTTGTGGAAATAAATGAGATAACTTGTGATGAGACTGAAGGTCAAGGAAAGAAAGTCACATTTGCTACAGGAAGGAAAACCAAAGAAGAGAGTAGAAACAAATATGAAGTGGTGCACTCAGGGAGAAACTTCAGTCAAGGACGTCAAAAAAAGAAAGTTTCTAACAGTGGGAGGGTTTCAGCAATGTCAAAAGCAGTTAAGGAATCAAATTGTAAAAAGACAGAGAGGAAGCCTTTGGATCTCTCACCTGCAAGTTGAGGGTAAATATTTTAAAAGAAAAATTTGAGAAGAGTCTTGAAGATGACGTTTGTATTTCAGACCATAGAGAAATACATGGTGGCAAGGAAGTGAAGACAGTGAATATAATTTTCATTTTTTCTTGGTAAACACCCACAATAAATCCCAACAATCTTAGTCCTTAGATAAATGTCTTCGCTTCTTTGAATTCAATTGTGTGTTCTATAAAATGAACAAGAGCTTAATTTTGTGCTTGCATCCAACTCCAGAAGTAATAACACTAATAATAGCAGCAGCAATGACAAAATAACTACTATTTATTGTCAACCGCATATGAGGCATCATGCTAGATGCTTTCCATGGGCTACCTGATACATAATTACATTCATGTTTTATTTTATTTTATTTTTTAAGATTTTATTTATTTGAGAGAGAGACAGAGCTCCAGCAGGGGAGGAGCAGAGGGAGAGGGAGAAACAGACACCCCGTTGAGCACAGAGCCTGACATGGGACATGGGCCTATGTGGTCTGATCTCAGGACCCCAAGATCATGACCTGCCCTGAAGTCAGACACCCAACTGACTGAGCCACCCAGACACCCCACATTCTTATTTTAAAGAAGAGACTCATGAGATTTAGATTAAATGACTTGTCCAAAGTCACACATTTATTATGTGGATAAGTTTGGATTACAGCCCAAGTTGGTCTACTTCAAAGTCATACATTTCTTTATCCATAATTGATGGCAGATTAAATGTATGGCATAGATAAATTCTACCTCTATCTTGATCATATATTTGAATTATGATGTCCTTGTTTATAAGTTGTCAAAATATGGATGATTGTATTAATAGATAATTGAACAACTACTCATAAAACATGTTGATTAGCAGAGCAATGATAAATTCTAACATTTGACTCTGTGCCCTCCGAAATTTCAATTAATGACTTCGATGAGCACAGGTTAACATTGATAAGTGGCTATTAAATTTAGTTACTCTGTCTGTGAAGGGAACAATTTTGTTAAGTCTAGGACTTCTTGAGGCTGCATAAGTAGAAAGCAGAGTTGACCGACTTAAGGTTCCTACTGAGAAAGACTCAGGGATTTAGTTGACTGTAAACTCAGGGCAGCCAACACAATCATGTCACTGATGTGACCAAATAATGCATGGATAAAACCTAGTTAAAGGGTATTGACAATCCCATTGAATGTAGTCTGAACTGAATAGAAAATACTTGGGCTTAAAATACTGGCAACACATTTTAAGAGTAACACTCAAAACCTGTGGATTGTTCCAAAGAGAATTATCAGGATTATCTAGGCATTGAAAGCCACATCACATGGAAAAAGACTAAAGACACCGAGGATATTTCGTTTGGCAAAGATAAAACTCAAAGAGTTGCAAACATTAGAAGAACTACCATAAGAAGATTTGCAAAAATTAGAAAATGTTTTCTTTTATTGAACTTAAGAGGGCATTTTGTAACTTTCAACGTAAGTCTTCTGTCTGTCCTCTGGAGTTAGATAAAATAAATCAGATATGTAAATTATAGCTACCCAATGGAAATGAGCTGCCATTAAAATAAGCAAAGTTTTTAGAGTGCTATATATATAAGATGACTATTTTATTTCTTTTCCAAACTAGGTCACTTTGGAGAGCAAAAAATGTGTTATTAATAATTGTCCTGAAAATACACTGGGACTTTCTCAGGAAAACTAGAATTCTCTACCTTAATAAAATTTCCCAGCCACTTTATATGGTATGTATGATTATAATTATTAGCTTCTCTTTTTAAAGATGAGAAATCTGAGGTAAGAATTTACCCAAAATCACACTGTTAAATCTGTCCATCAGAATTCAAATCTGACTCCAATGTCTAGGCTGCTCTATGCGGCAGCTCAAAAGTTATAGCCTTCTTGGTAATACATTCGTATTCTAGGGAATTATTTTCCTCAAGTCTGGAAATCACCCATTTTAGGAAAAAAGTGGTAGAAATGTTCACATTCTACAGAGGATTAGGTTTGAAAAATGCCACATTTTATGAGTTATGTCTAAGATGGGATTGTGTCAGCTTTAAGTATCAACTTGGCTGCGCTATAGTCCCCAGATAGTCAATCATATAGTAATCTAGGTATTTCTGTAAAGGTATTCTATAGATGTGATTAAAGCCCATAATCGGTTGCCTTTAAGTAAGAGAGATTACTGTAGATAAACTGGGGGTTGGGGGCTGATTCAAACAGTTGGAAGATCTTAGTACAGAACTGAGAATTTCCAGAAGAAATTCTACTTGTAGGCTGAAATTTCAGCTCATTCCAAGACTTCCAGACTGTACGTCCTGTCTTACAGATGTCAAACTTACCTAGTCAACCCCCACTGTCACATAGTCACTTCCTGGCAATAAATCTCTTAATATATATTTTCTATGGGTTCTCTTTCTCTGGTTGATACAGAGGCCAGATACCCAAACTAGTGGAAGTGGTGAGGGGGTAGAAACAAAAATTAACATTAGTGAAGTTTGCTCCAGGTAGGTAAGTGATCAAAGGCAAGGCAGTGTGTGGTCTAGATTCAGGCACCAGTTAGGTGTAGGGACAGTCTCTAGTCTCCAGAGACAGAACTAATAAGAATAAGATTTAATGGCAGCCCTCATGTTAGGGACTGAGGAAGATGCTCTCTATCTCCACCTAAAGTTCCTTGCCCTCATCACATAGCCTACACTTTCACCTGCTTGCCCGCCATTCCTTCCTTCCTTCCTTCCTTCCTTCCTTCCTTCCTTCCTTCCTTCCTTCCTTCCTTCCTTCCTTCCTGTGGGCTCTTTAAAGCTTCTAGATCTTACTTTGCTGCTTTGAGAGCAGGCTAGAAGTACATGGGATTCAACATCCTTACGGAGAAGCACTCAACCAACTAGCAACAGGTGCTGGCTCATTTGTCCCTCACTTCTTGGGAATGATAACTCAGAGACTTGTGTTTTACATGAACTCCCAGAAATTACCAGAAATTAGCTAATAGTAAGCACAATCTACACAGGTACTCTCCTGTTGAATCTTTCATTTCATTTTTCAGAAGCCTTTGATGAGGTTTCAAGGTCATGTCCTCTATGATATAAAATCCTAGAGCTGGAAAGCATCTCAAAGGCCAGTTCTTCTCTGTCTCTTTAGCTTCTAGTTTCTCCCCCTGCCCATAGTGGTGACTTTGAATGCTTTATTGGTCAGTCACTTTCCCAGCTCATTTCCCAATGCCTCTGCCAGTGCTTCCTTATTTTTCAAACAATGTTCACATTCTACAGAGAATGTGTACAAACAAAATTATCTGTACTTGCATTCATATTTCCAAATGTGCTTCTCATAAAACTCAAAACTGAGAAAAGATGGGTTAGTAAAACAGAAAATTGGAATGAGAAGAGAAATATTCTGGTACAAGGAAGTCATGGAGAAGAATTCAAGTCCATTAAGCAGGGTGGGCTGTGTGACATGTGGAGCAATGTGGGAAAGCAGCAATGAATGCTGGGCCCTGTGGTCTAAGCTAAGCCCAGGTGTGTAGTAGATACGAGATGTGAGTTCTGCAAGTCAAGAGATTTAGATTCCCAGCACAGTACCTGGAACATGGGAAGATATTGAATTGGATTGAACTGTCAATGTATTTTCTGCTTTGGGGTTCAATGGTGTTGCTTAGCCTACAAATTAGGCCGGTATGAAAAAGAGAGAAAAAGAGCAGGGGCTAAATGATCTTTAAGGTTTCTTCCAACTCTAATTCCTATATTATCCTAGAGAACACAACTTTGAAACCTTGGAAAAGCTTCATGAAAGTGAAGTAAAAGGTCCATGAGGCAAGATTCATGTGTATTTTGTTCACTATTGACTATCCGTGCTGGGCAATAGGATGTGTTCAACGAACATGCTTTGAATGAGTAAAAAAAAAACACATAGAAACATAGGATTCATTTCTTGAACACTTCATCCCACGTGAAAACCCCCTTTCCAGGCAAAGAAATTTTGTCCCATTTATATTAATCTTTTGTGGCCCACTTTTAATATCTTTATCACTCATATCTAAATACTTTCATGGCTTTCTTCTATGGCTTGGTTACACAGGCAACAGAGTCTAACATCCTAAGTTTAAAACCATTGTCTGCTCCTTAGAGTATATCTCACCATAGTCAATTTAATTTGTCTGCCTGGATTTCAGGTTGCTCCTTTTATGTCTATAAAAGAGAACATAGTAATAGTACCTACTTTTCAGAGGTGTTGGGAGAAATAAATTGTTTAGCATAACATCTAACATAAAGTTAGCACTCAATAAATGCAACGACTCATTTATACTTATCCGCATCTCCATTCTAAATTTTGTTGACATACTTTTCTAATTTTTGTCAACATGCTTAAGTAAAATAGGTTCTAATCTTTAAGAATCATGAGACATACAACCCTGGGCAGATACAGAGATTACTATGATTTTCGTTTTGCCAACAAGATGTAAAAGAGCAATATGGCATCTCCAATTAAGAGCAAAGCAGGTTGGAAGATATTGAATTTCAGATGGGTTCTGAGTTGCCATCAAGTTGATCTTGAAAGTTGAGACAGGCTTTGACTACTGATGACTTTTGAGTTAGATGATGCTAGTTTTCAAAAATGATGTTGGGGCTGAAGAAAATGTTCACAGCCCGAGAAGAGAATAAAGATGACACTGCTCTAAGGAGTGGACATTGGACATTTCCCATCATATATTTCCTTACTCAGGGTAGAAGGTACATATTCCTTCCATTTATTGATAGTACTTAGTACTAATACTATTTTCAGTTCTGCAATGGGAAATCTGAAAGTCTTGTAACACGATCCCATGACTCAGCCCTGAGAGCATTGCTCTTTACTAAGAGTGTGTAACCTGTAGGGTTTTTCCTTTTGTCAGGGTTTGGAAACAAAGGAATAAGTTGACCAAGAGTGACCTATCGTGGGAGCAACACAAGGAATGCACTCTAAAGGTACGAAGCTTGGTCCTCAAGTAGTTTACTTCTTTTTGAGAGAGAATATTGAAATATGTCTATCAACATTGATCTTTATGGTACTTAAATAAATGCTACACTCTTCAGAAGTAAAATAGATTCACCACCAGGTATAATTAAGGAAATCTCATTGGGGGAATCAGAAATTGAGGAAGTCCTTGAAGGTGGACAGAATTTGGATTGACAGAGAAGCTGGAGCATTCCAGTTTCCTGTAAATTCAGAAACTTGGAAGACTGGCAGTCAAAAGAGCCAGTGATTTTCCTCCCCTCCTCCTTCCTCAATATCCAGCCAGATCTGTTCTTAATCCCACCGTCAACCTCCAGAATGGAGCTGCTCGTACCCCAGAAGAGCATCTATATAGTCATATTGTATTTTAAGTGTTTACTCTGTTTTAAGCATAAGCATGGATATAGAAACCAAGTTCCATAATTGTTATCTCAAAAAGGAATAAGATGAAATGTCAATGGGGTATTTTCCTATTTTGGTTTTCAATTTAATTTGACTAAAGACCCATGGTTGCTCTTTATTTAGGGACCAGATTTGGAAATGAGAGATTTCTCTTCCAGCATCAGCTGACTGCTAATCCAGGAGGAATTTGGCTGAGTTTTAACCTCTTACATAATAGTTAACAAATACAACTTGAGCATTTATTTTGCAGAATTAATTGTTGATACTTTTTCATTCCTGTCTTTTAGCTCCAAGATCTGCACCTATGCAATTGTATATTGTTTTATCTTAATCAACTATCTGCAAACTCTTTCTAGCTTAAATAATCAGAAAAAAGGGAGGTTTTCTTTCCTGGGTAGCCCGAGTTATTTTTCCATCTGTACCCACAAAACTCAATTAATTGGTTTATTATTATTAAACTACACTGAGCTATAATAGAATAAAAATGAATATAAAAGTATTCATAGTTTCCTTGATTTTTTTCTAAGAAGTCTTCAAAAGTTCATAGAATTTATGAATAATACTCTTTAATAGGGAAGCAAGTCATTTCTACATTACATATTTTTTTAAAAATATGAGCTGCTCTTATTAGGTTGTACCTATCCATTAATATTTTCACTTTATTTTCCTTTAAGAGAAATCTTGGTAGAAATTAATCCCTGATGACAGGTCCCTGAAATTCAGTTAATGATTAATAATGATGAGAATCACTCTGGAGACCTTATATTGCTCATTCCATGAGGGGCTAAAATGAACTCAGGTCTTAGCTGTCTGGCTAATAATTTCATTCATAGATGGTTCTACAAACTAGAGCTCATAGGTCAAATCCCACTTGCTGCCTATTTTGTTAGGATAAATGAACTAAGAATTTTTTTTTTACACATTTAATGGATTAAAAATTAAAGGAAGATGGTGCTTCATGACATATGAGAATTATAAGACACCCTGACTTCAGCGACCATAAACACAATTTTCTTAGAACACAGCAATATCCATTTATTTATGTATGGTCTATGACTGTTTGGGTTCTCCAACAGCAAAGTTGAGTATTTGTGACGCAGAACATATTACTTTAAAAGCCTAAAATATTTACTCTCTGGCCCTTTACTGAAAAAGCCTGAAGACCTTGTTGCAGCATAAGGGGCACTGAATTTGAACTAAAAGCATGAGATCTTAGGCCTAGTCCTTGATCTTTTTTTTTTTTTTAATGATTTTTTATTATATTATGTTAGTCACCATACAGTATGTCCCCGGTTTCTGATGTAAAGTTCGATGATTCATTAGTTGCGTATAACACCCAGTGCACCATAGTCCTTGATCTGTTACATACTAGACATGTAACTTTTGGGAAAGTCTTTAATCCTAGCAAAACTTAGAATTCTTATTCATAAAGTGAGATGAATAGGAATGTGGAATTGAGAGAGAGTATAGTGAAAGTGCATGTGGAATTGAGAGAGAGTATAGTGAAAGTGCATGTTAGACTGTAAAACAATGTAAAATGGAAGATAATATTCAAATAGGCACAGGCATCCATTTGTGCCAAGCAATTCAAGCAATGATCATTTGCCCAAGACTTCCCAAAAGACATATTTAATTTTAGAAAAGCAATTTGGGTGCAAGGGAAAAAAAATGTAGAAGAGAAAATTTTACAGATTTCAAATTCAATTCATTAATTCATCTTGCAGAAGCAAACTCACTACTTTCTTGTTCTTTTCAAGAAATTTGCCATCAACTTGTAGAGTGAAATGTGTATAAAGATGAGTTTCACCGTTTCACTTCAGGTAGGACAGATATATATGTGCATATAAACTACGAGAATACGCCTGCTTTAATATATGCAGATAAATGTACAAGAGGAGTGGTACCAAGGGGACCCACTGTCCTTGACGCCTCACCTGGCCTTGTGAAATAATGAAATTTCCCCAATTAATAAAACTGTCAGTTCAAAAGCAACCAGGTTGGAAATAAATCACAGGAAGATTTCTTTTTCAGCAGAAGGCTGAGGGCAGGTCTGTATGTCTTTAAGTGGGTACTAAATTCTGTGTGTAAAGACAATTGAAGGAAGCTCCAGGAAGCCTGGCTGCTGGACCCTCAGGCAGCCTGCTGGCAAGAGGCAGACAGACAGTCCAGGCATTCCTCACACAATCATGGCCTTTCCGGTGACATTCCACTTTGCAGAATGATGCCACTTTTGTCAATGAGCCAAGTTCCCAGCTCAAGAACACCAATCTACTCTGAACAAAGGGAATCATCTGGAGCAGACCTGTTTTGATAGCCTGCCTGGCTCCTGGTGTGGCTTTGGTCCAAGGGAGGATGTGGACCACAATGCCTTTGAGTTGGATCCTTGGGGGGTCATAAAGGTAAAAAAAGATAGAGACAGGAGAATAAGTGTCTCTTCGGTTGGCTATAAACCCAAGGCAAAATTGCAGGCTCAAGGACTCATCAGTGGGTCAGAGGTGACCCCTAGTGGGGTCTGAGCTTTCTTCTGCTCAGTTAAAATAGTCTTTTCGGTAATATATCTCAGGTGCTGTTTGGTGAAGGCAAAAACAAGTTGGGGGGTTGAAATAAATTTAGAAATCAATAAAGTAAGAGGGGGAAAAGAAAGAAAAAAAACTGAAGAGAAATAATACAAAAGAGAAAGAAGGAACCCAAAGGAACAAAAAGAAAAAGTCTATAACTGTCCCTTTGAGAAATTTTTTGCCTTGGTGAAGGAGGCATTGATTACTACCACTGAAATAAATAAAATCATATCACTCATAAAATCAAATCCCCTAAGATCCTGACGTTGAACTTCGAAGCAGAACACACCCATGTGCAAAGCTTGCATGACCTTGTGTGGCCAGCCATTTCGCTCTCCACCTCTATCTTAATCTGTGTCCTCCTTGGTTACCAACCACACCAACTGCTTTTAAGCTCCTCTGACAGGTAAGCACTTTCCTGCCTTTGGGTCTTGGTATTCACTGTTCCCTCTGTCTGGAATCATCCCATACTAGCTCCACCTTGTCATTCTGTCCTGGTTTCAACGTCACCCACTCAGCAAGGGCTTCACTGTCCACCCAAGACGAAGCAGTGGTCCTTCCCCATGTCCGTCCCTACATGTTATGTTATGTTACATTATATTATATATTAAGTTAATTGTAAGATGTTGTTTCAATTGTAATATATTACATCAATTGTGATTTATTATACCAAGTATAATATGTTGTATCAATTATAAAACATGATGGCTATGAATATAAATATGCAATTTATATTTATCTAATACTCTCATATAGATGGACTAAATTTTACGTTTACTATTTGTCTTTTCCACTGGAATGCAAACTCTCTGAGGGCAGGGCCCTACAGCATGCCCTTCAGACAGCAGGTGCTCAGTATTCTTTTGTTGGATGGATGATTGAATGAGTTGCTCATGTACACATTTTTAAAAGTTGGAGGTAGAAATGGTTTAGAGGCATTTTCTTCCAACTCTTTCTACATATATTTTCCTGCTGAAGAAATTAAAACCCTTAGAACTTAAATGGCTTATTCAAGGTCATGCAGTTTATTTGTGGCAAAGATAAGCAGAACCACAATACCTTACAATATTCGTTTGATTAAGTACTGAGTTTTCAACTTCAGAAGTGACACTAGATGAGTCATTCTTACAAAGAGAAGCATGCTGCAGTGTAAGGATAAAGCTCAAGAAACTATGATGCCGCTTTGTATCCTCTCTCTAGATAGAAAAGAAAAGAAAGGATGTTTAGCCAAAAGGAATTGAGATTTATATTTCTTCGTTATTTTAGACAAGATTTGCTAAATGAAGATGCCAGAAAATGATTGACGGCATGACTCTCAAATAAGTGGGTTCCCAGGAGACTGGATTCTTCTTGTAAAGTCAGGAAGGACTACCCTTACATCAGCACATCTAAGCAGATTGAAATACAGTAGCTTGCTCTGAAAATTTTGTCATTTTAGTAGGCTAACCTGTGTATATAATGAATAGATCCTCCATTTATCAAGTTGGCAAAATACTAGGAAATTGAAGCATTGAATGACTGGGCTTCCCATTGACATCAAGGCTACCCTTGCACAAGTAACTCACTTGTCTCAAGATATATTGAGAAATGCCAATTGAATAATTATTTTAAATACATAAACTGCATTAGCAAGTATATTAGTTTTCCAAGATTGCTGTAACAAAGTGCCACAAATGAAATGATTTAGAACAACAGAAATATATTGTCTCACAGTCCTGGAAACCAGAAGTCCAAGATCAAGACACAGGTAGAGTTGGTTCCTTGTGAGAGCTGTAGAAAATCAAGAACAACAAAACACCTGTTCCATATTTCTCCTCTAGCTTCTGGTGGTCTGCAGCAAACTGTTGGCATTCCTTGGCTTATCGAAGCATAACCCTTATCTCTGCCTTCAACTTCACGTACCAATCTTCCTGTGTGCATAACTGTCTCCAAATTTCCCTTTTTCGTGAGATCACCAGTCATATTAACTTCAGACACATCTTAATGGTCTCAAATTAACTAGTCATATCTTAAATAACCCTATTTCCAAAGAAGGTCACCTTCTGAGGTACTGGGGGCTAAGATTTCAATATATAAATTGTTGGGAGACACAATTCTACTCATAAAACAAGGTTGTTTTTAACCACTCTCAGACCTACTAACACAGACAGACACCTCACTAGGAAGTTGCACTTACTTGTGAAGGTGGTAGGCTCAAAGACTCCCCTTAACAAATCATTGATTTTAATCCCAGATAATTTTCTACTACACCAAATTGCCTTTATATTAGAGACAACAGTTCCAATAACTTCACTGAGACCCTGTCTTTGGCCAGGTACTGTGTGTAGGCATGAGAAATCCAGCCAATGACCAAAAATAATTTCTAATTTAGTAGGATGCAGGATGTCATCCAATTCCTTGCCTCTGACTAAATATATAAATACAATCCATATTTTGGGGGATCATGGGGGTGTCTGGCTGGCTCAGTTGGTTAAGCATCTGATTCTTGATTTCAGCTCAGGTCATGATCTCAGGGTAGGATCAGGTCATGATCTCAGGTTTGTGGGATTGAGCCCCCTGTCAGGCTCTGCGCTCAGTGAGGAGTCTGCTGGTCCTTCTCACTCTGCTCCTCCCCATGCTCCCTCCCTCTCTCAGTCTCTCTCTCTCTCTGTTTCTAAAATAAATAAATAAAATCTTTAAAAAAATATTTGATGGGACTATGATTACAGCAAGGTTTTCAAAGTGGAAGTGTGTGTGAGAAAGTGTTCAGAGAAGAGGTAATACATGAGCTGAATATTTGAGCAATAGAATAAACTGTGTCATTTCTTTTGGAATTTTTAAATCTATTGAGAAATACAAAACAAACACAATACAAACAAATTGAGTGAGAATTTTTAGTTTTCACCAAAAATATGAAGTCAGGTGATCTTTAGAGTTTCAGCTCATTGTAGAGTAACTGTCAGAGTGACCTTGTATTTGAAAATCATGCATTACATTTGTGCAGTTTTCTGAGTCTGAAGTATCCAGTGTGCATGTCTCTGAAGCTGCTGCTAGCTAGGTTTTGTTATATTTCTAAACCTGTTCTGCTCCTGCTCACTGAAACTCTTTTCAACTCTTAATGTACATTTATATCTAAAATCTCCTCTTTCCCTTTAGTGGAAACAGTAGAATGTAATCCTGCAGGGAGACTGCTAAGGTTTAACCTGTATCACAAACAAGTTTTATCTGGTCTAGCACACACCATAGAGCCTGAAAAGCTCTGAGCCATTTGTCTCTGTAGGCTTTTCAGAGTATTGAAGTAATAAGCCATCACTGGGTCACAAAGCAACAAAGAACAGACCTCATAGGGATTTGTAGATGTGTTTCAAAACCCTCAAGGTGCAAGCAAGTATGGCCTCGTTATATGAGATAACCCCAGAAGGCTTCTGGAATGTTTTATAAGTATGTCAGGATTGAGTATGTATGAGAAGTAGCTCACATTGCGTTTCTTGAATCATATAGAGACAGATGTGTGAATGAGGGAGAGTGTCGTCCTGGAGGAGGAAGTCCTAGGGCTGCTCTTTGCTGCTTTGGTGCACAAGGCCAGTCATTTAATAATTCCAGAGTTCCCTGGTCTCATCAATGGATTGAAGAGTGTGAACTAGATCTGTTTTCCAAAAGTTTCCTCCATCAACAACCACATATACTATTCCCACCTTCTGCACAATAGGTATCAAAATTGGAACTTGATAATGCGTTGTACGTTATATATTTAAGTTTTATTTTATTTTTTTAGTATTTTATTTATTTATTTGAGAAAGAGAGAGAGAGGAGGAGGAGCAGAGGGAGAGGGACAAGCTGACTGTGCACTGAGCAGGGAGCCCAATGTGGGGCTCAATCCCACACCCCTGAGATCATAACCTGAGCAGAAATCAAGAGTCTGATGCTTAACCGACTGAGCCATTCAGTTTTATTTTGAATAAAAAACCGTATGGCTATCAATTAGAACTATTTGCTGAGCTCAGAATTGCTAATACAAGGAATATTACCCTAATGAGTTCTATGATTTCAGGCAAAAGTAAAAACATCTTGTTAGCTTATATCATTGTTGGGGTTTTTGAAATACTGCGAAGTTTTATGGGCCTCACGGATTTTAAGAACCAGGTAGTGATCCCTAGAATTAAATGATCTCTATGATCCTTTACTTTGTACCCAAAGATTTTGGAGTTATTTACATGTTCCTGGAAAACAAAATGAGAGGAAAAATAAATGTCAACTCTTGACTTGAGAAATGGATCATGTGTAGCACTCTCCCTAGGTACCTTGGCCAGTGATACTATTTCTGGGCTTCTTACTACTGGAACCAGCTTTATGTTAGGACAGTAGGAGGCCACCTTCATGGTATGATTGGAGAAATTATAGTCAAATCACTCCACATTCAAAAAATCTTTATCCTTCAGAATGGTACAGGGAACTCAAGATTCCCCCCCCCACACTCCCCCACACCCCCCAAAGACGAATGCTTTAGAGTGAATCCATTAGCATGTTCCTCCTGGATCATTTCTTAAATACCAAAATACCTCAATTTTCATGACTATAGTTTTTCATAACTATAGAGTAGTTATGAAGCATCTATTAGGAGCCAGACTGCATTCGCACCAGAAACAAAAGTGTCTTCATCTGTGCCTCAGGGAGTTTACAATCTACAGATATTTGGAGATCAGCCAAGTGATGAGACATTAAGGAACAGAAAGGAGGAAGATGGGGAGGGAAGTGATTGAGTTCCTAATGAAGAAGTGCTGTGATGGGAAGTCAACTAGGAATGGGCTGGAGTTAAAGGGGCATGGAAGTTATGACCAAGGAAATAAAAGAGTAAAAAGTGGAGACAACAGAGGCCAAGGACTGGAAACCAAACCAGGTGGACCCAGTAGGTCCAGAAGTGCTCATGATCAGTGCCTCTATATTACTTCTGAGGAACTCTGAATATGACTTATTCTCTTGTGCTAGGTTGTGACTGTCCTCTGGGATGCAGTGGAAGTCTCACAGCTCTGCTGCTGTTCGGAGCACACCCTGCCAAGACAGTGGTTCAATTAAGGAGATAACTTCAGGTGTTTAATGAAACAAGCATTCTTTCTCTGTAAGTCATTCAATGCACGCTCATGGAATTGTGTCCCCTGGAAGTTTTATCCACCCTACAGATTCAACCACGCCGTCTAGATGTTTATGCTATAAATCTGGAGAAGGCAAGCGACAAATTGCCTCATTTTCTCCTCCACTGGATATGTTCAGAATTAACTAGGACTCTAGAAAATGAAGAGGCAGCGTGGTTTAGTGAGGGGAACAGGGTTTTGGATGAAAGTGAAGCCGTTTCTGCCTTCCCCTTTACTCTGCCGGCAGGTTTTTGCCAAAGTTTTCAAAAAGCAAGTTAACATCTATGGCCCTTATTTTCTCTTCTGAAAACTGAAAGCGCTGAAGTCAGATATCTAAGGACAAATAGAGCTCTACCACTTTATAACACTAGTTATCTGCGCTCAGAAATATTCCCAAGCATTTGTGAAGGACCTCTCTGCCCATGCAAGGATGCTAGGAATTACATCAAAACAGATAAAAAGTTTCAAAAATCTCTGCTTCCCGGCATTCTAGGAATTTATTCCACATTGTCAGTGTCTATCAAAGTATATATATCGTAAAGTGCGACAGTTGCAGAGTCTACACTGATTAAATTCAGCTGACTATGAATCATTACGATGCACATAATATAGTTTCAAAAATGTGTGAGTTAAGAAAGTGGAAATGTTCCCTGGAATGGTGTGCTGGGACAACGTGGCAATTGAGAAAGTCATTCTCTTTAACCCCGTCACTCGGAGAGTAATGGTATGGAGGGATGAACATCAAGGGCTGCTTTCACGAAGGTGAGACTTGTCGATATGAGAGGAGCTTTAATTAGGAGAGTGTATGGTCCTTGGAAGTGAACATAGAACATCCAGTCAAATGACAGCAAGAAAGTTTTCCCAACAGGAATCAATGAGGCTAGCATGAAGTATAATAGAAACCATCATGGTTACTTCCCATGTTGGCATTGCATTAGGAACTAGAACTGAGATAATTCTTGTTTTCCAAGATGACCCCCACACGGTCCTTAATGTCTGATTTCAAAGTGACTTGGATAAATTACAAGAGAAACCACTTACCAAAGAAAATTTTCAACATCATACCTGATCTGTAATATAACAAATTAATAAAAAATTAAATAATTAAAGGAAAATAATACAGAATAGTACAAAGTAGAAAGCAAAAATTTCCAAGCAATTCTCTTTCTGAGACCACAAAAACTTCTCTATCTGAAATCAGCAAATAGAAAATAGAAAATCTAAAAATGTAATTCTGCGATACATAGCCTATAGTAACAGTGAGGTCTGATTCCTCTGCTTGCTTGTTACCTAGAAGATATGGCTCTCTCTATATGTGTGTGTGTGTATAAATAGGTATGCATATGCATCTAAGTATAGGCGTACATGCATACACACACCTACTGTCACTACGCATAATCTATGTCATGGCCCTACAGATTTAATGGGAAACTGAATAATCTAGGAAAAAGGTATTCCCCCCCAAAAAAGTAGAGAGAATCATATTATAAGGACAATTTCATGGATTAAGAAAAGTCCTAAAGAAAAAGAAAATAGTTAGTCCTTGAATAACACAGTTTGAACAGTGCTGGTTTACTTATATGCAAATTTTTTCCCAATAAATGCAATACAGTGTTATAAATGTATTTTCCTTATGCTTTTCTTTTCTTTTTTTTTTTTAAGATTTTACTTATTTTTTTGACAAAGAGAGAGACAGCCAGCAAGAGAGGGAACACAAGCAGGGGGAGTGGGAGAGGAAGAAACAGGCTCCCAGTGGAGCAGGGAGCCCAATGCGGGGCTCGGTCGATCCCAGGACTCTGGGGTCAAGCCTTGAGCTGAAGGCAGATGCTTAACGACTGAGCCACCCAGGTGCCCCTCCTTATGCTTTCCTTAATAACATTTTCTTTTCTCTAATTGCCTTTGTTGAAAGAATATAGTATATAATACATACAACATACAGAATATGTGTTAATTGACTGTTCATGTTATAGGTAAGTCTTCTGGTCAATAGCAGGCTAGTAGTAATTAAGTTTCTGGGGACTCAAAAGTTATACATGGATTTTTGACTGCACAGGGGTAGTGCTCCTAACTCCCACCTTGTTCAAGGGTCAACGGTATATGGTTTCCTTGAGATGTCTTTTTTTTTCTAATTTAATAATTCAACTTGTTTCAATAAACAATATCTCATGAATACAAGCAAAATGGCTTGAAAGAAAGGATTTGAAAAAAGACCAGAGGAAAGTGTTCATTGAACTAAAATAAAAGATTTTGAACAGAAGAGTGTTGCACAGTGAGCTCACTTCTTTATAAAAGCTGTAGTCTTCTCTTTCAGGCCACGGGGCCAGGGCACTTAGAGGTTCATCTGCTCAGAACTCTTCCTTCCTTGGGGATTGGCAGTGTCTTCACTTCGAGGAAGTTCTCCCAGTTCTAAACATGTGAGAGTCAGGGGTGCTCATCCATACACGATGCACCATGCACTCAAGTGGTCTTTTGAATGAAAGTGGGCCAATCAGAATCCGTTTCAGGGATTTTTTCTTAGTTGGGGCTAAAGGAAGAGGCCAACATCTTCTCTTTTGGTGACCATCAGAATGCTTCCGGGTGTTTCATGTGTTTATGAAGCCAGTGTTTTGGACCATCAGTCCAGGTGTTGGTCACCATGATGGAATGTGCACCACAAGGGGCCTCATTTATTTATTGTTTTATTACGCTTTCAATGATTCTCTGCCTAATATTCATTGTCCTCCCCTTGACAACACTGCAGACAGAGCATAGCTCCACGACTTTCTGCCTATTTTAATGAGTCTCCCTGAATCCTATTTGGAAGTTATTCTGCGTAAATATTCTCTCTAGCTCCCCTTTTTGCTCTCACATCACATTTGACCCACAGCTATTTTCTTCCATCCCCCCCCCAGTTTTAGGACAGATGATAAAGGATTGGAGAAAGACACTAACACCTTTTTCTTTAATTAGTGTTATTGTTATTTGCTTTTGGCTGGTAACATTCTCTTGGGGCACAAGTGTGTGGGTTGTGTTCAGGCCTCGACACAGGACGGGTCAAGCACTCCTCTAGGGTAAGATACCAGAAGCTTTGCTCCAGCCCTATTACATCAGAGACAGGGCAATCATGTACCTCTCCCCTGATATACTGTGGGAGTGAAGGATACACTATCCTCACTTTCTTCGTTTCCAGAACAAGCCATTCTTTGGTTCATGCGCAAAAGCTGTGACTTTGGTTCATATACCAAACTCCATATGTCATATTCTCCTAAAAACTCTGCCTCTGAGCTCATGGCAGTAGCTCTAGGTCGGTCTCCAGGCTTCAGAATTCAGCAGGCACACAACTTCAGAGTAATGCCAATACACAACCACGATAATTCTCCCGCCGCTTGGTAATATCAGTTTCATGAGAATGTGTGTGGTGACTTCAGCCTTGCGGCTTCTGCATAGAATCTGTGAAAATGGAAGAAGCCCATCTACAGAGGAAGAAAATGAAGCCAAACCACAGAGAAAATCAGGGGTGAGAGAAAGAGTGAAATCTGGCTTGAATTTTTATGTCTCTTGTTCTGATTGTTTAGGACCAGCCTTACCTAGAACTTCCCAGATGAGGTTGTATGACGCAGGAAGTTTTCCTTTCTGCTTCAGTAAATCTTTGTCTTTTAAGATAATTTTTTTGTTTCTTTCTGGGATATTGTTTAAGTGTGATTCTATCTGGCATAGAACTAACACCAGATTCAAGAGAATGAGAGAAGGGGGGAAGAGGGAGAACACCAGTATATCAGGAAATACAAATAGATTGTGACATAAGGATTTCAAGTTGGGACTAGGGCTTAGTAACCCTTCTTTTTAAAACTTCTTGGTTTTTCTGAAGTACAGAAATACTCACGTATACCCTATCTTAGTAAATTTATATTTCACAACGGGTGTGTTCACAATATTTTATGGATAAAAAATTATAACTACCTTGGGGAGCCTGGCTGGTTTAGTTGGTGGAGCGTGAAACTCTTGATCTTGGGTCATGAGTTCGAGTGAACCCCAGGTTGGGTGTAGAGATTACTAAAAACATTTTTTTTAATGATTTTTTATTATATTATGTTAGTCACCATACAGTACATCCCCGGTTTCCGATGTAAGGCTCGATGATTCATTAGTTGTGTATAACACCCAGTGCACCATGCAATACGTGCCCTCCTTACTACCCATCACCAGCCTATCCCATTCCCCCACCCCCCTCCCCTCTGAGGCCCTCAGTTTGTTTCTCATAGTCCATAGTCTCTCATGCTTCATTCCCCCTTCTGATTACCCCCCTTTCTTTATCCCTTTCTTCCCCTACCGATCATCCTGGTTCTTATGTTCCATAGATGAGAGAAATCATATGATAGTTGTCTTTCTCTGCTTGACTTATTTCACTTAGCATTATCTCCTCCAGTGCCGTCCATGTTGTAGCAAATGTTGAGAACTTGTTCTTTCTGATAGCTGAGTAATATTCCATTGTATATATGGACCACAACTTCTTAATCCAGTCATCTGTTGAAGGGCATCTCGCTCCTTCCACGATTTAGCTATTGTGGACATTGCTGCTATGAACATTGGGGTGCATATGGCCCTTCTCTTTACTACGTCTGTATCAGTAGTGCAATGGCTGGATCATAGGGTAGCTCAATTTTTAACTTTTTAAGGGACCTCCACACTGTTTTCCAGAGTGGCTGTACCAACTTGCATTCCCACCAACAATGTAGGAGGGATCCCCTTTCTCCACATCCTCTCCAGCAATTGTTGTCTCTTCTGGAACGCGTGCGGGGCGGCTGGCAGTGTTAGAAACACAAAGGACAGAGACGCGCCGGCCCTGGAAGTGAGGGCTGGGACGCCGGGTGTGGGGCGCACATCCCGGGACGCTGCAGGGTTGAGCAGCACCAACGGCAAGAGACAACTAAAAACATTTTTAAAAACTAAAAATTAAAAAAAATATGTAGGGGTGCCTGGGTGACTCAGTTGTTTAAGCATCTGCCCTCGGCTCAGGTCATGATCCTGGGGTCCTGGGGTTGAGCCCCATGTCAGGCTCCCTGCTCAGCGGGGACCCTGCTTCTCCCTCTCCCTCTGCTACTCCCCCTGCTTGTGCTCTCTCTCAAATAAATAAATAAAATCTTAAAAATATGTAAATATATTTTATATTAATAGCTGAAGCTAATAAATTATAAGGTTTCCATTTGTTTTAATACGCACACACACATACACACAGAAATCAAATACATGACTTAAAGGTCAGAAAGGATATTCTGGGTCATCAAAACCATCACTGGATAAAATATACTTCAACGTTCTTAAAGCATTCAGGGCAGTTAATTATCTAGTCTGGCGTAGGGGGTCTCCAGAGATCAGGCTCCTGCTGCCTTTTGTTCCATGAAATATATCAGAGAGTTTGCATTCATTCACATTGGCTATAGAAGAGTTAGAGCAGGAAAGAAGGAGGAAAAACATTTTTTCTCCTTATAATGTGAAACATCACTTTGTTCTAATAAATACAGACCGTATTTTGAAAGCCTGACCCCATTACATTGTGTTTAGTTTCACACATTTCCCAGATTCCAAGCTGCGGTGCAGAGGACTCCACAGTCCCGATGGTTAGTTGTGAATGCTCAAGTGCTAGAAGATTCCGTGGCACTCACATGGCGAAGGTGCCCACAGATTTTAATCCCTTAAATATTTATTCAAATTTAAATCAAGTGATCTAATGGACTGAAAATAACGCTTTGAAAACAAAACAAAATGTAGGTCTACGTTGGAAGGACTGTAAGTCTGAGGCCTAAAGCTGTCTAAGACCATGGGGAAATCCAGCAACAGCTTCGAACTTCCTCTGATGTTGTGCAGGCCATTGGACTATCTCCCCGTTGCATTGTGTTTGACTCGGTAAGGGACCCCGCTCAACTATGACTGGCAAATTCTCGTTTCTTTCTTTCTATCCCTTCATCCTTGTCCACACACACAGACACCAGTTGATTACTTTGAAAATCCCAATCTAAAGCAAAGTAGATACTTCTTACCCTAAAGAGGACTGTGTTTTCTGCTACCAAAATCTGTGCCACAAATATTTTTCCTCTCAAAGACAATTTGATTTTCCTTTGCTTCTGAGTTCCATTATGCTGACAAAAAATCAAGCCTCTTTGAGGCTAACTCTTAAAAGTCATTGGTGATCTCCTCACTATGAATAATGTGACTAGATTTGCAATTTGGAGAAATACACTTATCAGGACACAAAGAAACCCAATCTGTAAAACAATCCCAGGATTTTTTTTTTTAAGCAAAAAACTTTTTCCTTACATTAAAAAGTTAAATCTAACCACATAAAAGTGTTTTCATGGGTGATGGAGAAGTTAGGATACAGAGGGCATGTCTGGTTTCATGAGAGATGGGAAGTTTAAGTAAATAATACACGTAGAAATTTAGTGCTTAAAAGCTTTCTCATGGAAATATAAGGTGGCCTGTGCTCTGGGTCACAACGTTTTCTTTAATGAATCTATTAGTTAGTAAGACAAGGGCTGTATTGTTACTGCGTAATGTACCTATTCGCCAAAAAAAAAAAAAGAAAAAAAAAAAGAAAAAAGTCTAGGGGAGGAAAATAAATTGCTTTTTATTTGATCCTCAAATCAAAGTAATGTTAATGATGGAAAAGCTCTTTGAGATCACCAAGTCTAACACCCTCCCTCTACAAATATTCAAAGTTAGCCCCAGAGAAGGGAGCTATCCCTCTGTAAGGCCGTAGAACTAGTTAGGTTCATCTGACTAGTAGTATCACTTTTCCTTAAGACTCCTACCAAGTGCGGAAATATATATATAGACCATTTCTTCTTTATCCATTCATCTATTGATGAACACTTGGGTGGCTTCTGTATCTTGGCTATTGTAAATAATTATAAATAATTCTGCAATAAACATAGTGGGAGGCATATATCTTTTTGAATTAGTGTTTTTGTTTTCTTTGGGTAAATACTCAGTAGTGGAATTACGGGATCATATGGTAATTCTATTTTTAATTTTTTGAGGACCCTTCATACTGCTTTCCACAGTGGCTACACCAAATCTGCATTCCCACCCATAGTGCATAAGGGTTCCTTTTTCTCCACATCCTCACCAACACTTGTTACTTCTTGTGGTTTTAATTTTAGCCATACTGACAGATGTCAAGTGATATCTCATTGTGGTTTTAATTTGCATTTCCCTGATGATTAGTGATTTGAGCATGTTTTCATGTGTCTGTTGGCTATCTGTACGTCTTTTTTGGAAAAATGTCTATTTAGGTCTTCTGTCCATTTTTTAAATGGATTATTTGGGTTTTTTATTGTGGAGTTGCATAAGTCCTTTATATATTTTGGATATTAACCTAATAATTGGAAATATCCTTTGCAAATATCTTCTCCCATTCAGTAGGTTGTCATTTTGTTTGGTTGATGGTTTCCTTCACTATGCATAAATTTTTATTTCGGTGTAGTCCAAATAGTTTAATTTTGCTTTTGTTCCCTTGCCAGAGAAGACATATCTAGAAAAATGTTTCTACAGTAGGTGTCAAGGAAATTACTGCCTATGGTTTCTTCTAGGAATTTTATGGTTTCACATCTCACATCCAGATCTTTAATTCATTTTGAGTTTATTTTTGTGTATGGTGTGAGAAAGTAGTTTCATTCTTTTGTATATAGCTGTCTGGTCTTTCCAAAACCACTTGTTGAAGTGACTGTGTTTTCCATTGTATATTCTTGCTTCCTTTGTTGTAGATTAATTGACAATAAAAGCATGGGTTTATTTCTGGACTCTCTATTCTGTTCCCTTGATCTCTGTAAGACTTTAATTTTGAAAGAACCAGTTAAGATGATTAAAAATAATTGGTCGGGGAGTGCCTGGGTGGCTCAGTTTGTTAAGTGCCTGCCTTCAGCTCAGTTCATAATCTTGAGGTCCTGGGATTGAGCCCCACATCAGGCTCCCTGCTCAGCAGGGAGTCTGTTTCTCCTTCTCCCCCTGTTCTTCCTGCCTGTTCTCTCTCTCTTTCTCCCTTTCTCTCTCCCTCAAATAAATAAATAATCTTTAAAAAAATAATCAGTTGGGCTCTTTCTCTCTAGCTATTCCTTTTCATTTTCTTCCCTTTTCCTTTATCTTTTTTTCTTGAACAATTCCCATCCATAGCCATGAGATCTGGTCAGGCAAGGAAGACTTGGAGGAGTATAGTGGCACTATGATGGCCCAATGTGAACAGAAAACCCAATGAGGGTGAGAATAGTCTCCAGTTGGGAATGATGGCAGCCTAGAACATAGTGTTAGATTGCAGACATCCGCATCAGAGGGCAACCTGGTAAGGGTAGTAATAGTAAGAACCTGAGCAGGGTGAGGAGAATGTCCACGTGTGTATAGGGGCTAGCAGCAGCAGTGGCTTGGCCCACAGTGTTAAACTTTAAGTGGAGTAAGGAGTATGTACTCACAGAGGGGTGTTCTGAGAGAGTCTTGGTGCCCGACTGGGCGAGAAAAGTGTCCCCACAGAGGGGTTATCTAGCACGAGGAAAATTAAGACTAGTTGATTTTTTTGGTGTTGGATTGGAATTGGAGGTATAAGTGTGAACACCTAATTTTGATATGTATAGGGAGATACAGAAATAAATATTGGTATAAAGCTACATCTCTCTCTTTCTACTTATTTACATCTATATATCTATTGACAGAGGGAAAAAAAGAGGAGAAACAGGGACACACGGGTGTAGGCACACGAGCAACACACACATATTTCATATATTTCATACATATATTCTCTACCTCTGACCACTAGAAAGACTGTCAGCCATTGTACCCCAAAGACAGTGAGCTCACCTAATACCAAGACTTAGATTTTAAATATAACTGTTACCTACAAGGGTCTAGGACTCCTCAGAAAAATGGATTCCATGGCTGAGACACAGAAAATACAAATTAGTCTTAAACATCTTGTCAGAATATAAGGAAGTACTTGATAAAAGATAACTAGTACCAAAAAGCCAAAGAAGAGAGCTTGAAGGGCTCCTACTGGTCAACTTTGAACAATTTAAGTACCAAAATAAAGACAGTAACAGATTATAATCCACTGAATAAATGGGAATCCATGAACACACACTGATATAGATGGATGGATGGATAGATGAATGGATGGATAGATAGACAGACAGACTTAGATTCACAGATGGAGGCATAGATACATAGGTGATAGACGGAAATTTTGGTGAGAGCTAGGATATTTACATAGTCCCAAATTATCTGTCAATAATTGCTTATTAATTACAAAGAGAAAATGAGTATTTTTTCAATGAAGATGACTGCAGATGATTCTTTAATCAAGTGAAGCAGGTAACATTATAAAGAACAGAACATATCAATATTGTTTGCCATGATTAGATGCCATGAGAAAAACAAAGAACCACTTCAGAGATAATCCTGTTAAAGATCATAACTTAAACCAGCTCCTGTTGAAATAATAGGCCAAATTAAGGTATATTCACCAAAGTCACTGGCCTGTCATCTTCAAAACTATGCAGGTCAGGAAAGACAAAGTAGCTTGAGATGCAGTTTCTAATTAAGGCAGATTAAGAGCCTTGACAATAAGCTCAACATATGACCAAACTAGATCCTTTTGCTGTGAAGGATATATATATATGTACACACACACACACACACACACACACACACACACACACACACAGCTTTATACATTTATATTTTCTATTTTATATTAGAGAGAGGGATTTACTGATTTTAAGGAATTTGCAGATAATTTGGGGGTCCTGCACTCTGAAATATATAGAAAAGCCTGGTAGGCTGGCAACTCAAGCAGGGTTTCTATGAAATGTTCCTAGGGTTCTGAGGCCAAATTCCCTCTTCTTCTTGAAAACTTCTATTTTGCTCTTAAGGCCTTTCAGTTGATTGAACGAGGTCCGTCCACATTACTCAAACTAATGTCCATAACTTAAAGTCAACTGAGAGTAAGTATTAATTACATGCAAAAACACCTTCATAGCAATATCTAGGCTGGTGTTTGACCCAACAGCTGAGCACCACAGATTAGCCAAGATGACATGTGGAATTAACCATCCCATGCACTGATGCTGATTTCCTGATTTTGATAGAAATGTTCTGGTTTTTGGAGGACAATGTCTTTTTTTGCTTGGAAATACACACCCAAATATTTGAGAGTGGGGGGTATTACGTCAGCATCTTACTCACACCTGGTTCAGGAAGAAGCACATGTTCTGTAGGCTTGATATTGTTTCAAAATTTAAAAATAAGATGAATAAAACAGTCATTCAATATGTGCATGTGGGTGTTCAATTACAAGTATAATTTGCACACTGAGAAATATTATATAGTTTTTCAAGGTAATTCTCAGAGGGTCAGTTTATGGGCAGACCCACTCTGAGAAACAAGGTTATAAGGTCTATGAAGTGTTGGGATCCATATAGTCAGGATAGTTAGGTCTGTTATTTAATATAATGATAACCAAAGGATTATCAAGAAAAATCAAACATACTAAAGCATGAGCATTCTCTAAAGTTGGTTCTTCATAGGTTATCTGTTCATACTCAGGATAAATGTTTCCCAGTTACTTTGGTCACCAACAACCTCAATTTTATGATTAGTATGTCATGTTTATGGCCATAAAACAGTTCTGAACCCCACTCAGAATTAACACTCCATCTCAAGGCTCCTCCCTTCTCAGGCATCTCCCTCCACAGCTCAGGCCTGATACAGGTAGGGAGCCCTGCAGCAGAAAAGGTGGGCATGCCTTTGTTTTTCATTTGGGTACCCCACCCTCATCACATGCACACTTCACTCCTAATCTCTACTCCTCCATGGTAGGACACGAAGAGAGGAAAACAGGCTAGGTAGAGTTCAAAGCTGACCTTTTTTTGTGGGGTGCTTTTTGGTTTCTACAGAACTCCTCCCATGTCAGGGGAGCTCTTTTCATAAGGGACACACACTCTTACTGGCTGCTTAGGGCTTCCCATGGTGATCTTGGTTCTCAGCCTTGCTTTCATGGGGTCCTATGTTGTCCCCCCAGGCAGCTCTCTCTGACAAAAGCACTTGAAGGAGGCTCTAGAATGAGTCACTTGCTCCTACACCCCCCATTTCTCTGTCTCTCTCTGTTTCATTTTGTCTCTTTCTCAATCTTCTGTCTTGCCCTGTGTCTGTCTCTCTTTCTCTCTGTCTCTCAATCTCTCTCACCCTTCTTTCTATTCCACAGGAAACTTTAATTGTGACTCATAATTGAAGCAAATATCATCTATTCTGCAGAATGGAGCTGCAGTTAGCCTTTCACGTGATTGCTCAGCTGTGACTCAGACATCAGTTCAGTGGGTCCCCAAATTCCAGAGACAAACTAACCTCTGCAAGTAGTCCCTTAGATTTGAAGTGAGGAAGGTAAGCATCTCTTTCCTCTCTCCGTGGAAGATGGTAAAGAAAATGCCAGGACACTCCAACAACTTCTTCTAAGGATATTCTCTCACCAGTTTCAATGTTCCTGACCATTATACTTGGATTCTTTTAAATCGTTGAGTAGGTGAGAGGTCAAGTATTTGAAAAGGAGTTTTAAGCTACCCTGTTAGTGGCAGTAAGAACTGCTATTTACAAAATATTCTGTTCTCCTACTCTTTCACTTGGTTCCCTCTCTCCATACCTTTCCACACACATGGTAGTGTTGTCCCTCTAGTTTCTCTGTTGGTTAGAAAGGCTGTGTAACTAACTCTGGCCGATAAGTAGTAAGTAGAAGTGACAATCATTACATGTAGGCACGTAAAACACAGACACAAAATCTACCAGGGCTTCTTTCTCTCTGACATGATAACTGACAGTGTTCTGGATAAAGGCCTTGCCCCCAGCCTGGGTCTCAGAGTAGAACTGCTGACAGAGAAGACCCAGTCAACATTTGATACCCTATAGCTTGAGCAAGAAACATTCTTCTGTGGTTGAGCCACTGGGAGGAGGGTCACTCTTTATGGTAGCATAACCTAATCAAACCTGATTGATTTAGAATTTTTGCAAGGGGCCCCTCTTCGGAATGTGAGGGCACTTGCACTAATTTCTTTTTTTCTTCTCTTACAGTTGAGGCCTTTGCTGAAACTGAGGCAAAGAGTCCCACTGAAGTTTCTGCAGATACTCATCACTGTGGTTGACAACACAGCCCTACCTGGAGGTATAGTGCCTGGCTCCCAACCGCCATGTACTGTCTCTGTGTCCTTAGGCAAGTTGCTTGACCACTCTGTACTTCAGTGTTCTCATCTGCAAAAGATGGGTGAATGCTCCTATCTCATAGGTTGATATGAGGACAATTCTAGTTAATATTTTTAATGAGCTTGGATTAGTGCCTGCCACATAGCAAATTCTACATGTGTTCTTATTAATAAATGGGATAGTCCACTGAACTCCACATCTCTTCGTTACTGGCCAGGTATGATGAAATATCTCATCTTGATGCTCTTCTTTGCTCTGGTCACTGCTTTGCTGAGGTGCTACTGTTTGTCCCTGTCTGTCTGTCCGTGCTGAAAGACCACATCCTTGAGTCAGAGCATTCACCACTACTTGCAGAACGTTCTTCATTTCTTTATGCAACAATTGCTCACATTTCCAACATCAAATACTTCTCAGTTCTCATCAAATCAATTTCTATAATTCTGGCCATTCCGATTTCTATTTAGACAGATCTGCATGATGCAGGAGTATAGGGAGCTTTCTTGCAGTATGCTCTGAAAATTACCAGAGGCAGCTACTTTATTATGAGAATTGAACACACTCTTAAATTTGTGTTACTGTATCTATGATCCACTCTAGCTTTGACCACAGGAGAGGATAAGTTGCTCTAGAATTTGGGGGGTGGAGGTGGTGTTAAAGCAGCTTTCTCAATTGTTATGACAATCTGAATAAAGTTTTCATATTTTAATTTATCGAAATTATTGGTGTTATTGAAAGATCGACTCTCTGTGCATTGCTATCAAACATAAGCTCTTGTTGCATCTAACTAGTGTCGTTCCCATCTAACCATTTGATGGCTAATCACGTGTAGGTGAGGTAGGTGTGGCTCTAGGATTCTGAGATTTATTAAATGTCATGGGAGCTGGCAGGAAATGAACTAGTAGAAAAATGGCCAGTCTCTTCTTGAGTATGGAGCTTCTGCTTTGGATAGAGTACGTTATTTGCTGTTTTTTATGCATTTCACAATTCCATTTGTATTACAATGACTCTCAGAGTCTCATACTTAGAATATATTATAATTGACAAAAGCTATAGGTAGTTTTACAGTATTTTAAGACAAATAATTTTTCCGTGAATAGTTAAAATATTCTCTTTCTCCACTTTTTATGTAGGAACTTATAGAAATGTTTCTATGAAATCTAAGATAACCTTGGAACGAATCTACTGTTTTAGAGTATATATTCTCCTTGAACATTTATTAGGACTCTAACATTTCATTCTGCTGTAAATTTTAGTTGCTATCCTATTCTTTACAACGAACTTTTCAAGGTTTAATGTCAATTCCTAATTTGGCTTTAAACTTGGCAAGTTTTTGAGTGCATGTGGTCTAATACGAGCTTCAACTGCCCTCATTAATCTCTCCTGCTTTTGTTGAATTCCTTTGGAAGCAGCAAAGACAGCATGAGGTGTGTCAACATCAATTGTGATCATTGTTTGTGGGAAGGAGATTTGATCAGATTCTTGCTAAAAGTAAGCTCTATACAGCCTTTAGGTAAGAAACAGCACAGAAAAATCCATGTGTGGGGCGCCTGGGTGGCACAGCGGTTAAGCATCTGCCTTCAGCTCAGGGCGTGATCCCGGCATTATGGGATCGAGCCCCACATCAGGCTCTTCCGCTATGAGCCTGCTTCTTCCTCTCCCACTCCCCCTGCTTGTGTTCCCTCTCTCGCTGGCTGTCTCGCTCTCTGTCAAATAAATTAATAAAATCTTAAAAAAAAAAAGAAAAATCCATGTGTAGTAGGTAAATGTCAAACAGGAATTAAAGTCATTGCTTTGTTTGTTTTCTGAATACAATAGTTTATCTTATCTAGTATTATTGTGCACAATACAATCAAAGAAAAGTTAAATGATAGAGCTGTGTTTTATGAAAATGTTTCAGCAGAGTTTTGATTTTCAAAACTAAAATTCAGGCTTCTAGAAGAGGTAAGATCCCTTGTCGGCTTTTGGTTATATACGTGAAGTTCACAATAGGTCAGAATCATATAAATTGTACCTGGGATTTCCTTTAGAAATAATTTTACATTTTAACTGTAACTAGAATAAAGACCTGGTGTTCCGTATAGAAATTACCACTAATGTCATATTTATCTTACATAAAATCAAATTTTTATACTGTATAGCAAATATTAATCTATTAAACAAGGACCAACAATAACCAACCACAAACCTTATTCTAAAGTGAGATTGCATAATAGTTTATGATACGAAATTCTTACCTTACCCTTCCATAACCCTTGCCTTAATTTTAATACAGTAAAGAAAGGGATTTTTTAAAAATCAGAGTTAAAGAATTCAGAACTCAATTTTTGGGCGGTAGATTTTGATAAATATCTTTGGGGGAAATTGGGCAGAATGAAGAGCTTTCCAACCTTTATAAGAAATGGTCTGATGTGATTCCTTTTCTGAATTACTATAAATTTATCTTTCGAAACCAATGTCTACACTGGGTGTTATATGCAAGTAATGAATCATGGAACTTTACATCAAAAACTAGGGATGTACTGTATGGTGAATAACATAATATAATAAAAACATTATTAAAAAAAAAGAAACCAATGTCTATATTTCCAGGAGACCTTCAATTTCATCTGTCACCCTCTGCCATGCTCCTTGACTTCATTTCCTACTTGTCTCAATATTATGCCTAAAATTTATGGAGATTTAGTTCCATGCAGATAATCTGATAAGTGACTGGTTGCTGAGCCTCAGACAACTATCATTATCATTCTTTTACCAAGGAGGACAGTGATTTTTGAATAAGCAGGTTCCATAGGTCTCAAAATTAACAGTGAACCTGATACTCAAGAGCAGATACACCTGTTGCCTAAGTCTAGGCTTTCGCTGCTCTACAATTCAACCTGCTAAAGTTTCAGTCTTATTTCAATGCATTATTTGCATAAAATCTGAGAACTAACTGTCCAAATAAAACAACTTGTACACCTTCACATACTTATAACTATATGTTATGTTTTCTAAATTTATGAAATTAATGAAATCTGTTGTCTTTCACCAGTTTATTTTACACAGGCTACCCTCCTAAAATGATTAGGTTCTCCTTACGTCTTACAAGACTGTATCATGTAAACCTCATAAACTAATTTCCTTTGTTACCCACAGGTTTTGGTGAAACCATTTGTCAGTTCCAGCCCAGTCACCCAGCTCTGCTGCAGACAGTTGAGGTCCAGGAACTTTGGGTCCGGGGCAAATCGATCACAGACAGAGAAGGCACAACCTCTCAGACAAGTATAAGGGTAGCTTACCGTTACCTGGTAGCTGAATCTCGGAGGAGATGTCCTGCTAGTGAGACCCATTACCCCACTGTTTGAGTGAAGATTCTTTACACTCACCTATGAGGTGACTGTTATTTCTATCCCCCATTTTTTAGGTGAAGATATTCAGGCCTAGAAAAGTCACGCAGCTAATGTTACAAGGTCACTAGGTGGTACATGGCAGAGCCGAGAGTCTAGATCAGTTATTTCTGAACTCGAATAAATTACAAAGAGCCCCATATGCCACAGAAGACATGTTAAAACAAGGAGCCATTGTAGATCCAGAGAACATATGAGGAGGCCTGAGGCAGTAACCCTGCTCTCCCAGGGCAGACCACCAACTCTATGAAGAGGGGATGGATAATCAAAACTAAACCTCCGCCCACATCTGAGAAATTGCATGCTTACATTGACTACATGCATGGATCATATAGTGCTTATATTTACCTTAATGCAGGGACTCATTACAGCCCTCTTATGGTTAAATTGCAACAGACGACTGTAGGATAATAGCGATATTATTAATTATTCATGTGGAAAATGAAAAGGCTGAGTCGAATCCAATTATATATGGAAACAAATGATTTCGAAAAAGTGTGGAACTGTCTTTTTAAAACTTAAAATCCAAGCAGTGTTTGCCTTTGCCAATACATATATGAGTTTCTATTTGTTTATTTATAAAATAGCTATTCATGTGAAATCTACATCCTGTGGAGTGACTGCAGGTGCTTAATTGCGAGCCCGTAAGCAAACCATTACTGCAACTATAACTCTATTACAGTATGCAGAGAAAATGCTATGAGTAGAAATAGCTTTTAAGTAAAGTTTTACACCCTAGTTTGGAACCAATTCCCCCTCCATTTTAAATTAATTTATTTCTTTTAATGATGCTTTTTTCTCAGAGGGCCAGGAGATATTGGAAAGTCCAGTTATTGTACTTTACTTATCATGCCTGGTTAAAAGTCAAAAGAAAGGAAACCTGCTTTGTGTCTCCCACTTTTCACATGCAAGAAAACAGAATGAGCTTATTAATACACAAGCATATTGTGAGCACGAATCGACCATATGTTAATTAATTATTCGGTGATGCTTGGGGTGGTAATATAGTATTTTTTGAAATATC
The DNA here is from genome assembly GCF_017311325.1 of Ursus maritimus. Classification (NCBI taxonomy): domain Eukaryota; kingdom Metazoa; phylum Chordata; class Mammalia; order Carnivora; family Ursidae; genus Ursus; species Ursus maritimus. The sequence continues at coordinate 17,841,270 of NW_024425008.1, forward strand.
TATACCCTGTGCTCATTTCAGCAGCACATATACTAAAATCAGAATGATACAGAGAAGATTAGCATGGCCCCTGGGCAAGGATGACATGCAAATTCGTGAACTATCTATGTCCTTCTGGTGCTTAACTCTTCACATCCTTTTTCTGTTCAAAATAGTAAACTGCTATCATTTCCTTGGGTTCATTTGTAAAGTATTCAGGTTTTATTCTCTTTCTCTATTTTGGCACAGATAACAGAAGTCAACCACTTTCTGATAATCATCGGAAATAGATTATATATATATATATATGTGTGTGTGTGTGTGTTTATTTCTTATCTTGAGTCTTTAAATTGATGGCAGTAAAAATAAAGAGGGAGAAAAGAGGGAGAGGCACTAGGAGGAAGTGAGTATTTCAAATCGTCTGTGTTTTTATTTCCTAAGGAATCAACAGCCACAACTTCCCGCCAAAGGATTCATAAAATGTTTCTTTATTGTCTGCTTATCTATTTTTTCTATGTATTTGTTTATTTGTTGATTTTCCATTTTGAGGCAAAGGGGATTGTGAACATTTTCAGGCTAAAAATAGTGTCCAACTACATCAAATTCAGGTTTCTTACTTTCCTTTCTTTCTACCAAAGATCTTTTAACGAAGCATAGTCTGAAAAAATCTTACTCAAAGAGAAGTTTGATATAGTGATTTAGTTTTCGTAAAGGATCTAATGAAAAAAAAATCATGGGCAACAAGAAATGAGTGGCTAATGTATCTAAAGAGACAAGTATTTAGAGTGGGAATCGTTACTTGACTGTCACACTCTCTGCACTCTTGCGCCCCATCTACTATTTCTGACAAAGTCTCCGGCAGCCACTGCCATCACTGGAGACACCACCAACTTCCACGGTACCCTGTGAGGTCCCTAAGCCCCTTCCATCATAGCTCTCAGTCCTGTCAACCCTCTTCCTAATCCATCGAACTGTATCATTTCTCTATCCCCAGCAAAAGCCCTTGGTAGTCTACAACTTCAATTAAAAAAGGGGGGGGGGGAGGTAAAAAAAAAAAAAAAGGATGAAAACAGATAACAGACATAGGTAGTAAGTACTAAAAACTAAATAGCACATAGAATTTTAGAAAACGTCTGGCTTTCATGATAAGACATGAAGGAAAGGCATTTAATAAAAATAAACAATATTTTACAGTTTTTTTTTAAATATCAGTTTTTAGGTTAAGAAGAAACTACCCTGATAATTTGATAATGCTTTAAGTGCAGCATGGAAATGGGAACTGGTATAATCTTTTGATAGCCCAGTGTTCAGATCTTCTGATATAGGAATCCCAGTCCCAAAAATTCATAGGAAGAGAAAAGGCTAACATTTGTTCATCATTATCTGTAATAATAAGGAGAGAAAAGAAAAGGAAAAAAAATCTACAATGACAATGTCTTACATGAGTTTTGAGGCACCATCTTAATTAGATATTATACACTATACAATATACAAAAAAAGAAAATTTAGAGTCACAGTTTCAAAGATCAATTTAAGTACCTATTTGATAGGCAATATGCTGAATACATTCACATTTATAATGCCATGTAATTCTTAAAATAACCATAAAAAGTAAAAGTTTTCCGAAACTAAAACATGCACTAAATTTTATTGTAATATGTATATGTACTTACTGTTTGAAAAAAAAAAAAGGAATGAAAAGCAATCTAGGTAAATAAAAATAGCTTTGCTATGTGATGTTAGGAATGTGATTTTTTTCTCTCAAAATTCCCTTTAATATTCTTGTAATCTTATTTTTACAGTATGAGGAAGAAATAAGCCTAGAGAAATACAAACCTGGTAAAAATACTGTTCTTATAAGAAGCCTACAGTGGTTATCAGACAAGTGTGGGTAACAACAGCAGATACAGATGCTTACACAATAAATAATTTAAAAATAGGAAAAAAAACCCTTTTGTTTTAAAGAAAACAACATAGCTCAGCTAGAGAATCATCTTATACAATGTAGATAAGTATAAATGGTTCATTTAATTTTTCTTCCTGCAACCTGGTTGGGTGTGGGAACTGGATACTCTCTTTGTATTAGTCGAAACCATCAGTGTAAAAAAAAACAAATAGATCTGAAAGTATCGCAGGGAAGTTTTTTGGAGGTAGTCAATTAATTGCCTGAAAAAAATCTGAAACAATCCACCAATCACAAACATAGCTCCTACTCAAGTTATTTACTAAGATTTTTTTCAGTAAAATGTTTCCCAAAGTCAAGTTCTAGTCTAAGCTGCTGGATTGAGTGGAAACAGGAACACTTAGCTTTTGAAATTCAGGAGAACATCCCTTTTTAGCATAGGATATAACAGTTTTTGAAGGCAGCATCTTCTTTCTCATTTGGACCCCAAACAAGGCCAAACACCATGTTATATGTGGAAACCTGGCATAGCAATTGCCAAAGTAGAAATCCACTATGAAAGTCATTTGAGGAGAATGCCAGATATTAGAAAATCAGAACCACCCTCTACTCAACGAAGAATAAATAAAAATGAAAGAACATTTTTACAAGTTGCTCAGTTGTAGCTGATGTCAGTAGAAAAGGCAAATATTAACTAGTAAGTTGATATTAAGACGTTTCTTTATCTTATTCTTGACAACTCTCTTAAAAACAGAATCCTTCTTTGATAAAGAAATTTGGGAACAGTCTTTTTATGTGCAGCAAGTGGAATCAGAAAGCACTAGAATCAGAAAAGGTTATAAAGATTGTTGAGTGGGCAGTATTGTTCAGAGGGAAATCTGTATTTTTGGAAAAGGTGAACATATTGGTTAGCAGAAATAGCAAAAAGCCAGAACATTACCAGTGTGAACAGAGGTCACTCAGACCTGGAGAGGCAGATAAAATAAAAGGAAGCCAAAAAATGTTTACATTCCTACGATGACACATGTAAGGACAACTGGGAGCAGAGGTGAATTTTGACGTAATGGGACAAAGTCTTCATTAGAGATTAAACCACACATTCTCTACTTCCAGTTGCTCTGGTAATGAGGTTGCTTCCAATGTGCCGATGACTTTAAAATGAGAAATACTACGGTGAAATGAAGTAAACAGTAATTGGAAGCAGAGCCACGTGAGCTCCATGGAGATTCTTTCTGAAAGAAATTTGGGGGAAGTTTAGAGGGGGTTGCCTTGTAAGAGTGTGAGATCATGGATAAAGGCTTAACTGTTATTATAAGGCTGTTTCTGGGTTCAGCCATTTCCCACCTGACCCTAAGTCTATGCAATTAATAAATCTTGTGGGTAAGACTTTCCCATATTGTCTCACGTAGTCTATTTATGGATATTACCACCTGGAAGCAATGGTGGAAAAGTGATAGGCCTGACAGATTAAGAAAAACAAAGCACACAAACAGAAAATAGGACAAATATGTTCCACACAATATTTGGATAAACAATGAATATATATATATCTCCTAAATACAGTGTGGAACATAGTTATACTAAAAGAATTCAGTGTTTATCTGAAATTGAAACATAACTGGGTGTACTCTATTTTTGTCTGCCAACCCTGTAAAGGAGAAATGTATAGATGGTCTTGGGGCCTGCGTAACCTAGGCATCCAGCTTGCCCTCACAATAGCTGGGGGTTCGGAGATTCTGGTGTTTACCCACCTGGAACAAAATCAACAGAGGTCATCTGATAGATAACGCTCAAATTTTAATGGAACCTGAAAAATCTCCAAGGTCCCTCTTATGAAAGACCTCTCTTTCATAGATTCGGACTTGGTGAGTCTGGGGCAAGTCTTGATACCTATATTTTAACAAGTACTTCAAGTAGACAGACCTATCATAGATCATTTCAGGATACATTTTGAGAAAAAAAATCTAGTCCAACCTTCCTTTTTAAAAAAATACAAGATAAATGCCCAAAGATATAAAATAATACTCTAATCTGTCAATATTGATTGTACTATAAATCAAAACAGAGAAAAATAATTCACTTGAAATAACAATAACACCATTGATGTAAGAATAAAAACATATAAAAATAATTACATTTTCCAAAATAAAAAATGATTCAGTGAGAAGAATTGCTATATAGTTTTTCTTTACATTAGTGTAGATTTCTTCAATATATGTTTTAATAAGACAACTGGATTGTCATATCTTCTGTATTTGCTGTTTTAATATTTTGTTTTGGTTGAGGTATATGAAGAAAATTTGGCATCCCACGGATAGGTAGTTAAAAAAAGAGGAAACTCATTTTAAAAGCCTTTTCACCTAATAGTGAATATTCTTTTTAAGAAAACTAAGGAGGCAGCAACATTCATATTAACTCTACAATGACTCTCTTTTACAATGTTTTCCAAGCACTCGAGCTCTCCATGTAAAATGTGGAAAATGTTAAACAACACGATATTGTTTTACAAGCCTTTGCCTCGAACTTAAAAAGAATCAAATGTGTAAATGTTTAAGGGGAACATTTTAACAAATAGCATCATTAGATTTTATGAGACAAATATAACTTACCTGTGAATGAAATACGAATATATATGTGTGTATACGTGTGTACACGCAGGTGTATATATGTGTGTATGTATACTTATTTGTTGTGTGTGGATGTGTGTATACAGAAGATAAAACAGGTTCTTTTTCTGTTTTGTTCCAGCAACCAAAAAATAGGGTCTCCTTTCTCAAACTAGATTCTTTCAAAATACGTGATGATGCACTTGGTGAATTTATAAGAAAAGAGTAAGTTTTAAAATATTTTATCTTATATCACAATACTTAAAGTGCCTCAAATATACTCTATATAGGATGGTTCTGTTCTCACTCATTTTTTAAGAAAAAAAAAGAATCCAGATGTTGAAAGTGTACGGAAAATAATACCTTCGGAAGAGCTGATTTTTTCAGATCTATTACCCCATGGCTCCCAAAACCACTGCTGTGAAATATGATGAACCAGTACATAAGTCTACTCCTTTCTGTCTTGGGAGAAATAAGGTGGAGAAGGAAAAAGAAGTAGGAGAAGGCGGAAGTGGAAAAGGAGGAGGGAGATGAAGAGGAGGAGAAGGCGGTTGGTTGTTGGAGGGGGAGAATGAGAAGAAGACTTCATAAAAATCACCCAGAATTAGCTCTGGTAGATAATTATGCCCTCGTCTCTGTCTCCTAGAGGTGGGGTGAGGAACCACAGGTAAAAGCAGATTTGTTACAAATAGCTACAAGCACTTTGCAGAGCATAATTCCCCTTCCTATGTTTATTCCTTTTCTCTATTCATCTGCTATGCTTTGTTCCTGACCTCCGTCCTCTTTTATCTTCTATCTTCTTCCCCCGATCTCCTTATTCTATCTATCGATCTATATCTATCTCTCTCACTATCCATTTTCCCTCAGCTCTCCTCTGTCTTGGTCTGATTGTGTTTGAGGCATGCAGTTGTGATGGGGTTTTCTGTCCCTCACACCTGGAGGAGCCCTACTTGCTCAGTAAGGAATCATAGACAGAAGGTGAGGGGCATAAGACTCCTAGCCATACACACACTGACCTGTCTTTTGTGCAACTTTGCGTACTATCCCAGCATATAAGTGAGTCCTCAAAACAATAAGCACACGAATTGTTTTAATGTTCCAGCGTTAAACTATGTATATTTTTAAACAATCACCACTATTACATAATCAGAGAGAGACCAGAACATTTTGTAACTGTAGAAACACATTTTGAGGATCATTCATATCATAAATGGATAAGGTATGCACGTGAATATGCTATTTTGTGTAACATAATCATATCCCTTTTATCAGCCCTAAACAAAGAACAGCAACTTATCTTACAGACTTGATCGAGGTTTCCATAGAAAGAAGATGCCAGAAAAAAGTGTGTCCAAGGAGTTCAAGGTGATGATATGGGAACCTTGATTCATAACCTTGAAAATTGCTGTTCAGGGTAACCACATCTATCCCTAGGACAGTGTTAATTTGTACAAACATTCTGGAAAGCATTTGGGAAACATATATTAAGAGTCCTAAAGATTTAGGACCCCTAAAGATTTTTTGACCCAATTAAAAACATTTTAAAAAACTTACCCTAAAGCAATATCAAAGTAAGACAGTTTCTATATGAGGATATTCATCGTGGCATTTTTTTGTAATAGCAAAAAGCGGAATAATTGTAAGCAACTTAAATAATCAACAAAAAAGGATTTTTTCGGTAATCATGAAATAGCCAAGTGATTGAATATTATGCTCCCATTAAACACCAGGTTTTCAAAGATAATGAAGAATATGAAATAGATATATAAATGTGTGTGTATATGTGTGTGTGTGTACGTATATAAGTTTAGTTTAAAAACACATTACTTAACAATGTAATTTTTCATAGATGATTTGTGAGTGTGGGCATTATTTTGCACAGAACAGAAGACTAATAAGAAATATACTCCAATGCTAATAATTGATATCTCTGCATGGTAAGATTCTGGGTGACTAAAAGCTCCCTATTATTTCCACATTCTCAAATTATTTACATGAATCCCACATTGCATTATATGCACACGATTCTCGTGTGTACAGCATTTATATTTCCAAAGTCCATTGCCAGCTTTCATCAGTGATTTCTGGTCTCGGTGTGGCTCAGTAAATGAGCAAGGATGTTAAAACCACTTTCAAAGTCACCCTCTTCAGCTGCATCCCTCGGGGCTTATTAAGGTGATAAACACCTTTGGCCAAAGCTTATGGTCAGCGACATTCTCAGCAAAACCAAATGCTCCTGTTACTTTTGGTTTTTTATGTGTATGAAACAGGGGCTGTTCGAGAGCTCCGAGCGGCACCTCAGGCTGTCCCCACATTGTTCATCCTCATACTCGGTTTGGGCTTTAAATGAGCCCAGGTATGTTTTAATAACCTTGGAAGTGGGAACTCTTTTGCACCATTCCCATACCCAGCCAGTTGCTGTGTATCTTGGCAGAGGCAAGCTTCTTTCCGAGGAAAGAGAAATATTTCCATTCTTTTATAAGTCATTCCAAGTTTCCTGTGATGTTATAAATAATCGGGCAAACAGCCGGCTTTATTCTGCTTAATTTGATATGGCAGATTTGAAATGTCAAAAAGTTCACTCTCAACATAAGCCATACAACTGGACTCTGCCCAATGCTCTCCTTCCTGATGGGATCAACTTAATCAAGGAGCTCACTCAGGAAGGCAGCTGAGACCCTGCTGCCTGGTCTTTGCAGGCGCTGACTGAGAGAGAAGTCTGAGCTGGCCGTGCCTGCGGCGAGCCTGAGGTCAGCCCTTCCTGGGTTTTCTCTGGGGGGCAGGCAACTAGCCTGACAAACTTAGCTAATATACCTGTCATTCAAGGGAGGGGAGCAGGAGACTAGAAAAACAAAGTTGAAATTAATGTGTGAGTAATTGGAAGAAGAAGAATTCAGTATCAACTCAGGGTAAACATTTCCACAAAAGAGACATATTTTAGTCTCTCTGTGTCAAACGTCCTTTCACGACCAAGTTCAAGGGCTGATTTACACTTTGGAAGTCTGCAGAGAACTAAATTTTGGGTGAACAGATCAAGGTCACCTGACAACAGTGATGAAAGATAAAACCACCATAAATTCAGATGCTTGGCTGAGATTTTTAAATCTGTTGAAAGAGCTAAAAGGGCATTTTGCCAATTAGTCTGATTTTTAATAGGATGTTTGTGTTGTTTTTATTCTTTTGCCCTGTGTTTACAAATCAAACGCACTCTGATGGAACAGCTCAGTGCGGTTTGCCTTGATTCCGAAAAGAGTTAAGGAGAAAAAATAATTATTGAACTTGACTTAACGAGTTTGAATATTAAGTGATTTCCTTTAATAATACACTTGTTTAAAGTAAACTGTTCATAGCTCATCTGGTCTTATTTTTTAGGTTTGTACTCTATCCAAATCTTTTTCTTCCCGGTTTCTTGTTATTCTTAAGGCTGTTCATATTCCAATTAAGATCGTTTTAGGAAATGTTTTCTGGAAATTAATGTATTGAGCTGATTAGAACCGGCTGAAACCAAATGTGGGAGCAGATATCAGGTTTTCTAATTTAGACTATGTTTAGAATGTATGTGTTTGCAATTTTCCTAAAAGCCAAAACACAAAATAAATAAACAAATAAATAAATAAGTAAAAAGCAAAAAAGAATCCACTGTGTGTAAAAATACAAAAACCCTTGTACTTCTAAGTTCTGACTTGCATATTTACATTGCCTAATGAATGTTGCATCTGCTTTGAGTAACAGGCTGCAAATACTATGTGATAATTCTGTGCGTGGTGGAGGCAGACACGTAGGGAGAATGTGCATAACTACTGAGAGGCAGGCCAACCCTTTAGGATTAAGGGCTTCCTCCTCTTTGTCACATGGCCCTTTTTTTTTTTTAAAGATTTTATTTATTTATTTGACAGAGAGACAGCCAGCGAGAGAGGGAACACAAGCAGGGGGAGCAGGAGAGGAAGAAGCAGGCTCCCAGTGGAGGAACCCGATGTGGGGGTTGAGCCAAAGTCAGACGCTTAATGACTGAGCCACCCAGGCGCCCCATCACATGGCCCTTTTAACCATGCTTTCCTTTAAATACAGAGTGACTCCGAATTTAAACTTTTCGAATACCTTATCAGGAAGAAGCATCACCACCGCCATTCCAGACTAACACATTTCTCTCTCTCTCTCTCTCTCTCTTTTTACCTGTACTCTGAAAACTTTATTTTATTTATTTGTTTGTTTGTTTATTTATTTATTTATTTATTTATTTATTTATTTTTGGGCAAGGAATGGGAGTTTTATTTTTTTAATTTAAATTCGATTAATTAACATATAATGTATTATTTGTTTCGGGGTACAGGTCTATGACTCATCAGTCTTATATACTAACCAGTACTCATTACATCACATGCCCTCCTTAATGTTTATCACCCAGTTACATCATCCCCCTACCCCCCTCCCCTCCACAACCCTCAGTTTTTTTCCTATGATTAAGCGTCTCTTATGGTTTGTCTCCCTCTGATTTCATCTTGTTTCTTTTTTTCCTCTTTTCTCCTATGATCCTCTGCCTTGTTTCTTAAATTCCACATATCAGTGAGATCAAATGATAGTTATCTTTCTCCGATTGACTTATTTCGCTTAGCGTAATACCCTCTAGTTCCATCCACGTCATTGCAAATGGCAAGATTTTATTTTTTTGATGGCTGTGTCATATTCTACCGTATCTATATACCACTTCTTCATCCATCCATCTGTTGATGGACATCTGGGCTCTTTCTATAGTTGGCTATTGTGGATATTGCTGCGATAAATATTGAGGAGCAGGTGCCCCTTTGGATCACTACATTTTCATCTTTGGGGTAAATACCCAGTAGAGCAATTGCGGGGTCATAGGGTAGCTCTATTTTCAAATTTTTGAGGAACCTCCATACTGTTTTCCAGAGTGGCTGCACCAACTTGCATTCCCAGCAACAGTGTAAGAGGGTTCCCCTTTCTCCACATCCTCGCCAATATCTGCTGTTTCCTGACTTGTTAATTTTAGCCATTCTGACTGGTGTGAGGTGGTATCTCATTGTGGTTTTGATTGTCTTTCCCTGATGCTGAGTGATGTTGAGCATTTTTCATGTGTCTGTTAGCAATTTGTATGTCTTCTTTGCAGAAATGTCTGTACAAGTCTTTTGCCCATTTCTTGACTGAATTATTTGTTCTTTGGGTGTTGAGTTTGTTAAGTTCTTTATAGATTTTTGGATACTAGCCCTTTATCTGATATGTCATTTGCAAATAACTTCTCTCATTCTATCCATTCGCTTTTGGTTTTGTTGACTGTTTCCTTTGCTGTGCAAAAGCTTTTACCTTGATGAAGTCCCAATAGTTCATTTTTGCCTTTGTTTCCATTGCCTTTGGAGACGTGTCAAACAAGAAGTTGCTGTGGCCGAGGTTGAGAGGTTGCTGCCTGTGTTCTCCTCAAGGATTTTATAGATTATTCTTTCACATTTAGGTCTTTCATGCATTTTGAGTCTATTTTTGTATATGGTGCAAGGAAATGGTCCAATTTCACTCTTCTGCATGTGGTTGTCCAATTTTCCCAACATGATTTGTTGAAGAGACAGTCTTTTTTCCATTGGATAGTCTTTCCTGCTTTGTTGAAGATTGGTTGACTATAGAGTTGAGGGTTGGACTAACACCTTTCAAACTGCCGTGTGTTAGGTAGCTGCCATATCTTTTTTTTTTTTTTTTAAGATTTTATTTATTTATTTGACAACAAGAGAGTGAGTGCAGGCAGGGGAAGCAGGAGAAAGAGAAGCAGGCTCCTAGCTGAGCAGGGAGCCTGATGTGGGGCTCCATCCCAGCACCCTGGGATCATGACTTGAGCCGAAGGCAGATGCTTAACTGACTGAGCCACCCAGGGGCCCCTAGGTCATATCTTTATCTTGTGTTCCTCTCCTGCCTGGTTCTCACTCTTGCCATCCCACCGTGGGCACTTTAGATGGTTAGGGAGTGTAACAAATTCTTAGCACTGCTGTATCAAGGTATCATAAACTAGATGGCTTAAAACAGAGATTAATCATCTTATATTTCCGGAGGCTCCTGGTCTGAAGTCATACTGTTGCAGGGCCATGTTCCATTGGAAACTGCAGGGAATTTTTCCTTGCCTCTTCCCAGCTTCTGGAGGTTTACTGGCAATCTTTGGGATTCCTTGGTTTATAGCTACATAGCTTCAATCTTTGCTTTTGTCATCACATGTCATTCTCCCTGCATGCTTATCTTTACATGGCAGCCTATTTATAAGGATGCAAACCATATCAGAAAAGGTCCATATTATTCCAGCATGACTTCATTAACTAATTTCATCTGCAATGACCCATTTCCTACTAAGGTCACATTCTAACATACTGGGGGTTAGAACTTCCACATATCTTTTTTGGGGAAGAAAGCAATCAGCCCATGACAGGTAATGTACAGGCAGTAGGCATAGCTGCACATAATGTTACTTTACAAAGAGTTGTTCGACAGCAACACGTTGATAGATGGTCTTTTTTATAAATCTTAATTAAAATTACTTCCTTTTGTACCTCCAACGGGGCAGTCACAGCATTAGTGAACACATTTTAAAAATTTATCCTTGACATTTCTTTCTGTGCAAGGATTCTCTAATTTTTAAACTTTCCCAAACCACAGGCAAATAGGAAAAAAAGTCACCTCGTATAATGCTCTTGGGTTTGGAATTAGTTGAGATGCCTTGTTTAAGAAGGTCAGTATAAAGTTTAATTGGATATGCTTAACTGAAGTATTAAATAGAGACATTGTTGGCCTGAACAGATCAAATGCCAGATAAAGGCAAATATAATAAAGATGTCAGGGTGCTTCTCTGGAACAAGAGAGATCATTATGCATTTATGTTACTTAGGAAGGCAAAGGGCAGAATACAATTTACACTATGAAATGTTACATTTCTGAATTTCTGGAACTCATTTGTTCTTTTCATTTCGTTGTAGGTAATCCACTGGGCTACCAGTAGATTATCATTAAATGTTGTCATAATTTTCTGTTAGTCTAATGGGAAAATTTACTTAAAATGTCCAGCCCTTTGGTCAACTCTGTGAAACTGTCAGCATTTTTTTCACAATAGAAAAATTAGTATGAGTAAATTTTTGATTCTATATAGGGTCAGATAGAAATCCCAAGGAAGTCCTAGAAATTTTGGACTGTCCAGTTAATTAATTTTAACCATAATTTACTATTATATTCAGGGCACTGTTTGATACTGGGATTACAAAGAAAAATGGAGTAAAACACTTCTTTATTTTCCATAAATTATTATTTCATAGGTACATGTATAGAACTTTTCAAAATAGCCTATAATAAATGTTATACTCCTAATACAAATGCAGTGATACTGAAGAAAGGCAAAGAGAGCTTAATTTGCACTGGATGAATCAGAGAATCAGAAGGTGCAAAAGTTAGGATAGATTAGGCTAGACTACCAAACCATTCCAAAATCTCAGTAGCTTAATACACACACACACACACACACACACACACACACACACACACACACACATTCCTCATTCATGATACATGTTCAGTGTGGATTAGGCTGTACTCATTGTTGCATTAGTGCTCTCATAAGCAACAAGACACAAGAAAAGAAAGAGAAACAAGGGGAATCATTCAATGGCTCTTAAGCTTCCATCCAGAAGGACACATAACACTTCTGCTCAAATTTCTCTGACCAAATTAATTCTTGAGACCATGACAAAATATAAAGTGTGTGAGAGATGAGGGTGGAGGTATGGGAAGTACAATTGTATAGTGTGCAGAGGTTGGAGAATGCAGAAATAATTTACATACCTCCGAATGGCTCTCACTGTTGTCATTTGCAAGATAAGAGCTAGAATTTTAGAAAGTGGAATTTGTGCCAAGGGCAGAACACTCAAAAAATTGGGGGAAAAAAAAAACAACCTTGGAAACCAGTTGATAGCAATTTTGTTTGGCAAGTGGCAAATATTTGTGTATGATCAAAAAAGTATGAGGATAAATGTAGTGGGAGAAAAATATGACAAGAGTACATTTTCACCAAGGTTCTTCCAACGCTGACCTTAGAACTGAAAATGGGTGAAAAGTAGTTTATTTGGGAAGTTGTTGTGATGGCTTTTTTGATGTGTCAACTTGGCTAGGATAGATTCCCCCAGTTTTTCAATCAAAGACTAATCTAGGTATTGCTGAAAGGAGTATTTGCAGATAGAATGAAAATTCCTAATCAGTTGACTTTATATGGGAAAGATCATCCTGAATTCGTTCTCTTATTCCAGCCTTTCATGCTGCAGGTGGTCAAATCGGTTTGATGCCAATAAGCACTTACCTAGAACCAGCAGGAGGGATGAACCAGAGCCCAGAAATCACCATAAAATCCAGCTTCCCTGTGAGTCCAAAGGTGCAACATTCCTGTGCAAAACCCAGGCACGTGGCAGCTGCATGGTGGATGGAGGCACATGCTTAGTGCCCACTTCCATAAAAAATTAAGAAATATAAATTTTGAAAAACACAGTGTTTCATTTTCTCAGCAGCCTGACCTGATTATTACCAGCAGGTACAGTTGGCCAGCAACATTGCATCCACCCAACCCCCTCCTTGGTTTCTAAGTAAAAGACATCAGTCTCTCATTTGTTTTCCTTATTTTTATTTGAATACTACTGAAATACTCCACACCAGCTCCTCCTCATACCTTCTTTCTCATTTTATAAGCTTTGATTCACCTGTAAAACACATTTTTATAAAAGCCAGAGAAATAACAGCGGCCGTAAAAGCCCACACGCCTAAGCATGGTCTGTGTTGTTAGTGATCCAGAAAAAGGCTCTTGCTCACAGCAAGCATTGCTTGGCAGCTCCAGCCTCTGCTTCTTTTCTTCTCCAACCATTGAGCTCACAAGCCTGGCAAGGTCAGAATGGCTGAATGCATTTTTTTTCATAATCATTTGACAGTGTTTTCTTAAAACTTCCAGGGTTCTATAAACAAGGTGATGGCCGCAAAGGATTCATCTTGACAACTCACAAATCGGTGCATGTTGTGTCTCGGGGGTCAGAGAAAGCGGGACAAATAAAGGAAATTCATCATGCAAATGAACACACATCTTCACACACATCCATGTGCCTTTTGCATCTGCATAGGCCACATTGATTTGTATTTTATTTCTCCGTTGGCCATTGATGTGATACCCAGGGAAATATCCAGAGAATTACGAGTTTTAAAATTCAATGCCAACATATATTGCCCTACTAGTTTTTTGCCGAAAAAAACTCTTAAGGAATATGCAGGTGACTTTAGCATTTATCTCTGCAGATAAAATGTCAAACCCTTCAACAAAGAAAGAAAACTTTTTTTTAAAAGGTTAATATCTTTTTTTTTTATATTTTATTTATTTTTTCGACAGAGATAGAGACAGCCAGCGAGAGAGGGAACACAAGCAGGGGGAGTGGGAGAGGAAGAAGCAGGCTCACAGCGGAGGAGCCTGATGTGGGGCTCGATCCCAGAACGCCGGGATCACGCCCTGAGCCGAAGGCAGACGCTTAACCGCTGTGCCACCCAGGCGCCCCTAAAGAAAGAAAACTTTTGTAAAAGTCTAGTAATCACACTTTTATTATGCTCATATTTGCCTTCTGTCCATGCTTTAATGGTAAGAGATATGACCATTCATGAAAATGTTGGGATTACTGACATTTCAGGGAAGTTTTTTGAATAATGACATATGACATAATTCAGAGTCTTCTAATTCTGTTTCCTATAAAACAAGTTCTGTGGGATATTGTCAGGTTTTCAGTGAGACGAGGACTCATAATAAATAATTTAGCATATGTTGTGTTAACCAGTTGCTTTTCTGCAACATTTCTCGGTGATTTAAGATAGAATACATAGTAAGGTCTCAAAGAGCTAGAGTTTCCAGAACACAGTTGGAAAACATTCTGAAAAGTAAGAAGCATTTGTCAGCTTCAAAGACTCTCACATTTTTAATTCTAGCTCTGACCTCTGAGCAAAACTCCAGATGAATATAATCTACTGCTCATTAGACATCTGTTAACAGAGGACCTTTGGATCTTGTTCAGCACCTACCTCCAGTGCATAATACAGTGCCTGATACACAGTAGATGGATATATTTTTGAAAGTTCTTAAATCTCTGGAAACATAAAAATAAGTGTTGGTCTCTTTCATTTCTTCTTTAAAAGCTGAGTCTGAAAAACCAGAACTTAGTAGACACAAGTAAATATTTCATATAAGAAAAATTAATGAACACATAAATCGACTATTTTATTAAAAGAAAAAGCTGAACATTCTAATGGACTTGTTCTTTTTGATCAGATAGGGCCAGTTGTTTTGGTCCATTGGACCACTGATATGTGTTAAAGCCATATTCACAACAATAGTTTCTAAACATGCTTTAAGTGATCATTGAAGATCTCCCTTGTTCTAAGATACCATGAACTTGTTCATTCTACTGGGGAATTAAGTTAACCAGCATGGTTGGAAAAGCTTTTCTAGATGCCATTTTGACTCTTTTGTTTGGCAGATGACGATACATCTTAACATATCAGGATATAATTCATGGGATATTAAGATTCAGAGTCATGGCTTACTCCAGAAATACAGATTTGGGTGGCTGGGGGAATGTGTAGGCTATATTTCGACTTCTATATACATGCTTGTCACCAGTCTCCATGGGGACTGTAAAATAAGTTTAAACAAGATGAACAAAATAAGTGGAGTGTGTTTCTTAATTCATACTGAATGAGAAAGGTAAGGGAATATTTGAAGGACTACCTGATTTGGAATCAGGTCTTTTTCCCCCCCCAACCCAGGGAACATGAATAACACCAGTGGATAAAATTTTCAAGAATATAGATTTTAAGTCAAAACAAAAAGTTTAGAGCAACCAAAGCCATTCTCAAATGCAATAGTATTTCAATAAACAATGACAATAACATTTCAATAAGGCAATAGGATTTCTGTTGTTAAATTTCATGTGGAAGCTGACTATCCATCTATGTGAGATTTTTGCAGATGAAAGAATGGAGAAGGTGATGCCTAAGTTATCTCCACAGGTTGTCCTGGCTGTAAGATGCTTGTGATGCTTAAATTGGTCTAGTTGATTTCAATAGTATGACCCAAAGTTGCTTGTAACTCTTAAAGCAGCCAGTATGGTGGCCCGCTGAGGAAGTCTTTGGTATTCATACTCTGTTTTAATATCAGGTTTAACAAAAGCATTTCAAACAAAGGGAAAAGAAAGAAAGATGGGGGTGGGGAGAAGGAAGGAAGGAAGGAAGGAAGGAAGGAAGGAAGGAAGGAAGGGGAGAAAGAATTCTAAACATGAGAGGAATAAAACAGGGCTTAAAAAGTGTTATAAAAAATAAATTTAAAAAATTTTAAAAAGTGTTATAAAAGATCATTGAAATGTCATTCATAACCTTTATATTTACTAAATTGTAAGCAAAGAACTTAGTTGTATGCACTTTAGAGAAGAATAGAAGTAGCCTGAGATATGAATGTACACAGAATTCTAGGCAATAGAATAAAGCTTGACTTGGCTTAGGGCTCTGGAAGGAACAGCATTGGCAGATCCGAGGTAAGGAAGCTTTGGGGAAAAGGGATGTGGATGAATATATGGAAGTGATAAAGGAGTCACAGATCTTAGAGTTTCATAGTAATAACCTTCAAAGCACAGTGCAGCAGAAGCACTCTCAAAAGCCAGGGAGGTAGAATGACTCCAGGGGAAGTCAACCAAACTCTCTCCTTGGTATCACAGTCTAGCTACTGGGGCCAGAAATGAAAAGGCTATGATGGAAAGGATGGATACACATCAGCCGAATGCATGGGTTCTCCCTCAGTAATTCTTGCCAAGCTACCACCACTGCTGAATTCCTACCCAAGCCTTCCAGCAGCAGAGGCCAAGGCTGTGCCCTTGATAAGGCAGCACTGCAGAAATAGTTCAACTAGCCACTTAACAGCAGGTTGATTATCCTGCATACTTTCTATCCCAAAGGAGACAGTGATTTGTCTCCTTACCAGAATTGATACTTCTGTGGGTATGTGTCAGTACCACTTATAAATTTCCTGATTTTCTAACATTGGGTTCCGCACATCATTTTCCCAGACCACATGACCCTTTTCATGGCAAAAGAGACATGGTGAAATGTACTTTGCCATTGGATCCACTGCTCCAGAATATACCATATCATCCAGAAGCTGCAAGCCTAGTAGAATCATGAAACGAAGATCAGATAAATTTCCAGTTCCATAACAATTCCTTGTGTAATTGGAGGAATACCAGTGGTAGGCTGGCAAAAGTTTGCCAACTGGCAAAAACACAACACAACGAAAGTTTTAACAACCGGCTTTCAAATAAATAAATAAATAAATAAATAAATAAATAAATAAATAAAACCTTGATTTGTACACTTGGCAAATTTTGCAGTGTTAATGCTCCCACCGTGGCTGATTTTGAGCCACCAACCCTGTATCACTGAAAGTTATCAGTTGGGCAAAGCTTTGGGGAGTTGAGAGGAGATGTATGAGTTTACCTTTCCTAATGCAGTATAATCTGGCTCCAGCACAACCCTGGGCACTGTCCTCTGGGGTGCAGCACTTATATTGAACCAGTGTGCAATGGATGATGCTGTGTCCTTAACTTCTAGAATACACAGGTCCTCAAACCAAGAGTTTGAAGTAGGATTGGGCGTTCTCACCAGCACTTTCAGAGTTTTGTTTTCAGAATTTGTACTGTTGATCCTTGTGACCATTGGCTGAATTTGAGATCCTGGTTCCTGTAGAGGAAATATTCCCATAGATAAAAATCACTCCCTGATCATTTTGGTCTCCTCGTGTCAGCACAGTGGCAGGAAAACAGAAGTGGGTAATGATCCCTGGGTTAATCTGAAACTCATGAGATCCACTGTTCATCTATTATTGCTTCAATGCCCAGTAATAACTAAACCATCAGTTGTAATAATCACAATCTGACAAGAGCAACGCAACCAAAGACTTGTAATGCTCGATGATGGAAGTCTGGGATGACTCCAATGAGCAAGTGGTCACTGATGGAGGAGTGAGAGGATGAATATCAACTATGGCTTCAAGCCAGTCTGTAACTGGGGTGGGGGCTTCTTCCATTAACGCTTCCATATGTTAATTCTTTGTGGTGAATACAGCCAGTGCTTACCTTCAAGGCTCCGTGCAACACTGGACTTAATGGAAGGCAAAAATAGAATCAACAGGGATAAGGGATAGACTCTTGGACACGTCTCCCTTGCATTCTCCCAGGTCACCTTGTACTCGTTTAACTGCTGCTGCAACCAGCCAACGGCACACCTTCTAAATGATACTCTTTCGGTTGAAGTAATCTCATTTACTTACTAAATATCTGTGCGTTTTTATTAGTGAAAAACAACAACACAAGGAGTTGGGAAAAAAGTAAATAAATCCTCCTTTGGGTCGTCTCATCTGCATCATCTTCCTTAGTAACTCTTTCCATCTTGCCCTCTGTCCAAAGTACCCTTGATAAGCAAATTTTAAAATATCAAAACTGATTTTTGAAAAGCTGTTTCCAGAAAGATTTTGTGTTACTGATGATCGCTTTATAATAAACCTAAATTTTATTTCTCAATTCTTACCATCATCATCAATTATCATGTACCCTCTTCTCTATTTTCCTAAATGCAAGATGTCTACTGCAATGTGTTTTAGAAATGAGAAATTACAGTATGTGAGTCATACCTTCAGAGCACTTACTTCATTTGTGAAGCACACCTAATTCCGATAACAATAACAAATCATGTCACTACTAAATTGTAGAGCGATTGGTGTTTGATGGTAAAAAGGGGCAGAGAAATTAAGATGGCATACCAGCTAAAAATGGAAAATCAGATTACCAGAGATCAGGACAAATAAGTGAGTACAGGGAGTAGATGGACTAAAAGGAGACAAAACAAGAGGATATCATTTTGAGGTTATGGAAAATTAGAATGGTCAGGTAAGGGGGTCTGTATTGTGATGCATAGTAACATGTAGTCAGAAGATTTTAGAATTAATGCCCTAGGTAATTGGCATCTGTCATAGATTTTTTGTGACTAGGGAGCAATATGAGGGACACCGTGTTCAGTAATAATAGTCTGATAGTCTGAGGGAGTAAAAGGTTAAATCAATGTAGGTCAGCAAGAAAGCTGTTGGAGATAAGCTCAGGCTGAAAAAATGCAGAAACAAACCAAAATTCAAATACATTTTTCATCCAGTTATTTAAACCAGCTTGAGAGTCTTCAAACAGAGCAGATAGTTTCTTATTGACATTCTACTAGTTATCTTGTTAAGGTATCTATTATTGGTACCTTATTTTAATCTTATGGTGACATTTTTCTCTGAGAAATACTAAAATTGTATTCTGTATATCCAGACTCTTTATTCCCTACTTAGGATTTGTTGTCCTGGGTAGCTTAAAAATTTGAGATAAAGCACATGTTCCCCCTTTTTCACGAAAACAAAAAGATGAAGAACTTTAAAAGGAGAGTTCCTTCATTGCAGCGACAAGCTTAAAATGTACAGAAGTAAGAAGGTTTCAATGTGTGGAAGATTTCTAGGTAGATATTGACAATACTGTGCATGGCAGGAGGACTTTCATAAGCTGCAAAGTATTTATACTGATTCTCATGCTGTTCTCTGAAGACTGGTTTCTTAGCACGCAGAGGTGTTTATAATAAATGCCAAGTGCAAGTTGACATACACGTTCAAAAGGAGACTACAGTGTTCCTTTGGCTTTTGAGCCCGGGCAGCATGTCTCAAAGACTACTCTCAAGTACTTTTTTCATCTTGTCTTTGGTGTTCCAAAGGAAGGGCTCAGTAGGAGAGAAGGATTAAGTGGATTAACTTGTTTATTTCAAACAACAAACTCAGAATTTTGATGGGCTGTTCCATGCACTAGGCAGATGAGTTGGAATGATTCTTGTCCACGCTTGGTAGCCAGACTCAAAGGATGTGGCCAATGTCAATTCCTGTCTTGCCTGCCAGGGACGCTTTAATGTCTGCGGTAGTACACTGGTGTCATATTCCGAGGACCACCCAGGCAAAAAGCCTTCAGTTAACTGCTGAAGACTTAGCCTCCTCATTAAAATGCAAAGGATGGCCTCAGAATTTGCCATACAGCTAAATAACAAATAAAATGTTCCAACAAAATAAAAAAACAATTAAAACATCTCCATGAAAACAATAAACTAAACTAAAATATTTTACCTGGTTGTTTTAAAGTTGATGTTAGCTACCAACCGAACTCTTCAGGAAAGAGAGGGCTTGGTAGCCATCTTTTACCAATCATAGTGTCTTTATTTAATTAACAGAGACATATCTTCAAAAGGAGTAATATATGTGACAGGACCCACGGGTATTAGTTCCATTTGCCTTTGGCATGTGAAACAAAGGAAACATTTTAATTACAGAGCAGGTTTCTTCAACGACAGTGTAATGCACCTTACATGAAAAAATAAAATCCAGATGTATTAGAGAGTTGAGTATAATAAATCATTCAACTATAAAAATATGGGCATATATGCATTAGTTAATGGGACAGAGAGAAATTTCCTACATATAATGCAAATTTAAAAAAATCAGAAAGTGTTTTTCTATTCATCAAAGAATAACCTATAAAAACAACACAAGAAAATCGAGAAACAACTGTAAAAAAATGATGGGATACAGAGTAACTGCTATCCACACACATACACGGACACCACGTAGGTATGAATACGAATATATACTGAACCACTGCTCGTAGGAGTACAAGATTAGCTTCTCGCAAGCCTCCAGTCACATCATTTTCAACAACCAGTCAATTCATAACTGTGTGTTTCTTTTTAAAGACGCCTTATTGGGGCGCCTGAGTGGCTCAGTTGTTAAGCATCTGCCTTTGGCTCAGGTCATGATCCCAGGGTTCTGGGATTGAGCCCCGCATCAGGCTCCCTGCTCCCCTGTTCGGCTGAAGCCTGCTTCTCCCTCACCCACTCCCCCTGTTTGTGTTCCCTCTCTCGCTGTCTCTCTCTGTCAAATAAATAAAATCTTAAAAAAAAAATGCCTTATTTAATACATATTGTTGATTCATTAAGATTGAATTAATGACCAAAAAACTAACTCATGACTAAATGAAGTTTATGTAAACACGTGTACTTTCTCCAAGGCATCATAGCCTTCTTGAGCTGATCAACACCAGACCGCGCTTCAACACTGTGCTTGGGGGCCATTTTAAACAGCACAAAGCACAAAAAGGCCAAAAGCTTTGCACTAAATAAACTGGAAAAAGGCACTTGCTTACAGTAGGAGAACTGAAACAAGGAAGTAGAGTGTAGCCATGTTTAGCTTCAGCTGGAATGTACAAGTGGGACAACTCAAATTTTTCAATCATGAATGACTGCAAATGCTCTGTAAGTGCTGATTTTGGAATTACAAAGACATTTTAGCAAATAGGCAGATTTGCAAACATGGAATCTTCTATGATTGGGGACTGATTATATGTAAATATATATATATATATATATATATATATATGAATAAGTAGGGAGAGGGGAGGTTAAGGAGAGGAGAGGGGGGAAAAAAGGAACAGAATTTTAGTACTTAAAAAAATTAATATTCAGTATTGGTAAAGGTAAATCAAAGCTAACTTTCAAAATTAACCTAATTGTTTGTACCAAAAACCTTTAAAATAGCCATATTTTTGAAAGTAAACTAATTACTTATTTGAAAAAGTATAATGTATTATATTGCTATCATATCTCTCATAATATTATTATGTGTCATTATGTCATATTTTTACTCAATGTGGTTATTTAGAAACTGTTATCAGGTAAAGGGATGCATTAATTGCTACTGTATTCATAGTAGCAAAAATATTATAATAAATCTTATTATGTAAGAATGGCCAAATTATAGCATTGAATAAAGTGGAAAACTATGCTACCAATAAAAGTATATCAAGTAAAGAATCAAAATAAAACATTCTAGGGATATATATGTGTATGATTTTTGTTTTTAAGATTCTATTTATTTGTTTTAGAGAGAAAGACAGTGAGACCCAGCAAGAGAGGGTATGGGGGCGGGGGGTGGCAGGAGCAGCAGACAGAGGGAGAGAGGGAGAGAGAGGCACATGTGAGGGTGGAGCAGAGGGAGAGGAGAGAAAGTCTTAAGCGGACTCACACTGAGTGAGGAGCCCCATGTGGGCCTTGATCTCTGGGCCCTGAGATCACAACCTGAGCCAAAACCAAGAGCCAGGTGCTTAACCTACTGCGAAGCCCAAGTGCCCCAATGGCATCATTTTAATGCTAATGATACTTGTCTTTTTCACCTTATTATTTTTTCTATAAAAATAATTGTCTCTTCTCCATTTATATATTTAGTCAATAATTTATTTATATCAGTATGGACAAATATATGTTTATTAAATTAAATACTTTGGGTTTTAATTTACTGTTATGCTATTTATTTTGTTTCTGCAATTGCTCCAATGTTGGTCATTGGGAGTTCTGTTCGTTTGGTTCCTGTGTCCCTTTGACATACCCTCATACTTTACTTTTTAGTACTGCAAGATGTTCCAGGCTTGTCTTACATTTTAAGTGTCCCTAATAATCAGGTGTATCTTCAAGGTGTCCTATTTCCTCCTTCTATTGGAGAACTGCTTTTAGAATTAAAATTTCAGCAGAGACATGTAATATACTTATGCTACCAACCTACATTAACAAAAGTATCAATAAGTGCGTATGTGCCTATCCATATACACAGGTAGATGTATAGATAGATAGATATGATATATATGCTGTGAATAAGATTATATTATTTTCAGTTTACCTTAAATTCTTAGGAGGTTAAGACTGGTAATATGATTAACAGTGCATCAGTATGGTTTTAGTCTTTTTAAAGTTTTACGTCAGTAAGATTTACAAATCCTTAGGCTACCAAAAGGGAGATAATTGCAGAAGGCATATTCTTCATAACTTAATCTACACAATATGTTACGTTTCAAAAAATATGTCTATTTAACTTCTTTAATCATTCAGTACATTGGTTGTAAGGGCTTATTCTGTACTTATTAATTTAGACGCAAAGATCAATAAGATAGTTTTCATAACTTCACGTGTCCTATGGAAAGAGTCATTGTTTATCCTTTTTTGACAAGAAATATTATAGGTTATATCTAGTAATGAAAATAATAGTATGACATATTGTATTATATTTATTATATGTGGATATTAATTATGTAATTAATAGGTTGTGAATAGGAGATACTGGCTGGCTCAGTTAGCTCAGATCATGTGACTCTTGATCTTGGGGTTGTGAGTTCAAGCCCCATGTTGGGTGTAGAGATTACTTTAAAAAGTCTTTAAAAATATGTTGTGTATAAAATAAATTTATTATTAATATTACTATTAAGCAGTATCTGAAGTGTTCATCATGTATTTCTCAAAGGAGCAGGCCTTTTAACACTAGCTTAAGAAATAAAATTGGGAGAAACCTGTAGTTGATAGCCACAAGATTACAAGTCCATACTTGCCTAGGAAAATGAGGATCTGCTCATGAAAATTAGATAATTAAGTAACTGATAGCATGGGTTTGATGCCACTTTTTGTATATAGCTATAAATGCATATTTTCAATAGTTGTGTGGATACACTGTAAGCTCAACTTGAGCATAATAGCTAATATAACACTTTTAAAGAAGTATTTTCAGTACAAATACTAGGGGAAAACATGAAGAATAATTAAACAGATAGAAAAAAAGTATAGTGATTTATTTCTTCTTCCTAACTTCATCAAAATATTATTTACATACAGTAATGCAAGCATATTTTTATTAGAAATTTATGCATTCATGTAAATGTAACCATAATCAAGGTATAAAGCATTTCCATTATCCACAAAATATCTCTTCTGCCTCATTTTGAGGCAATGCTCTACCTACCCCCCCACACTCCAGTCATTGATGTTCTCTGCCACGAAAAAGCAGATTTGCCTTTTTTAGAATTTCATATAAATGGAATCATACAGTATATGTATTGTATTTTGACATTTCCACTGAAATGTTTGACTCTTACACTCATTTTATCTTTCACTTTTATCGCCTAAGTACATCTGGCTTTATCTTCAATAGTAACCTTCTTCTGAAAACACTCGGATCATAACTTATCATTATAACCTGAAATATTTGTAATACACAATGATAAATTTGCAAGGTAGTCTTGTTTTTCTAGGCATTTAAAACACAATTATTTGTGATCTCCTTAATCTTGTTTTTATATTCAATGCAATGTTTCTTCCTAGCTTTCATTCTTAGTTCAGATCCCTAGTTAGGCTAATCTGAATCTGTTCCCCAAACACATTTTTTGCATTTAAGGCTGAAGAGGGTACTTTGGAGATGATATTAGATTTCTCTGTCTCCAGAATTAAGAGTCACTGTATACCACAAAGTCCAAATATGCTTCCTGGTGGTGTTAGTTTCACATTAAGAGATGACCTTACTTAGGAGGCAGTCTCCTTAGGTCCAAGCAATTTCAGAAAAAAAAGCCATGGGTACTACCCTCGCAACAAAACTGAAAATGCCTACTTACAAAAAAGCAGTGATATTATGTCACTAGATAGCACACACACATAATATTAGGAAACCAGAAATGTAGATAAAAAGAGAAAACACAAATTAAGATTTTATGTATAGATGAGTCTTACTCTCAGACAAATTAAAAACTGTGGGCCAAATTAACCTCTTATGGGGAGGTTTTTCCCAGTTAAATTAAAATATAATAATTGTATTCAGGATAATCAGCACAGACTGACGTGTATCCTGTAAGACTAAAACCAAGATTTTCATCTATACTTCTCTTGCAACTTAGCATGCTCATAGGGAGCTGGCATTCCCCTCTGCTTCTCCAAGTTCTCAAGTCTTTGTTTGGCAAATCTTCAAGTACGGCTCTTCTGTCCAACGTGACTTTGATTAGGTTGTAATACAGTCTAATTTGGGATTAAGTTAGCATACTCATTTGTCTCTTGCATTAAGCTATGTCTTCCTACTTAGCCTTTATTGGTAATAATGGGCATATTTTGGTTCATCTGCTCTTCATTTCTCAATTCATTCAGAAATTGGCCAGGATCTTTTGGCATTTCAACATCTCTAAGGTCAAAGAAGTGTCTCCAAGGGATAATTTTCAAAGCAAAGAGAAGAGATTTCTCTGGTGAGAATAGAAATGATTTCTCCAAGTTGGAGGGAAAGAAAAGAAGATATTTAATGAAAGATATCACCATGGTTGAGACTCAGTCAGGCTAGATGTTCCCAGGAACGTTCAAGGCATCCCAGAGCAAAAACGGAGAGGGGATTAATGTTTTACTTACTTCTAGTATTGGAGAACAGGGAGGTAACAAGATTATAGAAATGGAATAAATGCCTGGTGTGACTAGAAAGATAGGATCATTCCCAGCCTTGCAGAAACCTTTGTGCCCCAGCCCAGCACAGATGCATTAGAGAGACCCAACTGCCCTTTTTAAAAATGTTAAGGATTCAGTAGAAAGAGTTATCAGAGCTGAGGGGGCCAAACAGCTAGAAAGAAGCCGTGGTTCACTTGGGGGTCATTATGCATTCAGATCAAAGACCACATGGGACAAGACAAGTTCTGGGGACTACCTGGATGGACAGGTTACCAAGAATCACACTGAAAAACACTCTGCCTCCTGCAGCATCCCAAATCCATGAAAGCTCCTGGAATTTAAACAGCGTTCTTGACAAATGTGGGATATACTGTAGTTTTTTGAAATGGATGAAAATAAATGTATGATTTATGATTAAGGGCTTAATATGGAAATTAAATTAAGGGAAATAAAGGGTTTTTTTTTCCCTATACACCTGAATTTTGTGGAAATAAATTCAAACCATTCTAGAAATATAAAATGAGCTTATTTCTATTCTTTAAAGCCTTACAGTACAATTTACTTTTCCATATAACTTCACAGAAATGGCCACTATGACCTTCTCCCTTTCCTTCCTACCAAAGTCTTCTCTTTTGGAGACAATCATATTTCTCTCAATTGTTCCTTATGAGGCATGGTTTTGCAATCTCTCCATTACTTTTTTCTAAATGTATTCGTTTATATTCATTTTAAGAAAACCCTGAATCTCATAATAATCCAATCTGTTCTAATAAATAAGGGTAACATGGGACCAGAATTTATTTTGTTTTAAGCACTATACTTAGAGCATGTGTAAAATCTAAGATTAATTACCTTGGTTGCCACACTCCACTATGGATTCCCATTGATTTTATCATCAGCTAATACCCTTAGGTCTTCTCCCCCATAGGCTGTTAATAAATAATCCTGTACTCATGAAGATCTTCATTTTAAAAATAGCAGACAGGAGTTTATATTTATCACTATTAACATCTATTCTCTTAGACATTAATCCATGTATATATATAGTTCCTTTGAACTGGCTAAATTAATAATTTGGTAATAATATGCTTCATCAGTGCCTCAGTAAGTGTATAACCATTTATTCCAAAAGGCAGCTAGTTGGAAAGAACTTGAAAGGAGGATGGGATTGAATATGAAATTAAACAAAGGATTGACTTTTTGTTGCTCTTGCTGCCTTTGCCATGGTTTTCAGTTCTGTTGTTAGTACGAGGTAGGAGTACGTGGAACAGATGACTTACAAAACCTTTGCTTCACTAAAGTACTATACCAACCAAGTAAGGACATAATGGTATACTTTTTCATCATTGCC
The DNA here is from genome assembly GCF_017311325.1 of Ursus maritimus. Taxonomy (NCBI): domain Eukaryota; kingdom Metazoa; phylum Chordata; class Mammalia; order Carnivora; family Ursidae; genus Ursus; species Ursus maritimus. The sequence continues at coordinate 17,867,509 of NW_024425008.1, forward strand.
TAATGTAAACCCTTACAGGAAGAGAGCGTTGTAGAGCTGCACATGCCTTTGGTACAGCAAAGTGGGTGGTGGGGGGGGGGGACAGAAGTTTGGATTTATTAAAACTTCTGCACAGAACGAAGAGCTATTTAGTAAAAGATACACCTCTAAAAATGTTTTGACTTGTAATAGAGTATGTTTTCAATAACTTTGTTGAGCTTTCTGGTTCTATAAAGACTAAATCAAATGGCTTTTTTACCCTATAGTATCTAAGGACAATTTTAATGTTCACCACTAGCTTTATCTTCTTCAGGATAAATATTTGCTATTTCTTAAATTTTACTCTTTGAGAGATCATTTCTACATCATTCAGTCTTCCGATTGCCTTTTCTGGATGTCCTCCAGTTGGTGATTACTCAACTCCAAAATATGGAGAAGTGAAATACTTAATATATTTTGAAAGCAGAAGATTAAGTACTCAACGTGTAAATTTTTGAAAAATAAAAGCAGGCTAGTACAGCACATATCAGTAATAGATTTAACTCTTGTTGTGTAAAATGTAGACTTTTATTGCATATTTTGTATTCAAATTGCCCGAATTAGAGTTTCAAATCATAATGTTACACATTCACCTCAACATTCTCCTCCTAAAGATGGAAGACAAGGCTTGAATGAAACACACTAAAGTAAAATTAAAAACCTGGAACAAATAACTATGCTGGGAAATAGATGCCCAATCTGTGGCAGACTTTGCCCATCCAAGTTTGGCCTTATTTGCAACCTCCATGTCTGTAAAATGGCATTTTCATGAATGACATCAATGGAATATATTGAGAGATTTTTCTAATGAAAGACAAACAAATATGACAACAGTGGTTAAATATCTCTAAGACAGCTTTCAGATCTCTAAGAACATAGTAGAACTTTTCTAAAACTCAGTCTGCCATATGGCCAAGTTTGCTTGCTTTATTTCTAGGAAAACAAAACAAAACCCTATGATCATATATGGTTATAAATTATTAGAGATATGCTATGGTTATAAGAGCACTAAGTCACATATTTATTAATAACAGGGAACATGCATGGTTCACAAGAGCATAAGATCAAAATGGGAGCCATGAAAAGTTCTAAACTATGAAAATGTTTAGAATTTCAATACAACAGCTATTTACTGGCCACAACCTTTTCTCCATTCCTTCAGCCTACTAATCCAAGATTAATTACCTATTTAATACTTGTATTCATTCTCAAAATGCTTCCCCAGATGCTTTATTCATGATCTTTTCTAATATAGCTTCAAGTAGTAACTCCCTACAGTTCCTTTCCCACATCTCAGAGATGGATCCATTTTCAACACAAAACAAACAATTCCTCCTCCCTCAGGAAACTTCTCCACTCTTAATATTAATCTACATTGCTTCAACTTTTTGGAGGTTAATCTAGCTATATCTATTAAAATTTAAACTCATTATTTTTTGTGCAGAAATTTTATTTCTATGTTATATTTACATAAATTATAATTATATGTACGCTTGGAATGACAGTGTGAGGAGATCCATAGACACATTCCATAGTGAAACAACCACAAGTGAAAATTATTCAAAAAACAATGTTCAAATGTCTCTGAAAATTGTCCTAAAGGCATACAGCAAATGAAGAAGCATTTGTTTAAGAACACTGTTTAAATCTCAGTAGAAATAGCAAATCTGTGGCACTGGAGCCATGTCCCACTCTCTCCCGACCACCCAACTCAGACTGATAGAAGTTCTAATCTGGCCAGGTATAGCGAGAAGACTGGCCTCATTCTCCTCTCAGCTCCAATCATGGGATATGGATTCTCACTGAGAGGGGCACAGTCAGGATTTCAGTATCATTCGATAAGTATATTAAGGATCATTTACTTAAACTCTGAGTTGAAGAAGATACATCCTGATGAAAGCAGCTGAGAAGTGAGACGCTCCCTTCCACCACTCAGGGTTAGCGGTCCTACCTCAGGCATAAGAGTTTGAGAATACCGTGACCCAGCTTCCCTCATGCTAGTTTGCTCACAGGGCAGATGTGTTATGCAGGGAGAAATAAGATGAGAAAACCAGAGGAAACCAAGAACAGAGAACTCCAAAGCTTTCCCCCAAAAAGATTTTTAGAATTCAATAATAAAATGACAACGCAATTTTAAAAGATGGTCAAAGGATCTCAATAGACATATATCCAAATAAGACATATAAATGGCCAATAAGGATATGAAAAAAATGTTTACGATCATTAGCCATCAGGAAGATGTAAACTAAAACCACAATATATACATATACATATTTGCCTACACAAAACATGATTGTGTATAGCAACATTATTCAAAGCCACAAAGTAGACAAAACTCAAATGTCCGTCAACTACTGAATACATTAATAAAAATTGGCATATCCATTCAATGGAATATTATCCAGCCACAAAAGTAAATTAGGTACTGATACATGTACCTCATAGATGAATCTTTTAAAATGTTATGCAAAATAGAAGAGGGTAATTATAAAAGACCACATAATGCATGATTACATTTATATAGCATGTCCAGTTTAGACAATACTATAGTAATAGAAAATAGATTAGTATTGGCCCAGGACTAGGGAAGTTGGACAGGGAATGGGAAGTGACTGCTAATAGATGTAGAGTATCTTTTTGAAGAGACATAAATATTCTAAAATTGATTGCAGTGATGGTTGAACAAGTCTGTGAATATCCTAAGCATAATGAATTGTACTTTAAAAAGGTAAATTTTATGATATCTGAATTATATATCAACAAAGCTGTTATAAAATTATACACACAGAGATGTATACATTTGGTATCCATAATAAATAAGTGCCTGGGTTGGTTAAAATGTTATAATTTTTTTTAAGATTTTATTTATTTATTTGACAGTAAGAGAGACAGCCAGTGAGAGAGGGAACACAAGCAGGAGGAGTGGGAGAGGAAGAAGCAGGCTCCCAGCGGAGGAGCCCGATTCGGGGCTTGATCCCATAACGCCGGGATCACGCCCTGAGCCGAAGGCAGACACTTAATGACTGAGCCACCCAGGCGCCCCAAAATGCTATAAAATTTTTAATATAAACAAGTACTGTGCATCTGTTTTGAAAAGGAATGCATCTGAATGTATTGACATGAATAGAAACCCAAAATACCTTGCTTAGGATTTTCTTTAGGCATGTTTCAAATGATTATAGTGTAACAGTATTTCTGTCAAGAAATTGTGTGTCCACTGTATCCATTGCTGAATGCTATATGAATTGAAAAAATATCTAGAAAAATATATTCTAAAATATTAACAGAGTTAAGTTCAAGGAAGTGAGGTATAGGGAAATATCTAAATATTCATAGAGTTACTAGGACAATAACTGATCAATAAATATTTTTGAGCAAATAAGTAATCAAAGTCTGAAAGAATAATAGCTTGGATTATTAGATCTGACTCATGGAAATAGATACAATTTGTGTGCTGGAAGTAGAGGAAAAAGCTATGACACCCATTCCCTTTTACGATGTGTCTGATACCGTGCTAGGTACTTTTCCTAAGTGATTTGTTGAATTATTTCAGTTAACTCTATAGGACTACTCATATTTTACACATTAGAAAACTGAGGCTCACAGTCAGGGATGTTGAATAATTTCTCAACATAATGAACTACTTAGTTATTAGCTTACACCTGATTCTAAGGTTTATAAAATGAGATAATAATGAGTATTTTTTGACCATTTTTTTAATGATATGTTAGTCACCATACGGTACATCCTTAGCTTTTGATGTAGTGTTCCATGATCCATTGTTTGCATATAACACCCAGTGCTCATTAAAATTAGATATCAACTAACATGTTTGTGAGTCTTGAATATGGAAGTCATATAAAGGAACAGCATTAATTGAAGGTTGTTTAATAATGGTATGAGGAATGATTGGAAAGCAGATAATGGAAGCAGGAAAACCACTTAAGAGTATGGACTTTGCTCTAAGTCAGGTGTCAAGGCTCAGGAATATTATTGAGATGCAGATGAGCAGGTAAACACATGTAAGAATTTAGGCTTTGCAACTGCATATATCCAGATAGGAATCCCATCTCTGACCGGTGTCATTGAGCAACATGCTTTTTTAAACCTGTTTCATCGTTTGTAAAATAAAAACAGTATCCATCTCGTCAAATTGTTTTGTTGGTTGTATTAAATGAATTTGACATTCTTAGCCCAACTTTTGGCAAAACAAACACAATAAATCGAACCATTGAACTATGTGCCAATGTTCTAAGGACTTGATGTGAATTAACATTTAATTTCCAAACAACCTGTAAAGGGGGTTGCAGTTATCTTTATTTTACAGATGAAAAAATAGAAGGACAGAAAATTTAAGCAATTTACCGTAGGTTGTACAAATTCCACACAAGTTTCCTGATTCTACTTCATTACTTCTAAAGTACTAGAAAGTTCTTAACTCATAGCTGCTGTTATAATGACAGTGATTACGAAGTTCACGGCGATGCCAAGTCAGCTGGAGAAAAAAGGCAAATTACAAGATATTTAAATAAAGAGTAGCAAGCTTTGTTTTAAAACTGTATAGAGGTAACCCTAAAAAAAAGAGTCAACTCCAAGTTTTCCTTGTAAAAGTGGAAAAATATTGGTTATCCAAGCAGAAATAAGAATTAAAATGAGCAGTGAAATAATTTTGTGTAGGGTCGCCTGGGTGGCTCAGTCCATTAAGCATCTGACTGTTGATATGGCTCAGGTCATGATCTCAAGGTCATCAGATGGAGCTCTGTGCTGAGCATGGAGGCTGCTTAGTATTCTCTCTCCTTCTCCCTCAGCCCCTGCTCGTGCACTTGCTCTTTCACTCTTAAAAAAAAATAATAATAATTAATTAAAAAATAATGTAGTGTATAAAAAAATTTGATAATGGTAATGTGCTATGCAATGAAAAAAAAAACTACTATACAAGACAATGGTATTTATAAAAACTGCTAAACATCACCTATGAGAGATTAGTTAATGGTTAGGATCATCATAGTAACAGGGTAGGGAGTTGAGAAAATTAAGGGACTAATCTATTGTTAGAACATCAAAGGATGAGTGAATTCAACAGGGATAAAAGATTCAGCAATTATTTCCAAAAATTTCCCATGAATCTGTTGAATTGTCAGTGCTTAGATTTCTTTATAAATTTTTGTGGTTTCATAATGGCATAGGCAGGAGTCCATCCATTCTTTAAAAAGTTGGTTTGGCAAGTGTGCATTATGTTGAGTTTCTTAAAAGTTAGTCATTTTTAATCTCATTACTTTTTTCCTTTTATGGCGTTCCATGAACTCACAAATTACTCCATTGTTCAAAATGACAATTTCTAGATTGCATAATGTGAATTTGTACCTTTGGGGTATGATAGAGAAACAATAATCAACTAAGTTATTTACTTAAAATTCAGCTTCCAATATATGTGTACATTTCATGCTTTTTTTAATTGAAATAACCTGAGGGTTTTAACATGAACAGTTATTCCTTTCGTGGATCATAATAATTATTTCAGATTAACTTTTGAATTCCTTTATGTCTAGTTAAAAAATATATCCAGAAACTCCAAAATAGCATTACAGTCAATTAGATAAATAATACATTTTTAAAGGATTGTTAAAATATGTTAAAAACATGGTTATTTCTTCATATTTAATTGCAAAACACCTTGGAATATTTTATTTTATTTTAGTCTATAAATTGATAAGATTTTACCTGGTTTGTTCATGTAATTCCAAAAATTATTACATGATAAGAAATCTAAGGTTATCTAAACAATATATTACTATGGTCCATGGTTTAATAATTTTGGGGGAGGGGAAAGAGGAAATCTCTAATGGAAAAGGCAAGAAATCATTTAGTGCAATTATTTTAGTTGGGATTTTTCTAGATCATATCTCATTCCTGAAGAAATGTATCTTGAGTTCATAAGTTAACTTCAAATGGCTCAGAGAGTGTTGAAGCTGAATGGCATCTGAAAGAAAGATTAGTATGATGACCTATAATTGTTTGAAAGCATGGTTATGGTCTTCTGGTTAGATAATGTACATATATATTCATTAAGCTTTTTAAGTCCCAGGTATGGTTATGCTATTATGACAATATTGAAAGATGTTAAATAAAATTCTGGGAAAGATAGTTTTTAATGATATTCCCAAGATATTACAAATATTATACTGGTAAACTTGAGAAAGAACAGAAACTTCAATTCCAGACTTGTGATCATGGAAATAATATTTCTTCCATGAGTCTCATACCAGAATTCCACTTTGGCACACACAGGCATTCTAATCTTAGATCTCTCTTGGTGGTTGCTTTATTTCCAGACAGCAGGTAATGCCAATGTCATGCTGTGGTCTGTTTATAGGGTAATACCAGATCTGGCATTAAAATGTAACATGTGACATGTTCATAAGGAAATGTTTTTATTCATGTTGTTTTTTCTTCCAAAGTACAAATGTGGTTCTATACAAATTAGTCCTTTCTAAAATCATTTCCTTTCTACTGTGCTATATGAATGTATGTATGTGTATTTGTATGTGTTATATAAAGTTCATATTGTATACCAATTGAAAACTGAGATTAATTGAAAAGATGAATCAGATCAATTTTAATCATAGCTGGTAAGGAATAATTATAATTGTCATAGTCATGAGAGTTACATAGTGTTAATTGCATTCTCATTTTATGTTGACTATCTTTGAGGAGTTTCGAGGAATAAGCATGCTGTGAACTGTTGAAATGATTAAGCAATCACAATTATATTTTTACATTAGAATTTCAAACTTTTCTTCCACAAAATATTTTCCCAGAATTAATTTCCACGGGCATAACTTTTTTTTTCCTTAAGTTTGAAGACTTTCTTGTTAAACATCAACAATATTGATGTGCCTTCAAGAAGACACGTTTATATAGTAGCTAAAGACCCTTAAGTTGCTCAAGAACTGTACCTTTTGTTACTCACCTAGTCAATATTTTGTATTAAAAGGACTGAGCTCAAACAACATTCATAATGCTGCTGATATGAAAGTGAATAAGCTATTCTGCCTCACTGGTGCATACACTTCTAAATGGAAAATTAGAAAATGAAAACTTTGCTTTTGGCTACTTATTATTTATCATGTCTATATTAATTATAACTGATTGTTTCATGATATGTGCTTAATATATGTATTGTAAATGATCTTGAAAGATGGCCCCCAATAAACTATGCTTCCTTATTTCACACTTCTGCATCGATTTTCTGACGGCTTTGGGCCTCCATTGTCCAGTAAAATTGGTAGAAATGATGCAATGACAGTCCAAGATCTAAGTCTTAGGAAGGTCTGGAGCCACCATGTAGGAATTCTGGCCCTTCTGCTGAGAGGTTACACTGGTAAACTGCATGAAGACAGGGAATACCTAAGCCTACATAGTGAGTTTGAGGGGACCAGCTATCCCAGCTACCTGCTGAGTCCAGCCTACCAGCTGTCCCACTGTGGCAGCAGAGAGGCAAGTGTGACATCTTGGGCATGACAGTTAAGTCACCAGAAAACTGCAACACTATCCCATAGTATATGAAACAGGAGAACCACCTAGCTGATCTTCATCAACCCACAAAATAGTGTGAGAAAAGAAGCTTGTAATCTGACCAAGACAGCCATAACATTTTCCTCAGCCTGACTAAACTGTAGATAGGTTTATTCCAGATCATGAGCCTTTGACTTCCCTTTTCTTAGAATATTTATATTAGAAGCTTTGTAATAGCAAATTCTTTCTCTACCCATCTGAAATGTATATATCTCTCCTTAAAAGCCTCTTATCAGTTTAAGACCCAGGGAATATCTTTCTCAAGGATCTGCATCCTTTAATTAATGTAATCAGCAAGGAAGATAATGCCCCTATATCCCAGCCTACAGAAGGATAGGCTCCTAACTTCAGTCGTGCCTTGATCCAAATTGTAGAACTACCTCTTGTCATGAAGATAAGAGAAAGATTAGTTTTCCTTTGGCCAGGGCAAATTAGAAAACACAGGCAACCTACAATCCAACCCCCCTCCATCCTCTTCCCCATTCTTAAAAACTCTGTTGGGGCATCTGGGTGGCTCAGTTGGTTAGCATCTGACTCTTGATTTTGGCTCAGGTCATGATCTCAGGGTCCTGGGATCCAGCCTGTGTCAGGCTCCAAGCTCAGCAGGGAGTGTGCTTGAAGATTCTTTCTCCCTCTCCTTCTGCACCTCCTCACACTCACACACTCTCTCTCTCAAATAAATAATCTTTAAAAAAACAAAACAAAAACTCTCCTGACCTTTGTTTCAAGGCAGTTGAGTTTAGTCTGTGTCCCATACTGCAGCACTCTTGAATAAAATCTTCCTTTCTGCTTAAATTTGCTCAACGCATTTTTTTTATTTTTACAAATCCATTGAAGTTTAATGCTTTTTTTTTTTCTACAGCAAAAGATAACTAAAATAGAAAATAAATACCAGGAAGTAATGTCATTAAAAAAAAAAAACTAAGAAACTAAAATATGTGCTATTGGCTTTGGGCCTGGGCATTGGGAGGATATGGAAGATCTCGAGAAGTCTTAGTGATGGTTTGGGAAAGAAAGAATATTTTTATTGGAGGCCATTAAAAAAGGCTGCTTGTCTTATGGGATGGTGGATGTTGTCAGTGATAGGTGAAAAAGGGCAAACATGGTAAAATTGGAGATGTGGCTAAAGACACCAGGAAGAATGTTTAAAGCAACAACTGGTTTATATTAGTGGCATGTGATAAGGTATGAATATTGAGAGATGAAGTAAAGAAGGGTTGTTCTGTTTTCAAGCAGAATCTAGAGGAAATATCATAAAACAATGATTTACTGAGTTGAAAGACTAAAACTAATTCTCATTCTCAGCTTTTCAGGCAGAAGAAATGGCTTCAGGCAAAGATCAAATCCAGGGTATGACTAGGAAAAACTTGGTTTCAGGGTCAAGATTTCAAGGGTGGAGTTACAAAGCCCTTTGTTAAAAATCCCAGAAAGAGTAAAATCAGGATCACATAGACTCTCTCAGCTGAATAGAAAATTTTCCCAAAATCCTAAGATCTTTTTTTTTTTAAAGATTATTTATTTATTTATTTGACAGAGACAGAGTCAGCCAGCGAGAGAGGGAACACAAGCAGGGGGAGTGGGAGAGGAAGAAGCAGGCTCACAGCGGAGGAGCCTGATGTGGGGCTCGATCCCAGAACGCCAGGATCACGCCCTGAGCCGAAGGCAGACGCTTAACCGCTGTGCCACCCAGGCGGCCCCCAAAATCCTAAGATCTTAACACTTGACTAGTTAATAAATATTCTAAGATTCTTTAAGGAATTTTTCCAAAAGACCCTGACTTTCCACCCAAGGCAGGGAGAAATCTGTTTTGAAAAGATTTGAAGGTATACATTTTGTTTGCAAGACAAAGGAATTATACCCACATGTTTAATAGGATAAAATACAAGATACAGGTAAATACTGTCTTTAAGAAGCACACTTTAAGTGCAAATAATGTGATTGAGTGAAAGTAAAAAGAAAGAAAAATGATACGTAATGCCAACAGGTTAAGAAAGATGGAGGGCGATACTGACTAATGGCATAGCAGCTTTCAAGATAAGGAATGTTGCCAAAGATGAAGAACATTTTAAAGTGAGAAAAGGTCCGGGCGCCTGGGTGGCTCAGTCCTTAAGCATCTGCCTTCGGCTTAGGGCGTGATCCCTGGGTTCTGGGATTGAGCCCCAAATCGGGTTCCATGCTCCGCTGGGAGCCTGCTGCTTCCACTCCCATTTCCCCTGCTTGTGTTCCCGCTCTCACTGGCTGTGTCTCTCTCTGTCAAATAAATAAATAAAATCTTTAAAAAAATTAGAAAAATAAAGTGAGGAAAGGTCAATTCATCAGGAATATATAACAGTCTTAAATGTATATGTACCAAAAACAGAGCCTCAATATTTAAGAAGCAAAAAAAGCAGAATTAAAAAGGAGTGATAGACATATTGAGAATTATTTTTGAAATCTTTTCTCAGTACTTTATAGAAAAAATAAAATCAGTAAAACTATTGAAAAACATGAATACCACTCCCGTACACTTTAATCTTACCAACACTTCTAGGGCAACACATCCCACATCGCTAGAATACACATTTTTTCAAATGCACATGGAATATCTACCAAGGTATACCATATGCGGGGTCATAAAATTCTTGATGAATTTCAAGAGAATTAAATAATAAAAAGTATTTATTTTGACTATAACAGAATTAAAATTGGAAAAGAAAATTAGACAATGAGTGTCTGGGACATCTCCCAAAATATTTGAAAAATACACTTCAAAAACAATCTACAAGTCAAAGGAGAAATTACAAGAAAAATTAGAACATTTTGAATTAAATTATAATTAAAACACATCAAACATTTTAGAGCAATTATAAAGCAATTATTAGAGGAACATTTAGATATTTACCTGCTTACACCAGGAAAAAATTAGCTTGATATTATTGTTATTTCTTTCTTAAGATATTTGGTAAGATTCTGCACTGAATCTACCTAGGCCTGAAACTTTCAGTTGTGGAAAGTTATGTGACATAGAATTGAATTTCTGACAGATGAAGAGATTTTTAGATTTCTTATTTATTTTTGTGACACTTCTGATAATATGAATTCTTTCAAAAATTCTTAAATCTCTAGAGTGAAAGTTATTGGCATACAATCATTGATAGTATTTCTTTTTCATCTTTTAATGTCTATAGAATTTATAGTAATGTCTATAAGCTTCTCAAATTACTGTCAGCTCCAGAGCACCTAGGGCTAAGTCACTATGAACTTACAGTCAGAAAGGGTAATTCTTACTCTTCACCCCTCTTGTTCCTCATGTGCTATAAAAAGGATAGCACATGAGTGCTGGAGGAAGAGTCTACAGTTGTTCCGTGAGGACAGCTGATACAAACAACTCTAATGCAACACTTCAGATACTTTTAGCCTCACCATCTTAGTCTGGTTCTATGTGGTATCTGGTTGGTTTCAATCAAGACTAAATTGGAAGAAACTTGCTTCCTGCCTGCACAGGAGGCTCTGTCCTCTAGCATATCAGCTTTGTATTGACATTACTACAGGTCTATGCTCCCTCATGGCCATACTCACCATGGATAACAAGGAAATATAAGACTGTTAACTCCTTGGCTAGAGAGCCTTGACCAATGTAAGCCCCTTAACTATACTCTCCCCTCTAAAGATGTTGAGATGTGGTTTCTAGGGCCTAGTCAAGAAATTATTGAACAATCATACTAGAAGAGATTTGAATCTTGTTATCTTCTATTAAGGGTGGCTGAGTAGTGGCTGTTTCCAACCACTACTTCCAGTCATCTTTCTCCCACCATCAGTCAGATATTTGTCAGCATATTACCACTGAGGTTAACATGGTGGTTACATGATTGTGACAAACACCTTCATATGAAATACAGAGGGTGGAGGAATTCTTTTTTCTCACAGTAGGGTTGGGAAGAAGATGGAAGTATAGAAAAAAGATAAAGTTTTGACCAAGATGTACATATTCAAGTAAAGACGTGCAGTAGGTAGGTGGATATAGGATCTGGAGTAAATATATAGTGTTTGGCAAAAGACAGTTGAAGGGAGGAAGGACATTCATGTGTCAATGAATAGACAAGAGAACCTTGTTCAGAACCCCAAAACCAATCTCACTGAGTCAGTGAATAGAGACAGAAAATCTCACAAATATATTTAAAAAAGTAATAGTGATTAATATAGAAGTAAATTTAAAAAAACCCTCTGTTGAAGATCAATAAGAATTTTGAGGAGAAATGAAATGTCAATTGTGTCTAAGGTTATAAAAGTGACATGTGGATATCTTTCAGTTCAGGAAACTGTAAAATATTTAGTAGTGTATCATCATTTTCCTTGGAAGAGTAGGAATAATAAAAATCAGAGTCCAGCAAACCTTGGGAGGGGATAAAATCACAGAAATACTGAAACCAAGATTGACTGAAACTATTCAGAACCTTGATTTTATTTTATTTTATTTTATTTAAAGATTTTATTTATTTATTTGGTAGAGAGAGAGACAGCCAGCGAGAGAGGGAACACAAGCAGGGGGAGTGGGAGAGGAAGAAGCAGGCTCCTAGCAGAGGAGCCTGATGTGGGACTCGATCCCAGAGCACCGGGATCACGCCCTGAGCTGAAGGCAGATGCTTAACAACTGCGCCACCCAGGTGCCCCCCAGAACCTTGATTTTAAAGTATCAGTACAAGTAGGGACACATGGTTTTAAAAGGAGACTGCTTATCTTTTATTCAAGGGCTGTGAACCTACTTTTATATTCAGAAAGGATAAGTAAACAGACAGAAGATAATAGTAGAGAAAAGAGACAAGATACTGGTTCTATCAAGAACTTGAAGAAGGAAGATGTTATGATAAGTGCAGATAAAAATGAATGTATAGGTGAGGACAAGAAAAATGTGTAATATCCTGATGGCTTCATCAACCTTTGCAGATACATCTATTACATATTACATATTTATGCACTAAGTGTTAGCATGGGTGCTTTGAAGATTGTGACAAAAATCTATCTTCTGAGAAGAATGGGAATATTGAAGAGGGATATGTAAGAATATCGTCAGATGGGCAATGAAGACCCACCCAGGACTAGAGAAGAAACATTTTCTGTGATGCCAATCAGTGCAAAAATTGTGCTTTTTCTCTGACTATTTCTCAGAGAGGAGAGAGAGAGAGAAGAATTAAATGTTAAGATCGACTGAAGATCAGAAATTTTAGGACAAAGAATCAATGGAACTCTGAATTTGATGGAGTTAGTAAGACATTCAAATGATTAACCATTGAGTCAGGCTCTCTAAGGGTAAAATATTGACAGAATGATACTAACCCCCTGAGAAAAAGAATGGATACAGATAAGAGTGGTGTAAGATAAAAATCCTAGAGAGATCAATATTAAAAAAATAATAATGTGAGTGATGGAGTGGAATAATAAATGATTATAATAACAAGTGAATGATAAGTAAAAAGTATTCAAAGAATGGGGTTTAGGGTTTTAGAGATGGAGCAGCCAATAGTCACTATGGGGAAGAATGTTGCAAAAGATTAGAGGTCAAGGCCTTGGGGGGCAGGGGGTGGGTGTGATTCCTAAGGAAGAGATGAGGCTAGAAAACTGTATGTGCTATTGGCGTGGATGGGGACATCTGTCAGAATAATGGCAGGAATGGCTTAGAAAGAAACACTGTCATCCTAGAGACAAAGTCAGCTGATGACAAAGGGGGGATAACCTGCATCTCAGGAGGTAACCAGTGAGCAGATGACAAAAGTTGGTTGGCTGAAGTTGAATCCAAAGTAATAAGAACTTTTTCTGTAAGAGAGGTGACAGAGTCCACCACACAGTGGTGTTTCAGCTATTATCATATTGTTTATTTTGTAGGGAGGAAAAATAGAGTCATATCCAAGCAGTTGGAAGCTGGATGTAGCTGACGGACTTCCTGTTCTGAGTTTTGTCTGGCTGTGTCTGCACTGAGCAGTGCACATCAATTATATAAGAAGTAGATAAGAGATGATATGTGATCAGCAATTTAAGAAGTGTTCAATGAAAAAGTCCCTTGAATAGATAGTCAAAGTTATTTTCAACTCAAAGAGAGAGCAATGGCATTGTAAACACTTATAGAACAAATGCACTTGTATTCTTCTCATTCCAAAGTCACTGAGCTATAAATGGCACAATTAACAAAACACACAGTTTAGTCATCATTGCAATTGCAAAAGAAGTATTTATCAAGTGTCATTAATTTACATGATTAAGTGTCAAGTGGGTGATTCACAAATTTAGGCTCATTTTAAAAGGCAAACACGTCTCCCAGTAGGGGTCAAGGAGCTGAGTTGGAAAAACTAAATTAAATTCCATCTAATCTTTCTAAGAACTTTTAGCTTACTATCAATAATTTAGCCCACAATTATGGTCAATGATACCTCTGGATACATCTTGAAACCAAGTAAAAACAGAATAACGCACCTGCATTTTCAGGGAAATGTTGCATCCTTAGCCACTTAATACACATCATTTAGAAAATTCTCATGTTGGGATGCCTGGGTGGCAAGTCTGTCAAGGGTCTGCTTTCGGTTCAGGTCATGATCCCAGGGTCCTGGGATCAGTCCTGCATCAGGCTCCTTGCTCAGCAGAGAGCCTGCTTCTCCATCTGGCTGTTGCTCCCCCTGTTCATGCTCTCTCTCTCTGCCAAATAAATAAATCTTAAAAAAATAAAAGAAAGAAATAAAAGAAAATTGTCATTAAAAATTTTTTTGTTTGCAGGATTGCATGATAGAGTGAGAGTGGGAACAGGGAAAAGAATGCATATAGTAAGAGATCTTCAAACGAACTGGGAAGTTTTCAAAATCTCTTTTATATCCATAGTTATTCACCTATTTCCAAATGTATCCATTCTCCCCAAATCTCCTACCTAACCGCCTCCTCAATCACTCTCAAGGATTTCATTATTTCCTCCCTCAAGTAGAAAAGGGAAGTTGTTAGGTGGGATCTTGCTTGATTTTATGCCAAGCAACCTGCAAATGTTTTGATTCCATGCGCATACTCCCTTCCCGTTATTCTTCTTCCTTCTTCATGTGTATGGTAGACTGGCTGGCTCCCTGTTTTCATTTCCTCCAAAACTGAATTTACTATATTCCCCATTACCCATACCCTTGCCTTCACCAATGAACAAACAACAAACAAACGCTTCCTTGAGCGTACCTTTGATCAATAATGGGAAAAATAATTGCCTAGTACTTAAATCTCACTTATATCTGATTTAGATGATCTTCATTTTTTTAAAAGATGTATTTATTTATTGGAGAGAGAGTGAGGGAGGCAAGGGGAAGGGGGAGAGAGAAACTTGAGCAGATTCCTCACTGAGCACAGAACTGGGTGTGGGGTGCAGTGCCAGGCACAGGGCTCAATCTCACGACCGTGAGATCATGACCTGAGCCAAAACCAAGAGTTGGACCCTTAACCAACTGTACCACTCAGGTGCCCCCAATTTAGATGATCTTTAGATGCGATTTTAGACATGAACTTTAGAGTTAATGCTAAAACGAATTAAGACTCTGGGGACTGTTGGGATAGAATGAATATATTTTGCTTGTGAGAACATGAATTTACGAGTGAGCAGGGGCAGAATTTTATGGAGTAATTGTGTTTCCCCAAAATTCATATGTTGGAATCTTAGCTCCAAAGTGATGTAATTTGGAGGTGGGGACTTTGGGAAGTGATTAGGTCATGAGAATGGAGCCTCATGAGTTAGAGTAGTGCCCTTAGAATAGAGACCCCAGAAAGTTCTCTAGTTCTTTCTGTTCCACCATGTGAGGACACAATAAGAAAATGGTCATTTATGAAACAAGAAATAGGTCTCACCAGACAGTCAATCTACTGCCACCTTAACCTTGGACTTCTCAGCCTTGAGAATTGTAAGAAATAAGTGTTTATTGGTTAAGCCACCCAGATTATGGTATTCTGTGATAGCAGTGCAAACAGATGAAAACATTGCTCATGCTAGTGTGTTATATATCTCCTCTTCATTTCACTGATGAAGGAGAACTCTCTACCCTGGGATTATGGAAGTAGCTAAAAACATAAAACCCAACATTGGCAGAGGAGATCGACAGCGGTTCCTTAGTCACATATATTCCCCGCTGGGGGATGAGGACACCATGCCATGTAGGGCTTCCCAGTGCTTGTTCTTGGGGTATAACTGAATCAGCAGAGGCTGTGAGAGGTAAGCATGCAGTAAAAAGATGTTGGAGTGACCCCTAATTGTTGTGGGGAAGTGTGATTGACTTATTTGAATAATTCTGTGGGCTGGTAAGAAACTAAAATCTTCCGCTCAGCAACAAGCAGACAGCGCCCTTAAGTTTTCATGATAAGGAAGTTCGTTTGGATATAGAGCCTTATCAACAGGAGCGCAATGATGAGACGAACTTGTGGTTAGGACATTCAAGGCCCTTGGTTTTCTCCAGATGTCAAGGCATACATAACACAGAGACTTAATTTTAGACCTCTTTTACAGCTAGGTCATTACTAGATTCTCCTTTTTTTTTTTTTCTTTTTTCCCTTTAATATCCAATCATTTCATATACTCGGTTAACTCCATCATCATAATAACTCTTAAATCATTATCTCGGTCGCCTCACTTCTTCTCACCACTATCTGGTTTATCCCTGATAAATTGGAACTTGTCTTAGTAGTAACCTCCACGGAGTCTTCTCTTTGAGCTTTTTTGAGATTCTGTGAAGTGTTCCTCCTGTCACTCTCAGAACATTCTTTGCTTGCCCTTTCATCAAATACACTATCTGGTAACTATTTTTTTTTTACCTTTTTTTTCCTCCAAAATAGACTTCAAGCTTTAGATATCAGAAACTGTGCTTTGAGTACTATACTCCTAATGTATGGTACATAGCAGGTACACAGGGAATAGATGTTAGGTTTAAAAAATGAAATTGAACTGAATGCACATCTCTCTTAATCTAGTTAAATCAGCATGGTTAAAATTGTTAGTCTCAGTATTCATGACCTTTCTGGTTCCTTGCTAACAGTTTTCTTCCTCATCCCTTCTCCTCTTGCTCTAGGCTAAGTTTTGTTTTCATACTGAACACGGGTTTGTACCATCAGCGATGTATTGGCTTTCCCAGGTTCCTAGGAAGCACTTCGATCTTCATGGAACAGCATTAATTCTTGCTATTGGTCTGAGAACCCAATAGAGCAAGGTGATATATTTGTGCTTTCATCCCTCTGGCAGTCCCAGGCAGCACCTGCCAGGGTATGGCTGCTGTATCAGCAAACCAAATGGGAAGCAAGTGAATGCATATCTTGGTCCCCAAAGAGAAACCCATTTCCACTGTAGCTAAGCTTGACAGTTCAGGACTCCCATTGGACTCCAAAGGACATGAAATGCTCCACTACTTTTTGAAATCATTTGCTTATATGTGGCTGAAGTTCACACATCCCACTGTGTCCTTTTCCTTCATACCCCAAAGGGAAGAGAAATATGAGCCTCTTCTATTCAGAGATCACTGAATAATGTTTGCTAGTCTCAGATTTCACTGGCTTCAACACTGTTATTTGTGGAAAATATGTGGTTGAATCTCAAAGCCAGCAACATTCCCTCAGGGTACCCATTAGGCAGAAGGGGAGCACAGTTGTAAACAATCTGTTTTGTAAAATAGAGGTCTCTAGAAGAGAGGGAATCAAAATTGTGTTTGCTGAATATTTCATATCCTAAAATGTACAATTTACAGACAGGGAGGGAATTGTAAAAGATAGTCACTCAAAACACTATTTCTAGGAAAGACATTTTCTCCTGTCTTTCAATGATTTTGTAGGGGAAGTTAGAATGTGAATGAGCAGCAGAGAGAAAACACACGACATGAGTAAAATGTGGGGTAAAATGTTTCCAAAAAAACTGTTTCTTTTTACTGATTACCCGTGAAATGGTTTTATAAGTGTGTGCTTTGCCATAGGCTTGTTTCACATTCTCTAGTAAACAACACAGATGGACAGAAATCATAATTAAGAAGGAACCATCTGTGTAGGATTGCAAGGTACATCTTTTATTTTGTGGAGGTAGGAAGATGGCTTGAACTTGGGTATACTAGATTTACAGGGTTTATTCTGGTGTCCTATGCGTCTCCAGGTTTAAAAAGAAAATCTTTAAAGTTACACATCAAAATATGAGCGTACATATAGATATAATTTTTATAGAAAGAAAGTGCATAACTTTAATCAGATTCTCATGTCTCCTTATTGCCAGCTTCTCCAAGTTTTTATAATTACATGGAAAGATGGACCTCGTCAAATGACTGAAAACTCACATGCCTATACAGCTGTTGATTGTTTTGTTTCCACTTTCAGCAAGTCTATGACTTCCAGCTATTACATTTAAATGATTGATTGATTGGTTGGTTGGCGGGTTGATTGATTGATTTTAAGTAGGCTCCATGCCCAGGGTAGAGCCCAGTGCAGGGCTTGAACTCAGGACCCTGAGATCAAGACCTGAGCAGAGATCAAGAGTCAGTCACCCAACCCACTGAGCCACCAGGCGCCCCTCCATTTAAATGCTTTAAATGTTTGTCTGTTTCAAACTGTAGAACATATGTAATTGTTTATTATGAGTACTGGGTTTTGCAATGTTGATTACCCTGTTTTTAATATATTTATTTTTATTTTATATGTATTGCTTTATTTTAGAAAAATGCTAATTTTTCCAAAGGCCTAATACAATAAAGAGGATGAACAAGTAACCTACAGTGTGAGACATTTATAACACATATATGTGGTGAAAGATTCGTATGTAGAATATAAAAAAACCCTACAGATCAGCAAGAAAAATGAGACAGCCTAACATAAAATAGGCAAAATACTGTGCCACTTTACAAAAGAGTATAGAAATGGACATTAAAGGTAAAATAGGTGATCAATTTTATTGGAAATGAGAATTTAAAACCATAATGGGATACTATCACACTTCCACCAGAAAGCTAATAAATAAATAAATAAATGAAAAAATGTAATAGGAAGTATTCATGAGAGTGAGAAACAACTGGAATTCTCTACTGTAGGTGGTGATATAAATAGGTACAATCTCTTGAGAAAATTGGCATACGCCCATGGCTCAGGAATTCTGCTTGAAGGCATATGCCAAATAGGATAGTGTATAGGTTCACTAAAAGACATAGACAAAAATATTTATATCCTAAAAGTGGAAATTATCTAAATGCCTATCGATAGTAAAATAATTAAATTTTGTAGCACACAATAGAATATTATGTAACAATGGCAGAAAATAGCAAAGGCCCTACTTGATTGCATGACTAAATCACATTATCATCACATTGCATAAAAGAAGACACGAATGAGCATATATTGTAAGATTTATGTATTTTATTTTAAAAACAGGTAAAATTAATTTGTGCTTTAAGAGATCAGTATAGTGGTTTAGAAGTCAGTATAGTAGCTTCCTTTAGAGATAGTTCTTGCAAAGGGAATGAGGATCTTCTGGAAGCTGATAATGTCCTATTTCTTGATTTGAGGGCTGATTACAGGGAGAATGTAACTTTGGAAAATTAGTCGAAGTGGCACACTTTGATTTATGTACTTTTTATATGTATATGATATACTTAATAAACAATTTATTTAAAAAGAAAGCTCCTGGGGCGCCTGGGTGGCTCAGTCGTTCAGCATCTGCCTTCAGCTCAGGACGTGATCCCAGGGTCCTGGGATTGAACCCCACATCGGGCTTCCTGCTCTGCTGGGAGCCTTTCTTCCTCTCCCACTCCCCCAGCTTGTGTTCCCTCTCTCGCTGGCTGTCTCTTTCTGTGTCAAATAAATAAATAAAATCTTAAAAAAAAAAAAAAAAGCTCCTTGGTGGCTCTCTGTTCTCTTTCTTTTGCCTAGAAAAAAGATATGATGGCTGAAGCTGTAGGGACCATCTGATGACCATGAGCTGATCTTGAACACGGGAGCCACACATGAAGACTGATGAAATGAAAAGATAGAAGGAACCAGTAGCCCTGAAGACATTGTAGATTTTCTGATCCAGACTTGGCTAGCCCAAAATTTTGCATCAGCTGATCTCCCACCAAATAAATAAGGGAATAAAAATAAATTGAAAATAAAATAAACAGAAGGAAGTATGAACATTCAGTACTGCCCAAATTACCTACCTCATGGAAAGGATGAGGTGTTAGACATGTAGAGAGGGGTTCTGCTAGTTTATACCAAAAGAAGGATTTATTAGTAGGGTATTCTTTGGCATTGTCACATTCATATTTTAAATTGATCTGAAGTCTTTCTTCACCCCCATTGACCCATTTAGGAGATCTGCATTCAGGGTAAATGTTTTATTACCGTATAAACTCTGTCACGTTGTAATTTATGTGTGTACGTTGTAGTCTTCCCTACTGTATCGTGAGCTCATGCAGGGAAAGGACTCTCTCATATTTACCATTATAAGCATACCCTATTTCATCGAGTTTCATTTTACTGTTCTTCATAGAGAGTGTGTTTCTTACAAATTATAGATTTGTGGCTACCTTGCATCAATTAAGTCTTTGGGAACCATGTTTCCAACATTTGCTCACTTAGTATGTCACATTTAGTAATTCTCACAATATTTCAACTTTTTTCATTATTATTTTATTTGTTATGGTGATTACAATTTTTTTTGGCTTTTGGTGGAATTTTATTACTTATTTATTTATTATTTTTATATGAGTATAATTTTTATTATGTTATGTTAGTTACCATACAGTATGTTTTTGATGTAGTGTTCAATGATTCATTATTTGCATGTAACACCCAGTACTCATTACAACACGTGATTTCCTTAATACCCATCACCAGGCTACCCCCTCCCCCATCTCCCTCCCCTCTGAAACCCTAAGATTGTTTCCTATAGTCCATAGTCTCTCATGGTTCATCTCTCCCTCTGCTATCCCTCCCTTCAGTTTTCCCTTCCTTTCCCTAATGTCTTCCATGTTATTCTTTATGTTCCACATATGAGCGAAACCATATGATAATTGTCTTTCACTGCTTGACTCATTTCACTTAGCATAATCCCCTCCAGTTCCACCCATGTCACTGCAAATGATGGGTATTATCTTTCTGATGGCTGAGTAATATTCCATCGTATATATGAACCATATCTTATTTATCCATTCATTTGTCGAAGGGCATCTCGGCTCCTTCCACAGTTTGGCTATTGTGGACATTGTTGCTATGAACATTGGGGTGCCTGTGCCCCTTCTTTTCACTACACCTGTATCTTTGTGGTAAATACCCAGTAGGGCAATTGCTGGGTCATAGAGTAGCTCTAGTTTTAACTTTTTGAGGAACTTCCATACTGTTTTCCAAAGAGGCTGTACCAACTTGCATTCCTACCAACAGTGTAAGAGGGTTTCCCTTTCTCCACAAAATGGGCAGAAGACATGAACAGACACTTCTCCAAAGAAGACATACAAATGGCCAACAGACACATGAAAAATGTTCAACGTCATTAGCGATGAGGGAAATTCAAATCAAAACCACATTGAGATACCATCTTACACCAGTTAGAATGGCAGAAATTAACAAGGCAGGAAACAACAAATGTTGGTGAGGATGTGTAGTGATTACAGTTTGCTGAAAGTTCATATAACAGTTAGCAATTTTTAGCAGCAAAGTATTTTTAAATTAATGTATGTATGTTGTTTTTCTAGACAAAATGTCATTGCACACTTAATTGACTACAGTATAGTGTAAACTTAACTATTATATGTACTGAGAAGCCAAGAAATTAATTTGACTTGCTTTATTGAGATTTTCACTTTATTGCAGTGGTCTGGGTAAACCTCGTGGGATGCCACTTCATTTAAAGCAACTAGGCACATAACAATTTAAGGTGAGTAAAAGTGTTAAGGGTTAGTGTTTTGTCTTGACAAAGATGCTCCTCCCAGTGACTTGTATTTACTTCAAATATTTTTTTATTTTTAAAAATAAATACAGATATTTGCTTTAAAAACAGTACATATCAACACCCCTAGAGCCCCAGTACCTTCTGTAGTATTGCTCCCACCTCAATCATAGAAATTTATGATTCTGAGGTTGGTGTAGATCATTCCCAAGGAGAATTTTGTAATTTAGTACATATGTCCCTTATCGATAAAGAATATACAATTTGCTTTGGGCATATTAAAATTTAGAGGACACTTTAGATGGCATCCAAGTTTAGTTTTCAACAGTTTTTTTTTTTTTTAAGACTTTATTTATTTATTTGACAGAGAGAGAGACAGCCAGCGAGAGAGGGAACACAAGCAGGGAGAGTGGGAGAGGAAGAAGCAGGCTCCCAGGGGACAATGGAGCTCGATGTGGGGCTCCATCCCAGAACGCTGGGATCATGCCCTGAGCCAAAGTCAGATGCTTAACGACTGAGAAACTCAGGCTCCCCTCACCTTTTTCTTAATACAACATTATATTTTTGAAATTTATCCATGTTGACATACATAGATAAGGTATTATGAGTATTTTCCCATGACAGTCCTCAAAAATTTATTCCATAGAAGCATATACATGTATTTTGAAATATCTGAATCATGCAGCATTTTCTTGTTTCAGAGAATTTTTCCTACTAACACACTGGGTGTAGTATATCTTTCAGTGAGGTGTCCACATTTATATTCCACTGTAGACTAGATTTCTGTATTACCTTCTTGAAATGATCTTGGCACTAGGTAGCTTTAGTTCAAGCCTTGATTTCTGATTTCATTTTACTTAAAGCTTTATAGAGAACTAGATGAATATTTAAGTAAAGAAATAATATTTTTGACCTCACGGCTAACACTTTTGATCCTACTTTCTTATTGGTTATGTATTTACGTCTCATAACTCTCACATTTCCCAGGAAGTTTCAATGTGCATAAATGGATTAAAGTAATCAGCATCTCTAGGACATTTAGCAGGTAAATTTTATGTCCACTTAAGAAAAAAGAACCTAAGATATGGTAGTTAATATATTCAACTAAATGATACATTCAAAAAATCACAAAGCAACTAAGAAAAAAATTCTATTAGTGGATTAAAGCATATTCAGGTTGAATTAAACATGGAGTAATTTGAGTTAATATATGAAGACACCAACAAAATTCCCTCCCATGCCTTTTCCAAATTACACACTGTTAACAGATTATGCCAGAGGCAATGGAGAATCATGGAGTGTCGTTTTCAGAGCTGTAACGATTAAGGTCTAGATTCCCTAGCCTTGCATTTATGAGCCTCCACGATGCAAATGGGATTTGCCTTTTTAAATTCTACCTTATTCATGTTCATATACACTAGGCCCTAGCCAAATTGACTTGTTTGCCATTTCAGTACATATTCCTTGCCCCACGTGTGTGCTTTAGCTCTTGATTTTCCATCTGCCTGGAATTTTGTTCTCCCACCATATTTTCCTTGTCTATACCCTCCCTTATGCAAAGCTCTGCATGAATACTGCGTTCTTCGTGATTATTTGCCTATACCTCACCTTCCCTCTTTTACAATAATTAATTCACTCTTTTATTTTTATTGCACCTGATTCATGCTGGGCACTATGCTAGGTTCTGAACATACGTAGAAGAACACATGTTTCTTGTAAGAATTCACATATTAGAGAATGTGGCAGAGAGACAGGTTCTTTATGAATTAGTTGTAATCTAGAATGATTAAATGCAGTAACTAAAGTAAGCACAGCTCTATGCAATGTAAACAAGTGGGACTAATTCTGTTTGGGGGTACCTAGGAACATTTTTCTCTGTCCCAATATTTCAATAGTTATTAAACAAGGGAAATACACAAAAACAATTCAAGGAGAGAGTACTAGGCTCAGCTCTGTGCCTTGCCCTCTCCTCCCACATGCCTAAGTATGAGCCTTGCACAAAACCTGACATACATGAAGCTGTATATAAAGATGTGGTGAATGAATGTATTAATCCAAAAAAGGATGACTTGTTAAAGGATCTAAACATGGGGGAAATGTAATTTAGAAAAGCTTTCTCAGGAACACAGGCAAGATTGGGAAAGTCAGGATCATGATCAGGCACAGATAAGAGGCAACTGTACAATCCAGATGTGGGATTCATCCTCAAGTGTAGTTATCTTGTAGCAGGAAGTATTTCTTTGCATTAGAATTGTGTGTATCCATGTGTTATCTCTCTAACTAGACCACAGTATCTCTCATCACCAGGATGGCTAAATGATACATCTTTTGTCCTTGAGACCTTGCAGAATGGTGTGTAGCTCACATATATTATTCAATGGAGAAAGCTTTGCAGGAGTTGTGGTTGAAGTTGATAGTATGGCACAAAGTACTGGTAAGGTCTATCTCATGGAAATTGATATACCTGCACGTCTTAACTTTGGAAACACAGCAGATCTCTAGTCATGTTTCACAATGGTGAAAATTCCAACAGTAATCTATATTGATAAATTTTCACCCTGATGGTCACTAAAATTGATAGAGTGCTAACTAGAGGCCATGCACTTGTAAGTGGCACTTTGTATATTTCCCACTCTGGTGAGTTAGGAACACCATCATTTCTGTGCTACTAATGATGAAACTGAGGCACATGGAAGTTGAACACGTCGTCCAGCATGTTAAAACTAGAGGATAGAAGTGCTGGATACTAAAGACCAAACTCTTGTTGCTTGGGTTCTACTTCTAAAATGTCATACGGTCTGAACAGCATCATTAACTGGCAATTAAGGGATGGTTTTAAAACATTTTGATTGAAAATGACCACTTGGCATTAAGTATAAATCTTAATTAGTTTTCTAGAGCTTCCATAACCAAGTACTACCACTGGAGGACTCAAACAACAGAAAATTATTGTCTCACAGCTCTGGAGCCTAGAAGCCCAAGATCAAGGTGTTGGTATGGTTGGTTCCTTCTGAGGGCTGTGAGGGAAGGGTCTGTTCCAGGCATTTTTCTATGGTTTGCAGATGGCTGTCCTCTCCCTGTGTCTTTACATGGATCTTTCCTCTATGTGTATCTTTCTATATCTTAATTTCACCTTTTTATAATGACACCAGTACTATTGGATTAGGGTACATTCTAATGACCTTACATCACATTGATTACCTCTATAGAGACCCTATCTTCAAATGATGCCATATTCTGAAGGTTGGGACCTCAACATATGAATTTTGAGGGAAACAATTTAATTCATAATACTTGCCGTGAGTAAAGAATAACAGTATGTTAGTGAAGTTTAGATTGAAATTTGTGTTTCTTTTAAAGGGAATGTTCATTATTTAAGAAGTATAGTCTAAATGAAAAATCTATTTGGAATTTTAAACAAACAGTATATAAAACTTCTAGATTTTAAGAGAGTTTATGATAGCAAATCTTTCAAAAATAATATTTTGCTACTAAAACTACTCTGTAAACTCTATTTTCAAATGAAAATGTAATTCTTTGTATGTTAATGTTATATACTATCTGTATATCTTGAATGGATTTAGGCTAAATTTGACTCTTGTTTAACGAACATATTGTAGTTAATTTAAGACCAAGTTTAATCTAATACTAATTTTATATGAACACATTTTTAGCCTGTTTTGAGAGGTCAAAAAAATAGCAGTGTTTTGTTTTGTTTTGCTTTTCCTAGAAGTCACTTATCATTAAAATAATAGAAATGAAGAATGCACAGAAAAGAGAAGAGGGAGAAAAATCATCAACAAAGCTACTAATATTCCACTTATGCAGATCACTCTCATTTCTATTTCAATGTCAAAAAACAAGCATGACTACAAGCCTGTTCCGTAAGCAATAGATAACACAGCTGTTCCTCAGAAGGCCATTGTAAAATTCATTTTTATTAATTAGGAAGCTTATTCAAGAAAGAAAAAAAGAAAAACCTCTTTAACCTCCATTGATCACCTAGGAACACCCTCCTGTAATTGGTGATGAACTGCCTTAATCATGGCAGAATAATGGATTTCACACTAAGAATTCCAGCGCTTCTGAGTTCAAACAGTCTTCGTCGATTCCCTCTATAGCATTTGGGTTTCAATTTCTTTCAGATTTGATTTGTTTAAAAAGGGCTTTACTGCTAAAGCAACTGGTTCCATTTCCCAAGTGCTCAGAAGACCAAAAACAAAAGACTTTATGCTTGGTTAGCCTTGCATTCAGCATTCTGGAAGCTGTTACTCCTCAGGAGAATAACTATTTTTCTGGAACAATCTAGACTACTGCTATACCTCAAAGTAATTAGTGTAAGGTTTAGCTTTTCTTCCAAATGCATCTCATTCAAACCAGAATTATAGGATTATTCAAAAGTAGTCTTTGTTTTGCAAACACACAATATTGAATACTGTGAAATGGTATGATATGGTACAAAGACAGAGATTGCACAATAAAATGAAATTCAAGGCTGTATTTCATATTTTTAAAATGTGTGTTTTCAATGTTAGGCCCTTAAATACTGTATATTTATAATATCCTCAAAACACACTATAACAGTTCGCATTGATGTTTAACATTTAATGAGATGAAACTAGCAGAGACTAGTGACTGCCTAAAGATAATTAAAGATACTACCCTTTGAGTTTTTCTCAGAATAACTAATGGTCATGAAAACAAGGTGAACGCCTAAATTAATATCCCCACTCAATACATCACTAAAAGGGTTAAACCCCACACCATTGTAGTGGAAATACTGTCAGATGAAATTTACGATGAGGGAATAAAATGAAAAGGGTGGGAGAACCTTCTCCATTGATTTCAGTCAAGACTAACTTTTTTAGGATGGGGGGATAAAAGAGCAAATAGTTCTTATGCTTGGGCCGGCCAGTTGTTTTCCAGTTTTTTTTTTTTTTTAATAGAAACCTTCAAATTTGATTTTATTACTAAATCATGATGACCCATAAATCAAACATGAATTCTGCTTCTAAAATAACTGGTTGGTGAAAATGGGGCTAAGTGCAAGCTGTGCATTATTCTCAGATAGCTTAAATCTATGGATTATTCATACTCTCACATTAGTGAAAGCTTTTTCTTGTTAAAGCTGTACTTAACATTTTTTTTAAAACAGGTGGTTTGAATTACAGAAAGCCCTGCGATAATTTAATCTTCCCTTAAAGTAAATAAATTAAATTAGGTTTCTTATAGGTAGACACAGGATTTTTAAAAATGTAGAGACAATTTCCCATATCTCCTAAGACAGTATGCTTACTTGATCTTTCATATTAAATTTTGGGTACCAAAAAAAAAGATTTAAAAATAAGCAAATACGATTAAATTTCTGAAAACCTGCAGGCGTGGGTGGGGAGAGAGAGTCCCGATCTGTGTCATCCTGATATTTCAGTTCGTATTGCCGCTTTGTTTTTCTCCTCATAAAATATTTACAGGTTTAGAAGAATTCAGGAACTTCCTGAGGCCTGGAAATTTGTTAATTCACCAAAACAAACAAACAAACAAACACATAACACAATTTACACATGACTCTGCCAATTTCACATGTTTTTACTGTGTCCCAAGCATTACAGGTGCCTCCCGGTAGTCTGTCTTCTCATGGATTATTAAGGATAAGTTTATGCGCTTCAATACTGCAGCTCACATTTTTAACTCAGATCGAACAGCTCCTTCCCCTTGGGTACAGCAGCTCCTGACTTTACATTCAGCCCTCCCTCCCAAACATCTGCATTCCTTTCTTCTTATCTATAGAGCCCTTCCCTTTAACCTGCACAGAGCTGTTGTAGGGGGTCTCCCAAAAGCATAAAAATAAAACTTCATCTTGGATTATTCTCAGTGTGTGCTAAGTTTAAATGGAGATGGTGAATTTTTGTTTTCCTACGTAGGTTGCCAATACATTATACCTCATATGGTTTTTAAGAAAAAAATCAAAGTTAACAAGATCAGCTAAGAACAGGTTGTAAACCTAGAAATGCACAGACTGTATAAAAATTTATAGAACATTTTGTATTGCTATATTACTTTTGCTCAAGGAAAGCACATGATTTGTACCAAATACTGATTGAGTCTCGAAGCTGTTTGTGAGAATAGAATGCTTTGCATGATTTACAAGCCAAATTCCAAAGTAAACTTTACTTTGCTTCGAGAGCATGTGATCTTCTTGTGTAGTGGACTTGAAAGGTTAAGCAATGGTCTTTTAATTGTTCAGAAAATTTTTATTGAATGATTGCTATATGTCAGACACTGAGATTGGTGGTGTGGGTACAACAGTGGTTGAATCAGGAAGTTTATTCCTTTATGGAGTTTTTTGTCTGTTTGTTTGGTCTGGTCAAGAAGATGCATGTCAAATAAGTAATGACTAATGTAATGAATGCAGTGTTAAGGACGGTATAGGAACTAGGGGTATTGATACCAGGGTACCAACCTAGTCAAGTAGAACATTGATATACAAGAGAAGGCTTTCCTGAATGGCAGTCATTTATTCTGAAACTTGAAGAATGATTAGTAAGTGGCTAAAGAGAAGATGAGAGAATAATAAAAGAAGAAGTGAAAAGGGTGTTCCATGGTAGGGGCCCTGAGGTGGGACTGAACAAGACAGTCTGCAACTTCATAAGGTTCTTCTTTCACCAAACTTGAGCATAGATGTATTTTACAATGAAGCAAGAAACATAGGATGTTCTTCTCCAGTTGACATCCCAAAGATTGTCTGGCATGCCAAAGAATTGAACACGCAGAACAATGCAAAAGACTGAACAGTTCATGATCTGAAAGGCAATGATGCATGAAAGCCAGGAATGCAAGTAATTGTAAGTGAAATATTTTCACCTTCATTACATAAGTTTAATTTGGAATGGCTCCAAAAGTTGTTGCATATACTGTGCTGAGCAGATGAACTAGGGTATATCATTTGCTAATTCACTGATGTTCTTATTAAATCTTTCTCAAAAGTGCATATTCAATAAAATGATAGCATTTGAAAATGTATATAAGCTGGGTTTAAAGCTTCAAACGACAGCAACAGAGCACACATAAGTAGATTAATTTGAGATATGAAAATGGAAAGTGTTACTCCATTCAAAGACGATATGTTGTCATTGCTTTCCAATATAAAAGAATAATAATTCTAAGTCATTTAACCAATTTGTCCTTAGCATGAAATTTGTAGCTTTGCTACGCAATCTTTCTTTATTTCTTATTATTTATTGAACACCAAGTATGCAGCACTATATAAATCATCATAGACACAGTCCCTACCCTTAAGGCATACAATCTAAGTCAGACAGAGAAAACAATTCAGACATAAAATATGTCAAATGTGTTGATTAAACTCTGAAGATTGAGACTCTTAATTATAAATATGTCTTCATAGCTTAGGAAGTGAAAACTGTAAATAAGACAAAGGGCAAAATGATAGGGAAATCACGTTCTAGGTGTGTTTTGTATCTACAGTTTGTTATTACTTAAGATTAATGGTTATAATTTTAGATTGAGTACACTCTTACTGAATAAATAATAAACAGGAACATACTATAAAGTTTTGGGGAAGGTGGGGCCAGGATTACCTACTATTTCCTGTTAACTTTCATCATTTCTCATTTCCTCACAAAACAGAATTCTGGTTCATAATAACCTTTCATTATATTCTTAGTAACATAATGATTTTACCTTAGGAATCCATTTTGTTTTTCAAAGGAAAATGAAGAGAAGCAAAAACAAAACAAAACAAAAAACAAATAAACCCGCAGGATTCCATTAAAATCTTCTCACTTTGCTTTCAACTTGCCCAAGATTTCTTAGTTCTGTGCTTCACATTTTCACAAGAATAAAGACAGTATTTAAAGAACATTCTTCGCATAACGAGTACCTCCTGGTACAGTGGGAAGATCATCACATTTGCCTAATGCTCAATGTCAAATGGGTGGATATAGATGGATGGACAGACAGATATATCTATCTACATCATTTCTGAAGCATATCTATATCTGTATCTATACAGATATCTACTCATCTATCTATAACTTTAATACCTGACACATGGTAGTTCCTCGATGTGTATGTGTTTATTTCAATTCAATCTTATCTTTCTGGTTGCATTTTAAACATAAGTCCCACTTTAAGAAAACTTGAATTCAAATATATGAAATTATAAAAATTAAGTTAGGGTACACTATTCAAAGAGTATAAAGGTTCAGAATTGGTAAGCCTTTCTGTAAATGTAATATATGACTAGATTTTTAAAAACCAATTTAAAGAACAATTTTGGAGTACGTCAAGTACATCTGAGAACTTACAAAAAGCTCAGTGTCATCTCAGATTTTAGTTCAAAGCAAATGACACCAGAACCTTAGGATGTGAATTCATTTTATATAGTTAGTCGTTGATATCTTTGGAATGTATGGGAATATACATTTAAGAATTGTCTACAGAAGATGTCTTTATTTTTAATTCATCTTACTCTGTGTTTCAAACGTACGAAAGTGACCATGTGCTGATCCCTGGTTTCATAGCCATATCTGGCTGTGACTTGAGACTGTTTCATCTTAAGAGAATCTAGGATTGGAAATTAAGGTGAAACAATCTCATCATTAAAGTTGTCCAATTGTTGATCTGAGCCTCATCACATTGTAATGAAAGGCAGTGTTAGGGATCTGACGCCCTTCTTTATCTGTGTAAGAGAACAGAGTTGTCACTGAGCTCAGGCACTGGAGTCATACTGATTTGGATTCAGATTTTATCCCAACTGTTTACTTCGTGACATTGGGCAATATGAACCTTCTCCAAAGCCTTTTGTCCCTTAAGTTTTACTGATAATGTGAATACTTCCCTGAAAGATCTGTTCTAAATATTAAATCCAATGGTACATAGGGAATACTTAGATCCCATCTGCACTGTTACTACCCTGACGAAGAGGAGCCCAGACCCAGGTTCGGCCGGCTTTCCGTCAGGAGCAGACGGTCAGTGGTGGCTGACTATAAATGAAGGGCTCAGAGAGCAGAAGCAGGTAGACATGAGCATGCTCCTAATGCGAAAATGTGGAAAAGAACGTATTAGGTTGAGTCGACATCTACTTCATGTTTCTGATGTACTTGGTTATCAGAGCAAGGACCTGGTGGGCACACCGTGCAGTGTCCCAGCACTATTCCCTTTCGGGGACTGGTTCCCTTACTTTGTATCGGGGTTGTTCTGTGAGACTGCCTTTGAGAGATGCAAGTGAAGTGTCCAAATGACTGCCTCGTGAGTCTGGCACCTAATTACAGAGATAGAAAACAGTTGAAATTGAAACGTCTTTTATGATTACTTGTGGCGTCTGCACAACGTGAACCATTGCCCACTTTAACAGGATTATCCTCGTATTCTAAAGGTGAACATGTGTCTCAATATCTTCCAAACTTGCTCTGTGTTGTTTGCTGGGATTTCAAGGATTCATAGTCAAAGCACATGGACTACTTCCCATACTTAGAAGGCAGTTTATTTCTTCAATAATATTTATAATAAATATTTGTAAGTGTAACATTTGCAAAGTGGCTGAGCACATAACATGATAGATGTCATTTTCTCCGTTTTACAGATGAGGAAATACAGGTCACAGGACTAGAAGTGACAACACTAGGATGCCAATCCAGGTCGTAAGCTACCAGAATGAATGAATATAACCACTAAGTTATGTGCCTCAGCAGTCCTGCTCCGCTGATTGGAGCGTAACCAGTGCACCTTCTAGTAGCGGAAAAACACGGGAAGAAAGGCAGCATAAAAGAAAATGGATCGTATCATGTGCCCTTGCTAAATTCATATGTTGAAAGTCATAACCCACAGTACCTCAGAGTCTAACCTGATTTGGAAATAGGATCATTGCAGATGAAATTAGTTAAATTAAAGTGAGGTCATTAGGGTGGGCCATAATGCAATATTACTTGTGAACTTCTTTTTTTTTTTTTTTAAAGATTTTATTTATTTATTCGACAGAGATAGAGACAGCCAGCGAGAGAGGGAACACAAGCAGGGGGAGTGGGAGAGGAAGAAGCAGGCTCATAGCGGAGGAGCCTGATGTGGGGCTCGATCCCATAACGCCGGGATCACGCCCTGAGCCGAAGGCAGACGCATAACCGCTGTGCCACCCAGGCGCCCCTACTTGTGAACTTCTAAAAAAGCATGCCATGTGAAAGGAAAGAGACACATGTAGAGAAAAGATGTTGTGAAGGCAGAGAGAAGAGATGGCCATTGTCATGCCAGCAAGAGAGCCTGGAGCAGATGTTCCCCTCCCTCACAGCCCCCAGAAGAAATCAGCAGAGTGGACACCTCGATCTTAGACTTCTAGCTTCCAGAACAGTAAGAAAATATATTCCTGTTGTTGAAGCCACCCAGTGTGTAAGACAGCCTTAGCAAACGAATACAGACAACCAGACTAACATACCATTTTCATTCTATAGCCAAGAGGGAAAAAAAAAAAAGAAATCATTCAATTAAGAATGAAATGTTCCACACATGGGATCTCAGCATTGGCTTTGAAACCAAGTATAGCAGAGGATCCTGGTGTTAAGGACAAGACAAAAAAGTACTTTCTCTTAGTAAAAGTATGTTTCATTGAGTGCATTCCATGGATGCGCATGAATTAGACCTTGAAGGGTCTAATTTCCCTCAGTGGCTCCCATGGTGCACTGCAAGATCCCCCCCGGGAACTGCATGTCTGCTTCCATTCTCACTCTCTTCTGCCTCCCGTTCCACTCCGAAATCATAACACCTTCACCTGCTGCCACTGTTTCTCTCTCTTTTGTTAAGACCAGTAATGTAAGTACAATTTATAGATCAGTTATAGAGAAAACGATGAGCATACAGACTCTGAAAAACTTGCATTAATATTTTTTTAATTGATAAGTGAATTGAAATGTTCTCAAACAAATGTCCAAAACTGTTAAAAAGATGGAAAATATCATCTCAGTCCAATGTGTGGACAACTTTTGATTTGTAGACAATAAGATTTTTAAGCCTGTATACATTTCTTGGGAAGCAAGTTCGAATTTTTGAGAGTATTGTCTTATGAACTAAAGACTAGTATAATTGAGAATGGTTAGAACAGGGGAAAAGCAAGCTTTTCTGTAAACTCAGCAGAAGGGAAGTGAGGCCAACTTTTCACTTCATAGAGGAGTTGTTCTTCAAGTAGGGGAAGAGTAGATAGATCAGTTAAATAGCTGGGATACACTCCTGTCCCTTCCTCCAAAGCCTGGAGATCTTCATGTGCAAAACACTTCTATTTCATGGAGTTGAGCTTCACCTTATCTCCCAGATGGGTAAGGGTAACCAGAATGCAAGAAAAAGCATTTGTTGTTTCCATTTACTCAACTAGTGTTTACCAGCTACCAGGTTCACAGTGCTCCAGATTCAGTGAGGAACAAAACTGATAGATCTTACACATAAACAATTGTGATGCCGTATCATGCGAGATCATGAACACTTCTCAATGTATTTCCCAAAGGTTTCCTTTAGGCTGAGGTTCAGCAGAGGGCATTGAAGGTAGGGATTGTCAAGAGAAAAAGCTGCAAGTTTATTTCATAGGTGCAACTTGAATTAAAAACATTGTATAAACTATTGCTTTCTTGCATTTGGTAATAAGCAAAGTTGCGAGTTTTGTTAATAAATCATTTAAT
Source organism: Ursus maritimus (assembly GCF_017311325.1). Lineage (NCBI taxonomy): Eukaryota > Metazoa > Chordata > Mammalia > Carnivora > Ursidae > Ursus > Ursus maritimus. Next base: position 17,900,650 of record NW_024425008.1, read on the forward strand.
TGATGAAGACAAGGTGAAATGCTTCTCTGTTTTCTTGTTAATAAGGTCTCTTGAAATCTTGTTCGTGAATCAAAAGCAATCTGTACTGGCTACCAGCTCCTTAATGATCTACCCGCTCAGGGAGAAGAAACTTAACCGCCATCCAGTGGTTGGATAGAACAAATGCTCTTGAATTGAGAGAAGAAAAAAGTCACATGTTAGGAGGAAGGGTCCACACACATGTACACACGCATATGCACATGTATACAAAAAACTAAAACAAAATAAAGCAAATAAAACTGATTCCTACAGATGACGATGTAAGGTCTAGCTTGAGACATACAGAAATATTATGGGGAGTAAAGAGTGAAATTTCCCATGAACGGAACCAGACATGAGATCGAATTGTAAATCACATGCACACTACTTCACTACAACCAAGCTGGAATAATTCCTAAACAATACCTCACAGCTGAAATTCGAAAGCTTAGGGTCTCAGCAAAGGAAGACAATCCATCACAATGCTAAGCTAGCTGATTCTCCACGTGACACTGGTTCTCCAGTCACCCACAACTGAGGACGTTTCAGGTGAAATAGAACATATTACCTCTACGAGGGTCATCTTGGACATTATTGCAAACTATAGTTTGATGCTATACCATCTTTTTTTTTTTTTTTTTTGGTCATGATTTATGAGATCCCACCTACTAATAATGGAGGTGGGGCAGAAGAACTCATTCTGGAACAAAGGATTCAAGTGAACGATGAAACAATGTTACAGAAAACCAGTATCCTGAAACTAACTACGCTTTTCCCCACCAGCAATGGTCATCATAATTCCCCCAAAGCTGAATAAGCAGAAGGTGCAATTTTATTGGTGTTTACCAATAAAATATTTACCAATAAATCTCAGTAGCTATCTGTGAATGGTCCTATATATTGGAATGTCTCTGTAAGAACTTCATCAATAGGCAAAGAAGCTCTTATCTATTCAATCCTTTCTAATTACTGTATTTCAAATGTGTTCTGTTCTCATATACTCTGAAGAGTAATCTTCTGAGGCATTCTTTCTTAGAGTTCTGAGCTTAATTCTGAGTCATGGTGTCAACTTGACTACAGAGCTATAGAGAATGAGGTTTTATGATCCTAATATAATAAGCAGAAGCAAACAGACTCTGCTCCCTTCCCCCTCCCCCATAAAAGGATATGTACATGACTAGAAGATATATGATCATCAAAATTCATCAATCAGTATCTCAAATATTTTATTGGGAATTATTTGCCTCCTTCTAATCCTCAACTATAAAAGAAGACATAAACAAACAAAAGTCTTTTTTTATTAGTTTCAGAGGTAGAATTCAGTGATTCATCAGTTGCATAGAATACCTAGTGCTCATTCCATCACTCACCCTCCTTAATACCCATCACCCAGTTAGCCTCTCCCCGCACTCACCTCCCAAACAAACAAAACTCTTACAACACAGACTCCAAAAACCAAATTATTCTTAAGGAAAGATAAAAGAATTAAAAGCACTTAGATCTTGTATTTGTGTCAGTCTGGGTTGCAGTCAATTCATGGATTTACATGAAAAAAATGGGATCAAAGCTTTGAAATTTAATAATGACTATTAAAGAGAAAGTGTACTAAGTAAAAAACCAGCTTTGTGCAGTGAATCATATTCAATGAACCACACAACTACCCATTCTTTTAAAAAGCATTTGTTCAGCACCAATAGATGCAGGACGATAGGCAATTGAATAAGGAAAAACCTTCCCTCTTGAGGTGCTCAGGACCTAGTCAGTAGTTATGAAACTATATGGTAATTATCTGTTCTCCAGTTACACGCAACACGGGTATAGACAAAACACGAAGTGAGTGCAACAGAAAATGCAATTAACTGTGCAGGAGTCTGAGATATTATTTGAGTCAAATCTTGAAAGATTTCTCTTTTTTTAACACAAGAATATTTAGTGACAAATACTTAACTTGGCTTTAGGTAAGAGTTACAGTAGACTATATATATTATGTTTCAAAAACAAAAGAGGTTTTGTTTTTTGTTTTTTCCCTCATGCAAATAATAGTCCACCACAGCAATTCAGGTCAGTCACTTATTTTCTCAGCAGTAATTCAGGAACCAGTTTCCTTTTATCTTGTTCTGTCATCTTGCATGGACTTGCCATGGCTAGGGAAAAAAAAAAAAAGGACCTGGCGGTCAGAATCCTGAGTCAGGTTTGGTGTTCTGTGTTGTCATGATTAAGTCTGCAAGCTTTAAGTTTCTGTATTTTAATTCTGTCAATTGTGAAATAAATTTTCTTATTGCTAAAGCCTATGTTTTAACCTCCAGGGGATTAAGGCCATAAAATATGTTAGATCCCATTATATTTTTAAAAAGTCTTTATCAGGTTAAAAAGCTTGATTTATTTAAGCTAGGGTCACATCCTTATAAATAAATTTTCAAGTACTACAACCATGAGAAAAATATGAAAGTACACTAGGTTTCTTTTCAGTGCTTTTTCTAAGTGTATTTACATCATTCCTTGTCTCCAGGTCTCACGCTGTCCGGTGCTTGCTCAGTGTCCTTGTGGAATTTACTAGCTAAGCAGGCCAGTTTGGAAAGTGCTTCACAATTCCTCAGACTCTACATCTTGATCTTCTCTAATTAGTGTATCCTCCCTAATATCCATAATATCATTGCCTTTCTGAACTGTCCTAAGAAAAACACAAGGTAACAAAATGATTCCAAATAGATGCTGTTAATAGCAGTATCTTATCCTTCTCAACTTGTAGCTGCATTTAATCTATAACCTCCGATGCCTTAAACTGTAGAATACTAAAAAGTTCCAAGGAAGTTTTGAGCGATCGATCATCTGGCACTCAGAAAATCACACAGTGAAGAAAAAGTTACTAATTTAACTCTGTGCAGGGCTGGCTTATTCTTATTGGCCAATTTTTATGGTATGGTAGACATTTGAGTGAGTATTACAATGTATATTAGAAAAAAGCATATTGATTTTTTTGGGGTAATATTATTTATATAATTCAATTTAAATCAGCTTAACGGTCTTTGAAAGTTTTGGTGCATCTCTTGATTTGGTTCCAGAACACTTAACTTTATTTTCATTTTTATACGAAAATATAGGAGAATTTGGAAACTTTTCTCACAGCTAGAGCACAATATTCTATAGCTAATAGAAACCTAAGAAGAGAAGAGTTACTTGTATAAGTTTTGTGTGTGCATGTATGTGTATGTATGTGTGTGTATACACATATATATAAAATAGTTCTCAAAGATTTAATAAATCTACTCAGCTAAAATTTGCTCTAAATAGAAAATCTGCAGATTTGTTCCAGGATCCCTTCAGGAGTCTCTGAAGTTGTGTAGATAGGTTAGAATTTGTTTCAATCCATGGAAATGCCCCTGTGTTTTTAGAAAAGATAATATATTCTTATAATTTGAACTTAAATGTGAAAAAGATGAGGTTGACCCTTGATTTAAGTTGTTCTTCCATTGGTAATAAGGAATTTTCAATTACTTACATTTCTTAAAAATGTGGACTCCATTTTCAGATCCCACATTATGTTCCTCGAACCTTCAGGCTCGTATTATTACAAAACCAAGTGCAGTAAAAGCAACTTAATTGCCACTGTGTGACTCAAAGAAAGGTCCCAGAATCAAGTTTGGTTGACCTTGTTTGCTTGACTTAGGTAATACTTCTGTCCTTGAACCAGTCCCTGTGGCCAGGAGAATGGATCACTCTGACTTAAATCATACTCTCCAGCCTTGGATAAGGACATAATGATAGTCTCACCAGAACAAGAGTGAGAGCAGAGTACGGGACTGTGGGCAGATGTTGGACAGAGTGTGATGCACTGTTTAAGAAGAAAAGAGAATGTAAATTAGAGAGAAAATTAACAAGGAAATTAGCAAACATCCAATACAGCTTGTTAGCTTGATTATGGCATATAATATGTGATCTTACTCTTTTTATCATTATGGCCTAAATAACAGAGCTACAAAGTAATGAAACATGCTAATAATGGAAAGGATTATGACTTAGACTCCTCCTCCAGTAAATTGCAGCTGTAGGTTTAAAAAGGAAAAACATTAACAACCAAAACAATAAAATCCCCATCTTATGCCACTTCCAAATAATGAAATTTCCTCTATAAAATACTGAGGCATCAAATCTGTGTGTTCTGTAACTTTTCCTAATTAAAGAGAATAATTCTATTCAACATCATAGGTGTAATGACAACCAGGCGTGTGCTTAAAAAAGTGGGGAGACTGTTTTTGTTTTCTTAATATTGTGAGTAAGCCATTGACCATATTCATTTATCTCTGTTGACACATTCTCATTTCCCTACTCCAAATGACTTTGGGTCAGAAAGCAAACATTTTTGCCAGAAAAAAGTAAAAACAAAACATTCTTTACTCATAAAGTTACAACTGATGAAAAACCAGGGACAATAATAAATATTCTTTTGCAATTTTTCAATAACATTTATAGCTGGAAGTGCTACATTGTTGACTACAAGACAATTTGGAAATGAAAAAAAATTTCAAATGTGCAGTGATATTTTAATAAGAAGAAGCAGGAATTTCAAAAGAGAATTGTGATTATAAATATGTCTCTGATGTTGTATTTTTTTTTTAAGATTTTATTTATTTATTTGACAGAGATAGAGACAGCCAGCAAGAGAGGGAACACAAGCAGGGGGAATGGGAGAGGAAGAAGCAGGCTCTCAGCAGAAGAGCCTGACGTGGGGCTCGATCCCAGAACTTCGGGATCACGCCCTGAGCCGAAGGCAGACGCTTAACGACTGAGCCACCCAGGCGCCCCTCTGATGTTGTATTTTTAATTCCCATGTTCTAAGTGCATAAAAATCCCTTACGTGGATATGACCAGTGCCTCCTTATTTGAGGGGAATAAATGGATGAAATGGAGCAGCAAATAGAACCTGGAATAAGGGCTATATTTTATATGTTGGGAATTTTGTGGTCAGGTTAAAAAAAAAAAAAAAAGGAAACAAATGTGAGCAAAGGATGAGTTAGATTAACCACTTTGCCAATTGAAACAGACTTCCCAAGCCAGCACATGAAATGTGTGGCCAAGGAGAGCACAATGGAGAGAATCTTTGAGCTATCTTGTGGACAGATGTGACTATTATCCTGGCTGACCTTCAGAGACTCGTAGATGGGTCTCACATCTGGTACACGAGTGCATCACTGAGCCAATTTCCTTCAGAAAGTCAGATAGATCGTGGAAATGGCTCGAGGCCGAGGCTCTGTGTGTGGTGCGGGCAGGAACGGGGTGCTGTGGAGGTTGGCACCTGGGACATGGAACAATGGCATGATTCAGCCCAGAGGCCTGGAACAGTAATGCCTCTTTGCAAATGAACAGCATTTCCCAGCTCATGGTTTTCCGCCTGATTTTCCTGTAAATGTAAATCAGAATTAAGAAGGGAGCGAGAACATGACCTTGGATGCTTACACTTATCTGTAGTATGAGATGCATTTTTCAAGAGAGAAGGGCAAACCTCAAATGATCTGAGGGTTACATTAGCGTGCCAAAGCAACTTCTTCTGCAAACTCAGACCCGTTTCAGATGCAAAGCCTCTCTGAAAATCTCCGGAGTGCAGGCTTTCTAGCCTCCCCTCTGGGAGTTCCCATTTGGGGTCTTGCCTGGAAATGGCCCAGAACAGATTCCTCTTGCTGTTCCAATACTTGTATTTCTCCACTTCCTGTCTGTAAAACCAGAATCCATAGAAACTAATGTGTGAAAAGAGACAAATCAGAATTATAGGTATTATTCGATTTAAAAACTGCTCTCACGCTTATACTTTACCCAGGGGTTTCTCTTTTTACGAGTTTACACTGGGGTATGTTCACAGAGCAGTGTGCGCCTAATCCCGGCTGTCATGTTTAGTCTGGTACGCTTGCTCAGGCGTTTCTCTGTGCGAGAGAAAACACTTCATACCCCTGTCCTCCGCAGTCAGGCTGGGGCAGAGCACCCCTCCAGCTGCTCCGCGGAGGAAGCGCCGCCGCCTCTCAACGTGGCCTGCGCAGCCTGGGTGCAGACACCACTCATAACAGGCCAGCGCTCCTGTTGCCCAGGTTATGAAATGGGCGGATTAGAATTCTTTCCAGCACCTGTTTGCCTATGGCTTTGCTATGGAAATTAAGCTTGGAATTTATTCTAGAAGTCTGGAAACTGAAGTTTAAATTTACTCAATTTTGAAAATGTGCAGAGAATATGAAGGTGTTTTTTTTTTTTCTTCTATTTCCCTTTCACTAAAAGGTTTTATTACTTCAGACTAATGGCATTGTTGCCCTCAGGGGAAATGCTATTATGAACCTCTTTGAGACCTGTCAGGAAGCACACTGGAAAAATTTACTGATGGATTACCCAGTGTGCACTGCGGTTCATGCCTTCCCATTCCCTTGAAGATGGTAGGATGCAGGGTGGAAGGTGGAGATGGTGGGTAGGGGGCAGGGATGGGAGACATGTTAGAAATGACTTTTAGTAAATGGACAGCAACATTTTGAACGATTATCAATTATAATTTCCTTAATAATTCTATGCAACAAAGATTTTGGTATTAAATGAAAATTATATATGTGTGCATGTGTGTGTGTGTGTGTGTGTGTGTGTGTGTGTGTAGCCACTGTATCAATCATAGTGTCTCTAAGCTCAGGACCCCCCTAGGAAACAGAGCCTGAAACAGGTTTTTGCAAAAAGTAGTTTATTTTGGGATGCTTTCAATGTACAGGTTTAAGAACCTGGAGGAATGAACAAGGGTGGAGGGAAGCCAGTACAAAGAGGCATTAATAAGCTGGCTCACTGCCATGGGCAACTAGGGTTTAGTCCTGCGAAGATACTACATGATCTAAGTAAAATATGTGCCTTAGAATTGTTCATGCAAAAGAAGGGAGAAGGAAGTAGTGGTTGTTTTCTTTTCTTTCTTTCTTTCTTTCTTTCTTTCTTTCTTTCTTTCTTTCTTTCTTTCTTTCTTCTTTTTTTTCTAACTCCTATGCCTTGTCAGTCAGAAGTTACCTTATGGTTTGCTAATGTCATCTCAATTCCACGTTTGTTCACTCATCAGAATATTTGAATAGATTTCTGAAGACATTCCAGGCAGGGAAGTCCAGAGCCCAGGGGCTGAAAGAGGAAAGCATATGATACAATTGCTGGATGTGAAGTGGTAAGAGGTTGCCCTAGTTTATCCTTGTGCTTCAGCAATGCCTGGAGTAAAAGGATGAGCTGAGGGAAGGTAAGGCTGGGCAACAGAGCAGTCTCATTCAGTGTCCCCATAGGAAGCAAATAGCATAGATGGAATACAATAATTTGAAAATGTGCCATTTACCTAGAGTGGATATAGGAGGACTACAGGATGGTAATGAGAACTTAGCAACAATTGAGCTCTTGCTTTCAGAAAATGACTAGAAAATGAGCGTCTCGTGGAACCGAGACAGAGATGAGTAGGTTCAGCTTCCTCTGGAGAAGCAGTGACCTCCCAACAGAGGTGGCCAGGAATAAGCTACTGGATCGGGAGGGAGCCCCAGAAATGGGTAGCTACCCTGTGACCCTCAAGTCCTACTGGGATTCCTCATTCACTGAAGCAAAGAAAAAGACGGCAGGGAGACTGGTTGGTATGCTCTCTACATATCAGCCTTCTGAGGCAGAACAAGGCAGAGAAGCGAGAAGAACAGACCTAGGAAAGCAAAATGGATATATATCTGGAAAAATGATTCAACGGAGATATTTGCCTGCATGACTATTTTTGCATCGATCTTGGTTAATCTTAACCAGCTCTGCAAATGGCAAGCTGGCCATGGCTAAACTTGGTTTTGAACCCGTGACTGAAAATTTTTAAAAATTTATTTAACATAAAAATATAATAGAAATTTTTGAAGATAAAATTTATGCAAAAGACTCAAAGTCATTCATAATATTATAGCTCAGAAGTAATCACTGTAGTATTGGCACAAGATGCTTGCTAAATTGAGTCAACTGCTATAAACATATGACATCATGATATAGAATTGCTTATTTAGATTGGTAAATATTCTTGAAAATATAATTTGTAATATTCCATTTAATTTGACTATTTTTATTGTTGCTTATTTAGGTTAATTCTATTATTCCCTATGAACTAATTTATTTATTTACTTTATTCAATATATTTTTTAAAAGATCTTATTTATTTATTTAACAGAGAGAGAGACAGCCAGCGAGAGAGGGAACACAGGCACGGGGAGTGGGTGAGGAAGAACCAGGCTCCCAGAAGAGGAGCCTGATGTGGGGCTTGATCCCAGGACTCTGGGATCATGCCCTGAGCCAAAGGCAGACGCTTAACGACTGAGCCACCCAGGTGCTCCAGCTTTATTCAATATTTTTATGTAAGTAGAAAAAGAAAATTACCTGCCTTCATTGATCTTAGATATTAGTAAGATAGATGATAAAAACATAAACAAGCACATATTATAATGTAAGATTATGATGAGTGTTAAGGAAAATATTAAAGCAGAGAAAGGGGAAAGACAGGACAAATGTGCTCTTCTGAGGAGGGTATTTTAAATCTGAGATATGCATATGTTGAAAGAGTGAGGTACAGGTAACATATAGACTTGGGATTCCATCAGAAATCAAATGATCTGGCCAGAATAATTATTAAAGAATTGCTCTGTTGTTGGTTGGAAATAGACAATAGAAGAGCCCAGTAGGAAAAGGGAACCAGTTCAACAGTTAGCATAGGTGCCCAGGTGATGGTGTTAGGATGGGTTTTACCGGGAGTAGGATGGTAGTTGGGAAAAGAGATGTTTCTTATGACAGATATGAGATACAGGGTTTGCCTCTGGATTGGATGACATGAAAAACTAGAAGTTTTACACTGACATTTATTGATATAAGGAACTTTTAAACAGGTGCATGCATAATTGGGGAAGAGGAAGTCAATTTTAGGTATTAGATATTTGAAATTCCTATGAGACACCCAAGAAAGGGTGAGGACAAGTTAATGAATTTATTAACACTCTCGATGGGGACTGGTGAATTACAGTACAGAAAATCCAAACCGTTTTCTCACCCACCCATACGAAAGTGCAAACTTTATAAAATTTTGCCACTTTAGTAAGAAACTGCTTGTATTTTGTCATTTCAATGCCCTTGTCTTTGATCCCTGATGAACCTGCAATTTTCACTTTTTTGAGCCACATTTTTTATTCTGTGAATTATCCAATCATTCCCTTATCTATTATCCACCAAGATTTTAGTACAGGTTATTAATGCTGAGCCTGCATCTCATATTTGTGAGAATATCTTTTATGTAGATATTATTTACTTTTTAATTTTGTGATGTTTTGAGGAATGCTTACTCTTCAATATGCATGAAACCAATTTTATAATGGTGATTCGTTTCTGTCGCTTTGAAGTATAGAAAGTTCTCTCACTTCCACACTACCTTGTATTGTTGCAGTTTTGTTTATTACACATAATTATTTTGCCTATTGAATTAAATATAGCAAACAGTATAATATATTAATTATTTAATTAATTTACAAATAGTTACTCAGTGATTCATGATCTTCGTAAAGACATGATCATGAAATCCTTACAAAATAATGAAGTTTCTTTCCCTTCCTCAGTGTAAGCACCAATGAAAAATTCTCAGCTTGAGGATCCTGCTATACAGGCAGGTGAATATATCAGGAGGCTTACAGCTACCAGTCAGTAGATTTGGAGATTTTGGCAATGAGCCCAGTATAATTTGTGCCTAACATATAGCTATGAGTCATGTATTAGATGGGCTTGTGGAGGTTGGCCCACTGTATGACTCTACTTGAGATTCTGTGAATTAGGGTCGCTACCACATTATTCTGCAAGGACAAGTACAATGCTTTGCAGCTCAGACTGTTGAGCTGGAACCTGACATGTTGCCTGACTCTGGCTAGTGTCCTCTGCTCATTCTGAGGGGCTGCTGCATTCCCATAATTATTCCCCTAACTGCTGATGAAAACCCAGCCTCCAAGCAGCTGACACATGGCTTTTACCTTCAGTTTCTTTCCCCTTTTTGTTGCCCTAATTTCCATTTTACACAAAGCTATTTTCTCCACTTTGTCTTACTTTGTTAGATTCATGTTCCCATCATCAATAGAAATAGATCAATTCTTCAAAATACACTAAACAATTGATCTTACCAATTGACAAAGAAGGTCACTGGTGATAATCCAAAAAGCCATGTAACTCAAGTATCAGCAATGTTTCGCAAGGCGATGGTATACGTGTGTGTGTGCACGTGAAGGTGTGTGAGTATAATAAAAGTGTTCTCTACTAGCATAAATCCACATTTCAAAAATTCTACTAAGAATTATCGCTTTATATAAAAGTGTGACACGGGTAAAATGAAAATCCTGCAGCACAGGCCAGCTGGGAGTGACATGTAGCAGGTCCTGGTTTTATATTGAAGAAAAAAGCAGCATCACTCTTTAGATTTGTACAAAAACTCTCTAAGGGGAGCTGGGAAAGCACATTGGCTCTTTCTGAGCTAATGACTGTTTGCTTTATAGCATGTCTCAAGTGAAAAACAGAAGTATCTTGGGGTCAAGAGTCACTGAACTCTGAGAAATGAAAGATGACACATTGTCAAATGTATAATAATGTTGGAGTTTGGCTCCTAAATTAGACTACTATACGCTGTCCAATTTCTGAATTAAATAGAACTAGACAAGGAGTAAGACATACAGATGTCAAAATAGCAACTTCATGTCTGATAAAAATGGAATTCCTGAACTTGAACCTCAGATTATCCACACGATACTACATATCCCTTGACAGCCACAAGCTGTCTCCACAGCATCTAAAACAGTTCCAGGTACACAGTAGGTGCTGAATAAGTACTGAATGAATAGCAATAAGTGGAGCAGGATACAAATTCTCTGTGGGCACCGGGACTCAAGAGCAAGAAGAATCTAAGTATATCAGATTCCCACATTTAAGTATTATCAATAATAAGCAGGAAAAAAATTATCCCAACTACATAAATATTAAACTATTTATAGTGTAAAAAACGTACGCTACATTTTATTTGTTTGGTCACATGAACTCTTCTTAGATAAATTATCTTTCTACAAAAAATTCTAAGAAAATTCCTGATTAAGAACTTGGAACTCAAACCAAAAACCTAAAGATCCTGCCTATGATTAAAATTGTATTGCCTGAGACAAGAAAAAGGATTTTCGGTCTGATATTGTAAACAAAGTATGGCTGTAGACACAAGAGTTGTCACGATGCTATAAAATATGTAATCCGTTATTAAAATTATTGAGACTTTGTGAGTGGAATTGTCTCTATACAAGTCAATAAGTGTGGTACCCATCTGACCAAGAACAAATTTGGGAAAGCATATTGGGATAAAGCAGCTGAGAAAGCAAAAACAGGAAGAAGTAAGTTATCAGAAATGTTCTGGAATTATGTAATGGTATCTGCATTCTCTAGTTAATGAAATTGTGAGCTTGAACCATGTTCACTGAAATTTCAAGAGTAAAGGCAGTTTCCAGATGATATCTGTGTTATCAATGCTTGATATCTTTTAACTCATTTGACTCCATTAGCGACCCTGTAATTTAAGCAGTATTTCTTTTTACAAATGAGAAGGCTAAAATTAATGACTGAGAACCTTATCAGGACATAGGGGTACTGATTATGAGAGAAAATTGTGAAATGTGTAACATGTGTAACTGATTTCAAAGCTTGTCCGCTTTACTACTGTACTTCATAGCTTCAAATAACTAAATGAAAGTTTAAAAAAGAAAAGTTGAAATCAAGCATATAAAACAGCAACAAACCTTCATGGCATGATCCAGTGGACAATGTTAGGTGAAAAAAACCCCTTGCATTCATGCCACTTTCTTATAATTCCAGTGAAATGTACCCCATGTTCCATTGCATGCCTTATGTGTAACTCATGAGTGATCTGACGCCTCGAGCACATCATTGTTCTACATTACATCTGTAGCAGAGCCAACATGGACATAATGAAGGCTTACAGCACTGTTTCTTTGCTAACTCAGGTAATAGAATTATGAATGTGTGTGTGTGAGTGTGCTTATTTTAATTCTACTTTTATTAAATGGCCACGCAAAGCAAAGGTGTGTATGCTATTTTTGTTCATTGATCTTAAAAAGAACAACTACATAAAGAGGACGAGGACAGGATTTATAAAGGAAACCAAGTTTACAGAGTTCAAATACCACCTGAGTAAGAATTTTTAAAAGCAAACAGTAACCCCCATAACTGTGACAACCTCATTCTCACTTTTTGAAGTCATGAAACTGAATCTCTGCTTTTTATTTTTTCTTTATCTTCTCCTCCAGTCTGGTCCTTTTGGAGCACATTTCTACATCTTGAGAAGAATCATTTACCACATTTTCTAAGAAATCATTTAAAAAACGGTTCCTAGAATAGCAAGGCACATTCTATTTCAAAGATGGTGACTGTCTAACCAAAACAAAGAACATTCCTGTTTCTGTAGCCCAAACCTAACACTTTTGTAGAAGCTTATCATTCAAGAGGGAAACTCTAACAGAATGTCTCAGAGAATATAAACATCCTTCTTGATTTATGAGATGTATAAGATATTTGTCTCAATCGCTTGGAATACTGGAGTGTTTTGTTGTATCTTCTTGAAAAAAACAAATCTCTGCTGTAGTTAAAATATTAACACTTCAGCCAAATCAAAGTACTTCTTATTTCTCTGTATAATCATGAAATCCCCTGCTCCCTCACCCACCAGCCCCTAGTTTATACATCATGCATTTCTCCCTGATTGACTTGTAATGCTTTGCAATTTCACAAACTCAAATGGTAATCTCTCATTCTCTTTTCAGCTTATGTAACTTTATATTTTTACTGAAAATAAAGGCAGTTTAAAAATGAGGACTTTGATGTAGAGTTTAAAAGAAAATAAAAAGATTCTCAGTACCCTAATCATTTTTTCATGCTCCTTAAAGAAAACAGATAATACTGTCTTTCCCACTGTGAGAAAAATATCTGGGAGAAAGAAGAAGAAGAAGAAGAAGAAGAAGAAGAAGAAGAAGAAGAAGAAGAAGAAGAAGAAGAAGAAGAAGAAGAAGAAGGAGAGGAAGAAGAAGGAGGAGGAGAAGGAGGAGGAGAAGGAGGAGGAGAAGGAGGAGGAGAAGGAGGAGGAGAAGGAGGAGGAGAAGGAGGAGGAGAAGGAGGAGGAGAAGGAGGAGAAGGAGGAGAAGGAGGAGAAGGAGAAGAAGAAGAAGAAGAAGAAGAAGAAGAAGAAGAAGAAGAAGAAGGAGAAGAAGAAGAGGAAGAGGAAGAAGAAGAAGAAGTAGAAGGAGGAGGAGGAGGAGGAGGAGAAGAGGAGAAGGAGGAGAAGGAGAAGGAGAAGGAGAAGAAATAGAAGAAGAATATAATGAGGGAAAATGAAAGGAGAGGGAAGAGAAGAAAAGAGAAAGGAAAAGAAGCAGCGCATAAATCCCTGCCATGTCTCAAATTTGGCATAGGAGCAGACTTTAAAATACATGTAAAAATTAATTGTTTGATTCTGAGTGTAGGCATATCAAGGCATACACTAATGAGTCAGATTGCTGCAGTTCTACTGATATTTATCAACTAATTGACATGGGACAAATAACCTAAGTTTCTGAACCTTAATCCATAATATGAGTAAAATAATAGTATTTTTCTAACTTTGTAGTTATTTATGGCTGTTTTCAGCATGTTGAAAATATATGACACATGGTAGTTCCGTGGTAACTGTGGAATTAATAAAATAATGACATGTAGCTCAAAAACTGGCACAAAGTAGACATTCTCTAAATTATAGGTATTTTTGGCATTACTTTGATTCTGTGTTTCTACCAATGGATGAGTCCTGAGGCTACCTATACTTCATCGTATGGTTTATTGCACTTCCTGGTATAATAATCACTGGTTTAGAGAACATTTTAAAGGTAAAGGAAAGATCCATATTGCCTTAATGGCCATCTCAAATTCTTCAATTTCCTGGTATTTCAACTTTACTTGGGGTATAAAAAGTTGGTGATCAAAACCAATTACTGAAAAGCTGCATGATTCATTTACTTAGCCTTAGTTTACTATAAGTGTTAACTGAAGCTATTGGACAAACCCTGAATAACAATGTCGGGTAGAAATACTTTCCTGAGGCAAAATGTGTTTATGCTTAAAATCATGCCTTTGGCTCTCCCTTGGCCGAAGTTGTAGAAGAGTTGAAATCAGGGCTGGGTTGAGTAGTTGAAAAGGAAAGATGGAGATCAATGGGGAGTCTGCAGCAAGGAGACATATTCTGGAAGTGAGAGCTGCTATATGGAATGGCTTGAATGAATTTGTTCTATCTATCCAAAGCTGTGGATTCAGTGGGAAGAGGTGTAGTGATGAGCTAGGTCAGAAATTATATTTATTTTTCAGTCTTCTTTTGTCCAGCTTGAGGTTGGAGACATGTCTATAACTTACAAGTAGAAGACACTGGGAAACATCAGCAGAACTTGTAGCTGAATCTGTTTGAGGAGCAAAACCATCAGCTCGAATCCTGGAAGCATACCTTGCACACCTAGAAATATGTAAATGATGATAGAATAACAGCATTCATGGAAACAGTAATAGCTCATATAAGCCCCTTCCTTCCTATTACAAATATTTATCATCCAGGATGTAAGTGACATTAGCAATTGTTCCTAATGGAATACTGTGGTATTCCAAATTATCCTGTATAAATAGCCTGCCACTAAATATAGCTCATTCTCCCTCCCCTTCCTTCCTTCCTTCCTTCCTTCCTTCCTTCCTTCCTTCCTTCCTTCTTTCCTTCCTTCCTTCCTTCTTTCCTTCCTTCCTTCCTTCCTTCCTTCCTTCTTTCCATCCTGTACTTCTTTCTTTTCCTTTCTTCATTTCTTCTTCCCTTCCTCCCTCCTCTCTTTCTCTAACCCCCCTTCTTGCTATTTCTTCTCGCTTCCTCCTCCTTCTTCTTTTTCACTAAAATAACTTTCTTCTGACATTGTGGTTAGCTTGCTTACATTTTGGGGAACTGATGCCAGACTGCACAGACGCTCAGAAGAGAATTATTTTCCCCCTACATTTCTGAGTGGAACTGATGCAGCAGGAAATATGAAAACCCCCTAAAATCACTCAAGTTTTCCTGGCAGACACTGAGCTCATAACCCTCTAAGAACTATGAGAATCATAGCACAATGTTCCTGATAGGGGAAATCAGAAATTAAATAAAGTCAGATTCATACACAGCTCTATTGCATTCTTTTAGGGATCTTTGCTTTTAAACCTAGAGACAGACAGGATATTGTTGATTTAGATATTATGGGAAGGTCACATGTTAAAAGTCTTTCTCCCACACATTAAAAAACCCACAAGAAAATATCTTGTTGAAGTTCAATTCCCAATACCTCAGAAAGTCCTATCTTCTTACTGCTTCAATCCCTTGGAACATTCTTACTACCCCAATAGCCACCAAAACCAACAGCTGCTTAGGATGGAATTGACTAAATTCTCAGACAGCTGTTGGGGATAGTATTCAACCACAAAGAACTGTAAGTTGAAAAGTTCACAGCAAAGTTTTCCCATTCTCAAAGAGGGAGACTATTATACTTATGATAACCATATAAAGGAGAGATCACTCAGTAAGAGAAAAATCATGATTGAAAGTGGTAAAATCTAATTGTCACAAGCAAATTAGCAAATTTTTGTTTTAATTTATTTATTTTTGCTTTATTATTTTTTAGCAATTTTTTAAGGATGAGATTCTGAATTGCAAGGAAGCTCTCAGTGCTTTTATTAACTGCTAGTTGAAACACAAATAACATTCCTTAAGTCCATGAACATTTATATAAGTAGAAAATAAGAAAAAAAAAAGTCATGTAATACTGCTTAAAGTTCTGTATATAAGGCAGGTTAAATTGTCTGCAGTTATAAAAGCAATATTAAAAAAATATTTGAAGATTCTAAAGGAAGTTCAGGTTTCATTTTGTAAACAAATATACATGTATATATCTGTTTATATATATAACTGTGAATATATATGTAAATGATGGTTATTTCTAGTTAGAATTTAGGGGTAGATGGCTATTTTCTTTCTTCTTGACTTTATTTAAATATACACTCCAATAAACTTGTATTATTTCTAATATATTGTAATACCAAAGTGCTTTAAAAAGACAGTAGCATAGCAAGTCACAGGTGAAGGTATATTTGGAGTAGAAGCCATGGGTCGAGCTGCATTTTCCTAATTGTTGTGGGATCACTGGATTCAAGTTCAGTTAATTGATGTAGTATGTGGGAAATACTCAAGTTAACAGCGTAAGTTTAAGTTGATTTAGGTTTAAGGAGTGTATCTGGAAGTGAGGAAGAGGGGAATTGAGACCATGAAAGACAGCCAACTAACGGGTGCAATAACAAGTGAGCCAATAGTGTGGACAGCTGAGGCTCAGTCCATTGTGGATCTTTTGAGAACCTGCATTGAATGCGCATGAAATTGTACCACTGAGAGGTGAAGGAGCTGTGGAATCTGTCCCCGGTTTCTTTCCCTCACTGGTTGAGGATCACTCCCAGGGAATTAACTTTTACTTCCAGTGTGAGCACCACAAAATGTCCAGATGACATATATGGAACACCAACAGAATCCTCTCTGTTAGCCTCGAAGGAAGCCTGCATTCATAAATGAATATGCTCTTACTATCCCTGCATTAAGAGGATGAGATGGGAGAGTAGAAAGCAGATCTTGAGTTCCAATTCTCCTCCTTGCTAGCCCAATGGGCTTTGACAAGCACTGAACATCTCTGGGTCGTTATGGTCCTCATCTGTAGAACCTCAACATCACTGCCTACCATCTTTCCCTAAATGAACACCAAACAGAATTGTTCTGGAAAGATAAAAAGGAATGAAGATGTGCTTCACATTTTCACCTCCATTTATCAACTAGGATTGGAAAATACAGGCCACAGAATTAAAAATAAATTTGAAACTTGTACCTGGGACAAAGCCAGGGTTAACAGAATGTCACAGATTATCTTAGAAATTTGGAATTTCATATTCTCTGTGATAAGACAGTATTATCACCACAGGTCCTAGCCATTGGTAGTTTGGTCTCAGGCACTTCCCTAACCTTTAAGTTTTCTGGTCTACCTGGAACCAAAATAAATGAAATTCTCATTAGTATTTTATCTGGTTATTACTAGATTTCCTCTTTATTTTTTTACCCTCTAAGAGGGTGATATTCCTGCTGTGGTTGTGTTTAGTGGACATCATTGTAAGTTCTATTTACTCCCTGCAGGGGGAGAATGTGACCTTCACGTCTGCGAGGAAGCATCCAGCTCTCTTCCTTCCAGGGCCCTCAAAGTTGTCAGCCTTTCCCACCTCACCCCCAGGCTCCCTTTTGCACGTGCAGCCACACTCACCACATTGGGGCTCAGCTCATCTTTCATGGCTGGCATGCTGCCAACACCGCTTTGAACTGTGGAAAATCTGAGAAGTGCTTGATAGCTTTTTATATAGCTTGGTTTGATACCAATAACTCTTGAGTGTGGATGTCAAGGCAACAAGGCTGCAGCTCCCAAAGAAAGAAAAATAATAATAAAATAAATCCCCAAAGATTATAAGTGAATAATCTGTGAAATGCTCCAAAGAATTTTCCTATTGTTTCCCAGTGTGTTTCTCAGAGGGCCTTGTTAATTAAGGTTCAGGACCAAGAAGTGAATCTGTCATCAAGTCACCATTCCTCCTACATGCATAACAAATTGCTCACATAAACTGTCCCCAAATCTCATCATCTCTCACCTCCCTCCTCCAGGAACTTCAAAGCCCTGTGCTGCTATACTCGCCTGCTGTTCCATCACGTGAGAAGCACAAGTGGGCTTTGCTGTAATTTTCAAATATTTATGAGAGCAAGATTAGCAGCAGAACCAAATGGATCTGGGAACGTATCTTTTGAATTAATAGTTTCAGCATTTGATGGGGTTGGAGGAACAGGGGGGTAGGTGGAGAAAATTGGGGGATGATGACCCCTCCCAGGTTTATACAGTAAACTGGTATCCATTGCTGTTAGGGCAATTTCTCCACAGAAGGTGCTAACCAGAAGAGCCCAACCTCAGGCTCGGATCACTTCTCTTCTGAAATCACAGCGTCCACAACAGGCTCAGCGTTTGGTCTGCGTGTATTTTCTTCCCCCAAAGGCCCCCAGAGGGAGAAAGAAAGGCATAGATGAACTTTAAATAAATGGAGCCATGCCAAAGAATCCAGCAGAGTCATTTGTCTTTGGTACTTAAACAGAGCAGAGAAGGAAGTTCTTGGAGTCAACTTTAGGCTGAGCAGAGCAATGTCAATTCGAAATAATTGGAATTTATTACCGTAAGCTAAATAGAATAGGCAAATGCTTTCTTACTCCATTCTAAACTTTTCTTTTGTTGTAGTTAATCCTATCAAAGTGTAGAAGGAAACCTATGTACTATCAAATTTAGAGCCATCTTGGGGGAATTCTGTGAACTGTATTCAAGCTGTGATACTTGACTTTTTTTAAGTTTCTCCATGATTGCCTATCTTGCCCTTAATTCCCCATCATTTAGCTCTCTTTGAATTTATCCCTGTTAACACTTTCCCATTCTTCCTTAGCAGCCTGGCATGGCAGCAAAGACACTGAGTACTAAAATCGAGAGATGTGGGTGTTTATAATGTTGGGTTGAGTTACCTGCCCAAAATTCGTATGTTCAAGTCCTAAGCTTCAGTACCTTAGAATGTGACTTTATTTGGAGATAAGGTCTCTATAGAGATAATCAACTTAAAATGAGGTTCTTAGGGAGGACCCTAATCCAAGATGACCGGTGTTTTCATAAGAAGGGGAAATTTGGACATAAGTATGCACACAGGGAGAACACCACATAAACATGAAGACAGCCATCTACAAACCAATGAAGGAGGCCTGGAACAGATTCCTCCCTCATTGTCCTCGGAACCAATCCTGCCAATACCTTGGTTTCATACTTCCATCTGCCCGAACTGTGAGATAATACATCTCTGTTGTCTAAGCCATCTAATTTGTCATATTGTGTTACAGCAGCCCTAGAAAACTACCATATCTAACTATAAGGTATTTTATAGGTAACCTGAGGCATGCCAGTTTTTGTCTCTGGACCTCTGTTTACTTAAGTACGACAGAGAGTAATTCTGCCTTCTTCATCTAAGTTAAAGGTAGTAGCAAAGCTTGGGTAAGATAATTGGGTAGAAATAGCTGCAAGCATATGCTACCGTATATGCCACTTGCAGCAAGTGTCACAATAGGTGTCTTTGTGAGTAAAATTGGAAGGTGTCCAAGATTATCACTTTATGCCCAAGTATCTGAAATTTTGTATCATTTGTTTCCATGGTCCAGAGACCATATTAAACTGCAAATAATCTTCCTAATAACACGAGGAATAGTTTGGAGGCCAGGGCAGTTGTTGAGACAGAGAATGGGGAACCGAAATAAAATAACAGACACAGCTATTTCAGAATAGTAGTGACAGAACATGCAACAATTAATGGACAAGAGAAAGTTAATTATCATGAGGTAACTTGAACGACGTTATGTTTAAAAGCCTGGCTCTGGATTCTAATCTGTACCTGCATCTAGCTCACGTATATCTGCACAGTGTCCAGAGTCCCATATCTCAAGAATGACGTTAATCACAAGAATTGCATTAGTTATCTTTATACTCATTGAAATGCACAAATTATTTTAAAGTTGGTATGAGTTACCTATCCGATGATTGGAGTCAAGCTCCACAGGGAGTGGAACATTGCTCTTTTTTTACCTCAAGGGAGGAGAATTCATGCCTAATGAGAGGACAGTACATGCCCATCAAAAAAATGAAGAGAAAGGAAAGGAAAGGGAGGAGAAGGAAGGGGAGGGAAATAAACAGTGGGAATTATTTAAACCCAGTTTGAAGATGGATTTCCTTGAGCCCACGTTTCCACTGAAAGGGTATTGCTTTCCTCCTCAATCTTTAAGAACAACTCAAAATCCCCCTAAAAATTAGGTATGCATTCTTCTTGACAAAAAGTTTCAAATGGATAAACTCCATTTCCTTGATCAGATTGAGAAATATAAATGGTATTTTTGCATATGTGTATATTCTGTGTTACTTGATATGTCATATGAGATTTCAAAAAGAGCTAATATTTTATTGCCTTAAGCTTTTTATCAAAAGACACCATCAATATATTTATGATAAGGGGTGAAGCGTCTGCCTTCGGCTCAGGGCGTAATCCCAAGGTCCTGGGATCGAGCCCCGCATTGGGCTCCCTGCTCTGCTGGGAGCCTGCGTCTTCCTCTCCCACTCCCCCTTCTTGTGTTCCCTCTCTCGCTGGCTGTCTCTCTCTCTCTCTCTGTCAAATAAATAAATAAAATCTTTAAAAAAAAAAGAAAATATATTCATGATAAATGTTTATGAATTAAAAATAAATATGATTATATGTATTCATTAGCAACATAGTTTGGCTGAACAACCCAATATTGCAGAACAAGATCATCCTGTAGCATTTCCTTAAGGAACAGCAAGCAGACGTATTACAGACCTGCAGGGCAGAACTCACCGCTGGAGGGTATTCGTAGAGCACTTTTATGAGCAGGAGCTGGGCAGAGCAGTAACTGGACAACATGAAGAAGGTAACCCTCGTAGCTTTTCTTCAAAACCTGTAAGAGAAGAATTAGTGAGGAGGAGGATGTTATGGACTCTTTCTGCACAATGGGTCAAGTTCTGGAACTCATTACTCTTCCTCCTCCACTTTGGTTTATTTTTTTTTCCTACACCAATAAGTGCTGACTTTGGTTCTAAACCCACTTGCCAATATTGAAGCAGCTTAGATGCTCTCAACTGTCATGTCAACTCAGCCAAACTGTCATTTGCAGGAACCTTTGCAAATTTACTTTATATTGAGCTGGTAGCATCTGACTAATTTCTACTAATACTGCATAGCAGCTATAACCACTTTTGCAGAGCACATTAGCCTTGTTTAACTGGCATCATAAATAATAAATTCAAACTGCTGGGAATTGGCTTATATTCCATATTACTTTTTGACGTATTTTTGGAATCAGGTACAATATTTCATACTAATGATTCTGCTAAACCCAGAGGCTTTTGTCTGTTATTCTTACATCCTAACCAAATATTTTAAAGAAATAATATATCGGTCACTCTTTTCTTATATCCCCAATGTTCCAAACTTGTCTCCAGAAAATAAAAATGCACACTTATCTAACAGTTCTTTGGCAGGTGGTTTGAATTGAGCCCTGGGCTGACTTTTCAAATCCTCTTCAACCCATCCCCACCACTATCTCCCTTTATCTAGATTAACATTGCGGGCTTGGCATCAAGATCTAAGGAATTCTCAAACTTCTATCAAAGAAACAAAATAAATGCAGCACATAGGAGAGACCAGGAAATAAATTGCTTCCAACAAATTGAGAGGCAACTCTGAGCACATCCTCTTTGCTAAAGTGTAGAGAAGAAGCTTTCTGACTTAATTTTGCTCTAGTGATGGTGAGCTGGGAGTAATATGTGCCCAGGAGAGGCCCTTTAAAGAGATAAAGAGTAAATAAGGATGGTGTTTTTTGAAGAGGCAACTTCATAAAGAGAATCAATTAACACCGTAACATGGGCTATAGCAATATGAAGGATTGAAATCAATAGTGTAGGAGTTTTAAAATGGTCACTCATGAATACCAGTTATTAGGTTAAGGAAAATATTTATTTAAGATTATTAAATCAAAGAGCTGAAGAAAAGGTTAAGGAAAGCCAATGGTGCCAGTCCTTCACCCCAACTCTGTGTCCCGCGCTCTCTGGGGATGAGATCAGGATGGAGGGTGCTGCCTGCGGATCCGGATTATATGGCACAATCCAGCAGCATGAATTGTTGGCTACATTTTATGGCACATCCAGCAGCTCTTGTAGGGCCCCTGTTGTGTTGTTTGGATTTGTCTTCCAGGGGGCTTTCTTAGCGTGGAATTGACCACAAGGCCTCACAACCTCCCCCTCCGATCTGCAGACCTGCTAGCCTCCTTAACTTACAATGCTCCACACGCTCGCTCCCACTCTCAGCTCCTGATCTTACTCCATGTATCTTAAGATTCAATCCGAAGAAATAAGAATCGAAGTATCACTTGTCCAGATACGCAACCTCACTTAGGAAGAAAAGACTTAGTCATGTCAATAAAAACTATTTCTTTTGTGTGCATTTCTGTGTAACTTCACACTGAGTTTCGTACAGAGGGAGGACTCTGTATGAAAACTTGCTCTGACTATGCAGATGTTGAGGAACTAAATTAGAGAACCCGGAGCTTGAAAACTGCATCCCCCGTTCTCTGTTGCCTGTTGGCTTATTAGGTTCTATCAGCAAGAAGCACTGGGGGCACAGCCAGCTCATCTAGCAAGATTGCCTCAGCCCCCACACAAGCTGCCTGAGAAAGGACATGCTCATTTCCATGTGAGAATGCTATTTCCTTTTGTATGAGTTATCTAGCATACAAAACATTTTAAACACACACACACACACACACACACACACACGCTAATACACATACAAAAAAAAACAAAAACAAAAAACAAAAAACCTACTGTCAAACAGTCAAACCAATAACAGAACCAGACTCAGAGGTGATCCCAGCATTGGAACTATCAGAGAAGGGATTTTATGTAACTGTGATGAGCATGTTAAAAGATCTAATGGAAAAGTGGACCCTGTGAAATGATGGCAGATTTCAAAAAAGAGAAAAAAAACTGCCAAAGACAAAGCTGGGAACTAGTTAAAGCAATAAGTACACATTTTAATTAGTAATACACTAGTGCAAGAGAGAAGAGGACCCAGCATGAACTGAACTCAACTTTGCTTTGAACAGAAGTGACTAGCGTTTTATAGGAACAAGAAGAACATAGGGAAGAGGGTAGGGAAGGCTCAGCAGTCAGGAAAGTGAGAAATTACAGAAAGTTGGTCAGTATAAATGCTGACCTCTGTCTGTTACTGGGTATTATTGACATTAGAATTCTATCCTTGCACAGATAGGAAACAGGGCTTCTATCCTTCTTGATGAGTACATTTAATTTTGTAAGGATTATTTTATTTTATTGTTTATTTATTTGTTCATTTTTAAGGAGGCTCCATGCCCAGCATGAGGCTTGAACTCACAACCTAAAATCAAGAGTCACATGCCCTGCTGACTGAGCCAGGTGCCCCTGATGAATACATTTTAAAAGAATGGTTTTCAGATCCTTGAGAAGGAGACTCCTGCTGTTTTAGGAGATACATATACAACTCAAAAGGAGAGAGGAAGATTTCACCAAAAAAGTAGAAGGGGCACAGAGTAACCCCACTAGAGTTTGGTCAAGGATAGGATCTTTGTCAAACTATTTTTTTTAAGTCAAATGGAAATGACAAGAATTTATTTTTTTGTGTTCTATTTTTTAATTTAAATTCAATTAATTAACCTATAGTGTATTATTAGTTTCAGAGGTAGAGGTCAATGATTCATCAGCCTAATATAATACTAAGTGTTCATTACATGACATGCCCTCCTTAATGGGAAATGACAAAAATTTAAAAATATGGTATCAGAGGTGGAGAAAACTTTTGAGAGATCATCAACAGAGAAGACATTGTTAAGAAATAACCAATAAGCATTACCAAAATATTTTACGTGATGAAAGACCAGAAATCAAAGAAGCTCAGAGAGCCCTAAAAAGGGTTATACTTGCATATGTAAAATTGAAACTTCTGAAGACAATAGCACAAAGAATGGAAGGGAAGCACTGATAATATACAACTAGGAGTTTCTTGTACTCTACTTCAAGGGGTATGCAACTACTTGAAGGCAAATGGTGATAAGTTAAGATGTCTGTTGTAAAACCAAGGGCAATCACTAAAATAAAGTAGTGGAAGAGGCATAACAGTTAAGTAAAAAATGAAGATAAAGTGGAATTTTAAAACACTGCTCAACTCAAATTAATCAAAAAGCAGGCAGATAAATAGGAAAAACAATGAAAGAAAAAAAAGTAACAAATAGAGAACTATCACCAAGGTAATAGATTTAAATCTAATAATAAGAATTATGTTAAATGTAAATGGTCTAAGTACCCCAAATGAAAGACATATTTCCAGTATGCATGAAAAGCAAGGGCCAACTACATGCTATCTAAAAGAAATCCATCTTATAAATAAACATACATCTGGGTTAAGAGTAAGGGAATCGGTTCCACATTCCCTATGCTGTAGAAAGCTAGAAAGGCTGTAACCTTAATGACAAGAATAAAAACCAAACAAACCACCAGAACTACCTTCTTAAAACTCATACAGCTGAGGTTGCAGGGCAAACAAGTTGCCTGAGAGCCAAGGAAAGACAAATCTCCAAAGGACGGGATAGGAGTTGTGCCTGAGCCCTGGCAAAGCACAAGAGGAGGAGATGCTGCTGGACATAGAGAGGGTATAAAGATTCACTAAAATATTTAATGCTGATGCTTAGTATAGGTTTCCTGGGTAATGAAGAACTTCCAGGATCCCCAGAATCAGGGACTTTGCAAACACTTATGGTTTCTTCTTCCTGAAATCTACTGAGTGTTCATAAGAAAAACTTAGAATAGATTGGAGACCAGAGGAAACTTCCCTCCGCAGAGTAGACATCAAAAAGTGAATTGACTGACACTGCAGGAAAGGTACAAATCCCACTGAACCTTATTCCTCAGCAGGAAAAAAAAAAAAAAAAAAAAAAACAAAAAAAACCTTATGCTTCTAATGAAGGGTAGTAAGTCCTGTAACCTCCCATACTCAAGCGAAGAATCCTTTGCAACTAGAAGAGTGAAAACAAAAAAGACCTCTCTCTACCCTAACAAAAAGCAGGCAAAAATCCTGGGATTAGAATTCTTTTTTTTTTTTTTTTTTTTTAAGATTTTATTTATTTGACAGAGATAGAGAGAGACATCCAGCGAGAGAGGGAACACAAGCAGGGGGAGTGGGAGATGAAGAAGCAGGCTCCCAGCAGAGCAGGGAGCCAGATGCAGGGCTCCATCCCATGACGCTGGGATCATGACCCGAGCCGAAGGCAGGCGCTTAATGACTGAGCCACCCAGGTGCCCCTGGGATTAGAATTCTATACCAAAGACATTAGATCCTCCTGCCACTGGGAGAGAGTTAGGAAATTGTTTCTGGACAGGATCTGCTAAATCTACAAGCCAGCAGATGGGCAGGGCCACTGAGAAAGCTTTGTCCCTGATACATAGCCAAACAGAAGTTCTTTGTGACTCAGTGGCACTGGTAAACCCAAAGTTTAGGATGGAGAAGGGTTGTTTAGGGATCCTCAGGCACACCAGCCTACACCTAAGTAAAAGGCAAAGCTAGGAACATTTTATGCTGGTGATGCATGAAGATGACCAAAATAACTACCAAATCCAAACCCAAGTATAAGGAGTATAAACACACCAAATGAAACAGATTGCCAGATTCTATTTTTTTTAATCTATAGGATGTATACAAGAGACTCACTTTACACATAAAGACAGATCTAGGATAAAATAAAGGATGGGAAGGGATATGCTATGTAACCCTACTCAAAAGAATGCTAGAATGGTTATATTAATGTCAGAAAAATAGATTTCAAAACAAGAAATATTACCTATAATAAAGAGGGAGAATACACAATGAAAAAGGAGTCATTTTCCCAGAAGGTATAATAATCCAATGAATGTATCTTATTTTTTTTTAAAGATTTTATTTATTTATTTGACAGAGAAAGACAGCCAGCAAGAGAGGGAACACAAGCAGGGAGAGTGGGAGAGGAAGAAGCAGGCTCGTAGCAGAGGAGCCTGATGTGGGGCTCGATCCCATAACGCCGGGATCACACCCTGAGCCGAAGGCAGATGCTTAACGACTGCGCCACCCAGGCACCCCCCTGAATGTATCTTAAAACAAAGTTTTAAAATACATGAAACAGAAACTATTAGAATATAAAGGAAAAGAAATAGACAAATCCACAATTATGCTTGGAGACTTCAAAGCTTCTCTCTGAGTAACTGATGGAAGGAAGGAAGGAAGGAAGGAAGGAAGGAAGGAAGGAGAAGAAAAAAGAAAGAAAGAAAGAAAGAAAGAAAGAAAGAAAGAAAGAAAGAAAGAAAGAAAGAAAGAAAGAGAAAGAAAGAAAGGAACCAGAACAATATGTAAAGGATATCTAGGGTCTGAATAATATTATCAACCAACTTGAAATATTTGGTACTAAATGGAACACTCCACATATAACATTAGAATACAAACATTTTCAAGCATGCATGGAAATTTCCATGAATTTAAAAGAATTGAAATCATACAAGTATTTTTCACCCCACAACAGAATTTAACTAGAAAGTAATAACATTAAGGATATCTGGAAAATCTCCAAATATATATAAATTAAGCAGGGCAAAAGATAGTCAAAAAGGTAGTCAGAAGCTAAATAGGAGATATTTTGGGGGCACCTGGGTGACTCAGTCAGTTAAGCATCTGCCTTTGGCTCAGGTCATGATTCTGGGTTCCTGGGATCGAGCCCCACATCGGGCTCCCTGCTCCACGGGCAACCTGCTTCTCCCTCTCCCTCTGCCTGCCACTCCCCCTGTTTGTGGTCATGTACTCTCTCTCTCTCTCTCTCTCTCTCTCTGTCAAATAAATAAGTAAAATCTTTAAAAAAATATTTTGAACTGAATACAGACCAAATCACAACATATAATTGGTGGACTACAACTAAAGCAGTGTTTAGAGGAAAATATGCATCATTAAATGCATATACTAGAAAAAAGAGAATGAAATCAAGGTTCTAATATTCTAATTGAGGAAATTAAAATAAAAAAGAGGGATATAAACCAAAATCAATGAGAAGAAAGAAAATAATCACAGTAAGAGTAGAAATAAAAGTATCTGAAAACAGAAAATAATAGAATGCATGACTTCTGAGAATTATCATCTTAAGACAAGTTCTCCAGAAGCCAACTCTGAAGCATAATTCAAGTGATGAATTAAAGAAATGCAAAAGCTTAATGAAGAGAAACCCACAGAGTGGAGAGCAGGACAGGAAAGGGCAAGAAGCCAAACAAAGATGTAATTTCAGGCAAGATTCTAACCTCAACCTGACCCTGCAGGGAGTTCCGGAGCATAAATCACCCTCAGAGGTTCCTCCCCCTTAAGGCCAGGGAGCTAGGGCTTTCATGTCTCAGAGTCAGTCATGGACTGCACTGGGGTGGGGTGCAGAACTGATAAGATGAATCTCAAAGGCAATATGGGCAGTGTCAGCCACACTTACTGTGGTTATTCTCCTTTTCAAGATGAAAAGATAGCTTAATATTTGGAGAGGATGATCTCTCATACACTGTGGGACACATGTTTTATTGTTCCTCATTACAAACAAAAATTACAGGCTCTAAACGTTGGCTGAATTAACTCCTTCACGTTGTATCCTGGGCTTACCAGGTGGTTACCTAGTGGTGGCTTTGCCATCAAGTTCCTCTTTTATTCCTTGTATGTGCTGTACCCCTCATAGTTTAATGTCAGCAACATCGTTGTTTTTTTCTTAATTTTAATGACACGTCTCCAAGCATGATCTTAGCTCCTCCTGGTCTTGTTGCCTTTGATTTTGTTTCCTTTATGTGTGGTCTCCAGCTATTTTCCAGAGCTCTCTGTACCTAGGAACTTGCCATGTTCCTTCATGCGCATGTCAGGTGACAAGTCAATGTCACACATCAAGCTTCTTTCGAAAAGCTGACCACTCGTAGGAGTGGAGGTGACTGTTTTCTCCAAGTGAAGTCCTTCCTCAAGCTACACACGTCTGCAAAGTTCCTATTTGAAACTTGGCCCTGCTTACCCGAGAGCACGATTCTCAACCTTGACACTACTGTCCTTTTGAACTAGATAATTCTTTGCTGTGGAAGGATTTTGTGCTTTAAAGGGTATGTAGTAACATCCTTGGCCTCCACCATTCCAGTGGAGACACCAATTTTTTTTGTTTTTTTGAGAGAGAGAGTGGACTTAAGTGCAAGGCAGGAAGGGGCAGAGAGAGAGAGGGAGAGAGAGAATCTCAAGCAAATTCCAAGCCCAGAGCAAGCCCAATGGGGAACTCGATCTCACGACCCTGAGATTATAACCTGAACAGAAATCAAGAGTCAGGCACTCAACCAGCTGAGCCACCCAGGTGCTCCAATAACACCAAAATTTCTTACGAACATTGTCAGATATCCCCTGGAAAGCAAAATTGGCCCCAGTTGAGAACTACAGATCTAGAGCGGGACTTATAGGAAAAAACTTTCTGTGATGATGGAAATGATCTGTATCTGCATGGTCTAGTATGGTAGCCATTAGCCATATAGGACTATGAAGTACTTGAAATGTGGCTAGAGTGACATAAAAAAAACAGAATTATTACTTATATTTAATTGTATTAATTTAAATGTTAATTTAAATGGCCACATGAGACTGATGATTGCTGTTGGACAGTGCTATGCAAGAGTATTGGCTAAAGATAGCTGGAGTTTCGATGTGCCTGATTTCTCTTTCCCCATGGAATTCCTATAGCTTGCCAATTTCTTATGACAGGGGGGCCATAAGAAGTCCTCATCCTGGGATCTTGGCTATGATTGCAATTATTCTTAATATTCTTCAGTGAATTATCAGTTTATAAGTGTTTTCGGCATGTTATTAAAATCGGGCTTCACTATGTCTTGAAGTGTGTAAGTCTCTCCTTCCTGGTATACAAATGAGACTAGATGGTTTTCCGAAATTCAGTTAGTACGTGGCAGAATCTGCATCAGAAACAATATTCTCTGACTCAGAATCTATAAGCCTTTAAAAATTTCTCTTTCTTGATAAATGAGCATCTCAATTTTGCCAATTTTTCTCTTATAAAAATTTCTCAATTACCTTTATCCCTTTCTGACCATGGCTCATTTTGTCTCCATAGCCCTGCCTCTGTGAAGTGTTCTCACATCCTTATTTACATGTTGTTCTGCCCTTATTTTGATCACTTTTTACATGCATATTCCACCTCCAACTGGATTGGATATTTGTTGCATGGAGATAACTAAATACATGAAGTTGGAAAATCTTAGCAATCAGATTTGTAAACATGTGAGAAATAAATCCTGTTATTGTTTCTCTTTCGGGAAGTAAGCCAGTACTCCTGATCTAATAGAAAAATCTTGATGAGGAAACAACAAAGAATTATTTAGTCAAATTTAGTTTGTATTTTTAATTCAAGAGCTTATAAAACAAACTTAGGAACATTTCTAATAGAAGCCTTGCAAATGTTAATTACAATTTGAAGGCAAGTAAGAAAGAGAATTTCAAAAAAATAATTTAAAGAATCAGTATCAATGAATTAATGGAACTCAATTATTCAGAGAACAATTCAAACTATTTGTTATTTTCTTCTTAAAAGATATGCTCTGAATTGTAAGCCAGGAAGTTTGGGAATCTAGTTCTACATCCAAAGTGTCAGAAAATGTTCAGAAAAATAGAATTTATGATGTTAGATGTAGCATAGAATCAGTCTGTAATACAGGTTTTTGTTTTGTTTTTGTTTTTTTCCTTTAGTGCAGTAACTACCCTCCCTCCCTTCTTTCCTGCCTTCTTCCCTCCCTCCCTCCCTCTCTCCTTCCTTCCTTCCTTCCTTCCTTCCTTCCTTCCTTCCTTCCTTTCTCTTTTCTTTCTTTCTTTCTTTCTTTCTTTCTTTCTTTCTTTCTTTCTTTCTTTTCTCTTTCTTTCTTTCTCTTCCTTTCTCTTTTTCTTTCTTCTTTCTTTCTTTCTTTCTTTCTTTCTTTCTTTCTTTTTTCTTTTCTTCTCTTTTCTTTCTTTTCTTTTCTTTTCTCTCTAAAATGTAATCCACAATATGTTTTCCACCTGACAATTGGCTGTTACCAAAAACTTAATAGTGGATGCTAATTAAATTGTAATTGAATATGAAAGCATTTTTCTTCTAAAATATCAAATGGTTTTCTCAACCCCCTTTGTTCAACTATGGATTAGAATATCCATGTAAATTCTGTGAAAAATATTAAGTTAATATTAAATCTTATTATGTGTCTATTATCATGCATTTCCAAAGTCCATCTCCATATTCCTTAAAGACAGTTAAGGTATCCTCTGATGTACTCACTTGAGCTTGTAATGATTTGTTAACTTGTATTAATATATACTCTTTCTTGAATGAATATTTTGCTCACCATCAACACGTATAATATACAGATGGCTACAGTTGTTGTCAACTAAATTTCTTTCGTGATCTAGCAAAGTGTTATAGACTTTATAGTCACTTGGTAAAATATTTGAAGAATGACATAGGATAAATGAATAATAAATTGTTAGGTTTAAAGGCTTTATGATTAAAACTTTCTTATGAATGATAAATGAGGCATTAATTCAGAAATATTTACTAAAATGATCAGAATTGGTATAATGTTTGGCATGTGGTAGTTATAGGAATACCCATAGGAACACAGAGAATATGACAATACTTTGGAGTTTTAAAGTTACTCACTTCCATTTTCCCCATGTTTTCGAACTTGACAATATCTGGAATACATTGATATTCAACTCTTGGTCAAAAAACTACAATCTCCAGCTGGTATATTTTGCTTTCATTTATACTTAATTCATCAAAATATGCTTTCATAGTATCTCTTTGAGATGAATAATGGCTTTTTGGTAATTGTGGAAAGTTCTTCCTTTGAATGGGAACATGACACTGTGCCAACAGTTCATAGAATATGGTTCACTTTTTCAGAATCTTTAAGAAGGCTACAAATTAAAGACCCCTCCACCATCACCCCAGTGTGATCAGAGACTTTTCACCAGTCATGAATGCCAGAGTCAGGCTCCACTCAGGGCGACTCTGATTCAGAATGCAGAGTGTAGGCGTTTTTAATTGAACTGATGGAAATGGTTGGCAGGGTAATGGTTGTAATTGTTCACCATTTCACAGAGAAAAGAATTTGCTCAGTAAATAGGAGGCTTTGTTTCCAACCTAATTTAATGGAAACACAGAAGGTACAAGAAAGTAATGTGCCAACTGACACTGGGTGTAAAATAAGGCATTTCAGAGACTTTTGTGCAAATGTCCATCAGCTGACATCTGTCAAAGCAAACTCCAGGGATGGCTTCAGAGCATGTCCATTTGTCAGCAGCAAACATTTCATGAGCTCCGTTCTCTGAGGAACAGTGTCAGTTTGTTTTGCAGTGCGAGCATTTGAAATAACCCACTTTTTCCAAAAACCCCAAACTAGTACCTAAACACCACAGCCTGGTTATACAGTAAAAGGAACAGACTTTTATGCATATGGATACCAATCTTTAGACTAATTGAGGGCTATAGGAGCACGTGAGAGAAGACTCATGCGACACAGTATGTTTTATTATAGCCTGGATAAAGGCATTAAGGCCTAAAGAACATTACTTCCATCAAATACATAAACTTAAATGGGCTCCAAGCTGCCTGCCATGCACTCCATCAAGGCATCTTTTGTGTTTATACTTCTGTTGGCTGGCCTGATTTCCATTTCAATTTCTCTAAGTGTCGTAAAGTCTTCTGGAATGTGAAACTACAAAATTTCACTGTATCCTATAATTTTGAGTTTACGCTTCAGAACAGTCAGGAGGAAGAAGTTTCGATACTGTGTCTTTAGGGCATGACGTAACTATAGTTTTCTATATCTTTGTTTACAGTAATTGCCCTGTGGAGTATCTATCTTGTGGATAATCTTTGGCAAATTGAAATTCCCGATGTTCTACAGAGTATAAACCTCCACTTTTCTCCTTTCACCTTCTCCTCCCAGAACTCAGGGCAGAGATTTAGAGGCAAATATACAGAGAGTGCCATGGTGGGGACTACCTCAAATAGAACATCACAGTGGTAACACTAAATGTCACACTATATAACGGGTTCTAAAATTTAACATTAAGAAAGATATCTGAATCTATGCAATCTTTGAAAAAAGTGTTGATTTATGACTCAGGGTTTTTTTTCAATGTGAGTATAATTAACATTTAGTGTTATTTTCATTTCAGATATACAATATAATAATTCGACATTTCTACACATGACTCAGTGCTCATTATGATAAATGTGCTCTTAACCCCCTTCATCTATTCCACCCACCCTCCCCCACCTCCCTTTTGGCAACCACGAATTTGTTCTCTGTTTTTAAAGGTCTGTTTTTTAGCTTGTCTTTTTTTTCTTTATTTATCTGTTTTGTTTTTTTAAATTCCACGTATATGAGAAATCGTATATTTGTCTTTCTCTGACTGACCTGTTTCACTTAGCATTATGCCTTCTAGATCCATCCATGTCATTGCAAATGGCAATATTCCATTCTTTATTATGGCTGAGTAATATTCCATTACATAGGTGTATATATAAGTCTTATTTATCCATTCACTTATTTAATCTATCTATGGATATATGATGTTTTCAGATCTTGACTATTATAATAATGCTGCAGTAAACATAAGGTACATTTATCTTTTCAAATTAGTGTTTCATTTTCTTTGGGCAAAATTACTATTATTTGGGGAAATATTTTTAATTCATTTTTTAGTTCGCAAAACTATTGAATTTTCTGTAACCTGTGCAATTTTATACTTGGCGTATACCAAGCATTTTATCCAAACTCTTCGTTTAGTGTATGAAGAAATTAAGACCAATGTCAGCTAAGTGAATGTCTTTATGCAAGGTCATATATCAGAATATGCAAAGTTACTAAGTATATTATAAGAAGGTTGTAGTGATATTGAGGTATTGATGGCTTTATTGTTATTATGCCCCGATATCAGAGATAAAAATCCAATTCCCTACATTTCTTTATTCACTGCCATTTTCTTTTTGAATTCAGGTTCATAAGTGCAGACTAGATCAAGATCAGCACTCTACAGCTTTTCCAAATACAAATGACTTCTGGTTTAGCTGCTGTCTACATTATGGACACTTCAACTCCTGCAATAATGGTGGTGCCTAAGAGGTAACTTGATGAACATGTAAATGAATGGTTTCAACTCAAAGAACCATTCCGAGTTCATTCATTGAAAAAAAGTTGAGTGATTATACTGATATTCGCCATTGATTCAAGATCTTTTTTTTTTTCTAGATACTGTGCTAAACACTTTGCAAACAAGACTTTAATTACTACAGCTCTTCTTATTTGGTGTTTTATGTAAACAATAAATAAATAAGTAAATAAATAAGTAAATAGATGGCAGGTAGATTGACATTTTTGCTTTACAGATGATGAAGCTGAAGATATCACGTAGTGAGAACTCATCTCTCTCTCTTGCTCTCTCTCTTTTTTTTTTTTTTAGAAAGGGAGAAAGAGACGGGAGGGGCAAGGGGGAAGGAGATTGTGACCTGAGCCAAAATCAGGAGTGGGACATGTTAGCCACTGAGCGACCCAGGTTCCCCAAGGACTCACCTCTCTGATTCCTAAATCCATATCCATTCTACTCTGACTTACTGCACACAAGCTGCATTATTCTAGCTTCAGTAACTTCACTGTTGTGATCTAATTCTTCTGTCCTTCTTTCTTTCTTTTTGTACACGTGCGACCCAGGCGATATTTTAGTTAGTGTGTAGGGGGTCATGGTTTCAATTTTATGGTTAATTAGCAATATTTGGATCCTCACCTCTGTCAGCTGGGAACTACACGAGGGGCACAGTGAGGGAGTTCAGCCTAGTGCCAGTCTTTCACTCTCCCTGGGCTCCTGAAAAAATATCCCAGGGAATGCTCTTTTGATGCTGACCTACACATCTGCTTTCTTCTAGAAGTCCATGTGCAGTAATGATTTTACACAACAAAATATTGAAAGGCCAAGATCTCAGTTCTCAACTTTCCTTTTTGGGAATTGAAACGAGTCAAGGGACAAATCTTTTTCTGACCTCTGTGTGAACATTCTGGGTTACATTCTCCATGGTGGCCTGGCTTAAATCTAGTAACTCAGGCATTTACCCACTGGGTATTCTTTTTATGATTTTTTTAAAAAGGCTATGAAAAACCTGTGGACAATGCTGCCAATCAGCAAAGAACAAACCTGTGGTAAGCCAGGGGATGATAAAAGGGAGTCCCGGTAGCAACAAATACCTTTTGTTCATGCTGACCTGAACTCACTTTGGACCTCTGTAATGATGGGCTCATAATAACTGAAAAAAAAAGAACCACAATATATTTGTCTCAAAGCTGTCATTCATACCCCATGAACAAGTTTGCAGGTTGTTTTTGTGATAAAATCCTGTTCTCAACATGATACTGTCGGCTTCAGGAATCCCAATGTCAAAAGTCAAGATTACTACGCAGCACTTAGCACATCGATACTCGGAGGCGTGACCGCCAAAGATAGTAATCATCGATTAAGAAACATGGCTCAGATAACGAAACTAACAGATCAAAATGGTACTAAGGGTCTTGTTTACTGACTGTGCCATGATGGGTCCAGAGAACGAAACCCTAACACTCAAAATACACATGTCGAAGTCAAGCTTGGCTTTTTCATAACTGGTGAGGCAGGGGATCAGTCTTCTCTTAGATCCTGATAACATGCCACGTCCTCTGTGCCAGAGTCACCTATGTGACCTACCCCCAAGCTGAAGATCGTAGCACGGGGATTTCACACGAAAACTGCTGTAGCTGTGGATCTCATCTGACAATGAGATAAAGGACAGATTGTAGACTGGGAATAAGGAGGAGAGGGTGAGTGATGTGAGTGCTGTCTTTCAGACCTGTGCTAAAACCAAGTGAACTCGACAGAGTAGGTCAAAGCTATAAAATACATCTGGTCAAAATTCATTTCACTGATCTATCAAAATCACAGGGTTGAGACATGATCTACATTCCTCACGAAGTGAACAGTTTACATCACACTTAAATAGGTATGATCCCATTTATTTTAAACCTCACAACCACCTAATGTGGTAGGTCTTATTATACAAATGTAAGCTGAATGACAGATACTCCTCTCATAGATCTCATTTGAACTTGCTGAGAAGCCACTAACTCCATGTCTTGTGTAAATGCAAGGCCTGTTTTCTAATTTTCTGAAAATTCCAAGCAACTTATTTTCCGATGGTGGTCTGAATCCCAGACCTTTGGAGTATATATATTCTTTCGTGTTTCACCTTATGCACTCATTTCTCAGTTTAGGTTTTCCCAGAAGCAGATGATGAGGCAAGAATTTAAGGGCCAGTAATTTTGGTGGGAGTTCATCCAGGAGAATACTGATAGGGGAATGAAAAAGTGAGGCAGGGGGGAAAAAGCCAATACGGTTTATGTAATAGAACCAGTTACCCCTGTGGACAACCGGAGCTCAATTCTGTGGAGGGAATCCTTGGAGACAGTGCAGAATATTCCCGAAGAGTTGCCAGCCAACGATCAGAACACTAAGGTACTTCTCAAGACCCTGGGCTACTTCCAAGGGCATTAACCCTCTAGCATTTCCAGTCTGCCGTGTATATTGGTTGACAGTGTTCCTGAAGCCAGTAAAAGTAAATCCCAGAGATTTTAAGTGCTTGCAATGTTAGTCGTAGAAGTAAATGCAAAGAGGATATCGGTGAGAATCTAGGTACTTTTGCCTTGCATCCCAGGTTCTGATGAGCTATGTTCAGAGCGAACCATTTTTGCTTTAACTGATTGAAAGAATGAAATTGACATCTTACCATAACATATTCCTCAGAGGAGTTAAAAATAACATTCACACTGAACAATTTATAAGCTGAAAACATTTCAATGAAAATTGGCAGGTCGTAAACAGGGCCATGTCACAGAAATGCAGCATCATCTGAGCTACCCTCTCAAGCTCTTCTTTTCATTGATTTGATCGCTCTCTCTCTCTGATGAGGAATAAATCCTTCTTACTCTTGCTCACAGATGTAACAGTCCTCTCTCTTTCTTTATTTATTGTGTATCCCCCTAGAGTTTTTTTCTTACCAAAAAAAATTACTTCAAGCAAATTTAGTGCTCTCCCCTAAGAGAAATGCTATCAAATAGTATTTTGTTGGAATTCTTCATGGTAGTTTGGCAGGTAAGGAAACTGAGACAGAGGTGTCCCTATTAATTTGCTTGCTCTTACAAAGCTGAGAAACATCAGAGGTCTTCTGCTTCTAGAGCCTGACTCCTCCCGACATGAGGCTGCTTTTCATCATGGGTTAAGCAATGTCGATAAATGTTGAACTGGACTCAGATGTGAATCAGAGCTACTTTACCTTCTCCTGCCCCACCTTGCCAAAGAGGTATCTGGAGGAGCAGAATGATGGAAAGTACCTCGTAATCAGATGGATAAAAGCCTAGAACTTAGCCCTACTTGACTCCCAATGACGATTGTATGGCCTGTGTATCCTTATGTTTGGATGTTTTAGGTCAACCTTACTTGAAGCTTTGGTGGTTTTATTCCCCCCCCAGCGTCTTCTAGTTAGATTTCAAGATGAGGGTCGGGAAGCATGGTTTTATAAGGAAATGGTAAGGTTTTTCAGGGACAAAACAAAAGCTAGCTTACTGCATTTTTAAAATGTTACAGAAAGTTCCTTTCAATTATCTAAGAAATTTTAAGCTTTCACCCCTAGCCTATGATTGTCGAATTATGGATTAGACACTTTTTATGAAAATTCTGTTTTGTAGCCTTTATCATGCATGATATTACCTACATTTGGTATTTTGGGTGGAGAATGCAAAACAATGCATTACCTTTGCTGCGAACGAGCAACAGAGGTGTGATGGTAGGAGAGTATCTCCGTAATTGTGCCCCTGTGACCTTGTTACTTATTCCCAGAGACCATCCAGGTAAGGGTTCTCAGGGTAGCTTATCTGAGTCTTGGAGGAACCTCGGTGATCCCTTCAGAACAGGAGAGCACAGGAAGCCTGAGAGGAGCTGCCAGGAGGCCATCTCTCCCTCTCCTGCCCTTCTCCGCTGGGAGGCTGCCCTGAGACGCTTTCTCATCGCCTCCAAGGTTCTATTGAATATGGGCTTTCTTCCCCGCGGAGTAAAGCAACAGGACATGTAGCCACTTGGCTGCAGTCTAGATTTCCCTCCTCAGGAGCAGGACATGTCCCACAGCTTGCACTGCAGTCATCCTGTGCAATGGGACGGTATGTGGGACAGGGACTGGGTCGCTGGCGCTTTTGTCTATTCTTCCTTTCGCTGTAAGGTAGCAAGGACCTGAATCTAAAAGTGCCTCACCAGCCAATCAGGCACGCCTTCGTATCAACCTTGTCTTCTGTTGTGTGCTTGGTAGTGACAAGCTTTTCTCAGAGAACGAAGGCCTCCCATCATCTTCCAAGACCCTTGCTGAGAAGCAGGACTTCATTTTCAGAGTTACTGACGTTTCATGGTATTCTGGAAACAAATAAAATTTTTAACATATTCTTGTATTGGCAGGGGAGAACTTTAATTTTATTGAAATTCTTGAATTTAGCAAAGACGTGCATGGTTCTTTTGCCTCCACCAGGAATTCCTCTTAAAACAGAATGATATAGTATTTACTCTGGGGAACTCTCATATGAAGAGGTTGTTGAATGGAGGCAAAATACCGCAGGGGCAAGGGCCTGAACCTTCGCGAATGAGAACATTGTGACATCTGTGTGCTCGCTAACTTGCAGGTATCAAATCAAAGTCCACCTTCCCTAAATAGCTATCCTGCTTTAAAGTTCCTTTTTATATAGATGCCCAGCTATTTTATGTGGCATTAATATTCTATATATTCAATATATAGACTTGGATACTAATGCACATGGAATTTCATTTTAGCTCATTTTTAAGATCATTTAAAATCCCCTAAATAGTCCATCCTTCCAAATAGTCCTGCATTAGAACCTGAGACCCATTCCTACTAACCTCCCTGTGAATGCATGTTTATTTGAGCACCTACTGTGTACTAAGGACTTTACTATGTACTCGCTTATTTTGCATCATGTAATCATTACAACAATACCAGGATGTATAGATTTTTTTTCTATATTTTCATACAAGGAAACAGAAGCCAAAATGTGTTAGGTGTCCTAGATGAAGCCTTAAGCTAATCAAGGGTACAGGTAATTCCTGACACCAAACCTGTTTTCTTTCAACTTGGTTTCACTCCTATTCATGAAACACCCATGCTCAAAAGTGATACAATTGAATGTTTTTATAGCTTCCCTTATAAAAGTGAGGGTGAAGTTGACTTTATCTTGAACTAGCTACTTAGAAATAATGTTGAAAGGGAATCTCATAATTAAAAACTTTCAAGTAATGAAATATAGTTGGTTTTCCTAAAATGTAAAAAGAAAAAAAAAATCAGGGGGCACCTGGGTGGTTCAGTCAATGAAGTGTCCGATTTCAGCTCAGGTCCATCTTGGGGCCTTAGGATCCAGCCCTGCGTCTTTGGGCTCTGTGCTTAGTGGAGAGTCTGTTAGTCCCTCTGCCCCTCCCCCTGCTTGTGCACCCATGATCTCTCTCTAAGAAATACATAAAATCTTAAAAAATGTATTATTAAAAAATCTGAAGATCTGGATTATATATAAGAACAGCCAAACAATCAGTGAAGTCTGGCATTCTATCACTGATGTGACAATAGTGAATGCTTATTAAAATTTTGGCCCTATTCTTGATGCATCTAAATCTCAGATAATTGAGGTTAGACCCTAAGCACCTCTTAGTTGCAATGTATTCCTGCCAGAAACTTTGGAAACAGACTATGCAGTAAACTTTGTACAAAATGTCATGCTTCAAAAGAATCCTGGGGAATCCATGATTTCAAAGCAATGACAAAAAAAAAAAGAAAAGAAAAGAAAAGAAAGAAAGAAAGAAAGAAAGAAAGAAAGAAAGAAAGAAAGAAAGAAAGAAAGAAATCCAAATTAATTCACTTAAGTATATATTTACTCACTGCAATGCTCCCTGCAATGGGCCAGGCATGTACTAGGAGATTGTAATTCAAAAATGAGTAAATCAGATAAAAATTGTCCGCTCAAAGCATATGGGAGGCTAAGCATCTCCCCGGGAATAGCTGTTGTCACTGCATGAAATATTTCTGGGATTCTGTTCTTGATATTTTCCTCAGGTTCTTGGGGAGGACACTTCTATGGGTACCTGTCATCATGTCTGATCTCTGTCCTCTAAAGTTAAATTTCATTTTCTCCTATAAATAGCCTTTCATAAGCGTTTGGAGACTCTGGCAGAGGTCAGCCACTTGCTGCAAACTACGGACGGATGTGTATCACATCCTCTTTCTGAACAGATCCCCAAGATCGTCATCTTTGCTCCTGCATCTTTAGGAGGGAGCCTGTTGGGTTGTGATGTAAGAAAGCAGCATCCACGTAGTGGACGGATCACTTGAGTCAAGCCTGGCGGTGAATGGGGTGACAGATTTCACAACCTGCCTGCCTGTGATTTGGGCCTGAGATTTGAATTTGGGAAGTGGTCAAAAATCATTAGGAGTAAAAGCGTATGTGGAATAAAGTGAGCCGTGTCTTCTAAGAATATTTGCCTGTGTTAAGAAGGACATGGGAAAGACGTGCTGAAATTTTTAATGGACTTGTTGAGAAATTGAAGAGTAAATTTCTATTTTCACACATGTAACCTGACTACAGACGAAGAAGATTATTATTTAGCAAATAAGTTCTGTAAGTCATTCACTCACTCACCGTACTGTTGTCCTTTATTGGACAAAGACCTAGATGATGGAAATTTTTAAAAGAGGTTAAAGCAATAACACCTCATTGGATTAAATAGATAAACTATGAATTATTTGATGTGTATCCATTATGTACCACTAACTGCTGCTTTTCAGGATTTTTATTTAATCCTCTCAGTAACATTGTAGGTCTATCTTATACTTATTTGATAATACACTGGGGTTTATAAAAGAGAAATGGCTTGTTGAAGGTTATACAGTCAGCACACGACAGCTAGCATTAGAATTCAGGACTGTCAGACTCCAAATCCTGAACTCTTTCTTTTTTCTTTTTTCTTACATCACAATTACTGTTTAAGATGTAACCAGAGCTCATTTTACCTATACAGATATTCTGGGGCATTGACTTTTTGCAAGTTCATTACTTCGTGCATATACCATATATAAAGATAAGTTGAGAACTCAGGTCCGGAAGATTCTCTCCACTTCTTGCCCCTGTGCTTTTGTAAGTTTTCTCTACTATTTCTAAATGAGACAAATGCTACATGTTAGAAATTAAAACATATATTTAACATACAAATCTCTTCAACCTTGGAAGTAGAGACTAGTTTCACTTTTGAAGTGATGTTAAGAATTACGTGAACCATTTTAAAGACTGAATGCCCTTCTTTTTAAAGGAAACACTCCCTCCAGCCCTCAGGTTGTCGTCTCGTCTCTGACACAAACAGCCTGATTCCCACATGACACACTCAGAGCCTGCCCTGTACAGACTCATTTACAGCGACTCCATTTAAGTCACACTTGGTAAATTGTTCCCCAGGGGCCCAGCTCAAGTAGTGCGGAGCCGTCCGCATTAGCCACCACGCACAGCCCAGCTGAGTGACAGGCATGTGTAATCTGTTCGTTTCAAATCTCTGCGGCACTTTGTCTCTTAATGATGGCACTGCCTATAAAACCAGGACTGTGAAGCCCCTGGACTTGGCTCGGTCCTGTGCTGAGACATCATCTAAAGCTAGGCAAAACAACACTGGATTACTATGCTTGCCTGCTGAGCTCACATCATTGGGAAGAGAATCATTTTGGCCAAGGCCATGGCCCTGGATAATGAGACTAGGGTTCAAACCACTTTGTCCGGAACTGAAAGCCCTTCCCAATCTGTTCAACTTCACTTTGTGCTACTTGCACCGAGAATCCTCCACTCCATGTGACCTTAGCCTTCCTTATGTCCCATGACACCTTCTCATTCTTGTCTCTACATTCACGCTGTTGCTATTCAGCAGTTTTGCAGTCAGTATGGGTTGAGTTAAATGGCCTTGACGATTATTTCTAACATGATGCCCTGGTGTTCCCTGGCCTTTCTTCCACTGATATATATCCATGGGCCCCCCATCAGAATGCCAACCTGGCTGTGCTTCTGGGAAGGCTAAAGGAAAGGACGTGTGTGAAATCATGAAAAGCTGGCAATTTCAATGCAGTTATCTCCTCCAAACTCTAGAATTTTGCTCCAGTCTTTGTATATTTAATTTCATAATGTTCTCTACTACTGATAGGACTGTCGGTTTTATACCCATGCTCTGCTTGGTGTCTGCAACAAGATGAATCTCTTTGAAGAGCAGCGAATGCCTTATCTGACTTGTGTAGCCCCACACTGCTCTTTACACTCCTGGGAACTCAGCAAACCTTCTGCCAATTTTATCAAGCGTTTTTCTGTTTGTGTGTTTGTTTTGCTTTGTTTTCTGTTTCCTAATATTCCTCCATGTGTGTATCTCACTTCTCCAGAGCATGTAGTAACTTCGAATTCCATATTATTAAAAACAAAATTTAACCAGGGGGACATTTAAGGACAAAGACACATACCACAACACATTTTGAAATGTATTAGTTTTATTTATCATCCTTCCATCTCATCTTTCTTTAGGATTTATGTCCTAAGAAAATACTTCTTTAGGATTTATGTCCTAAAGAAAATACTTCCACATACTTAAGGATCGACTCTCAAACCTACTAGATAAGAGGTTCTTGGGTGAGAGTCATAACTCTACCTTAAGACCCCACAGACCCCACTCAGATATTTTCTTCCCAGGGGAAAAAAAATAATTGCCACAAAAAAGTTAATCAACTACAGAAATTTCAACGATTATCTTATGTTGCTTTGTAGATTAAAATAAAACAAAAACAACTGGAGTATACTGGTATGCTCAGCTTTCACAGCAGGTAACCCTGGGTCCATTTCTGACAGCTCCCCTTCTCCATGTGTGCTCTTGGGCATATTATTTCACATCTCTTTGCCTCAGTTTTATCATGGGTAAGACAGGCATAGCAGTGACGTTCACCTCCTAGAATAGGTTTAAGAATTAAAATTAGTATGGTAGGTAACGTGTTTAGAGCAGTGACTGGAAAAGAAGACAAAACGAGAATGGAACTGGTATTAACTATCACTTACATTTGTTTTTCAGGAGTCTTATGCTTTTGAATAGTTTTGATTTCTCCATTTTACAGATGAGAATCAAAAGGAGCCTCGATAAACTATGAATGATGTCTATCTGAAGACCTTAGGTCTTTTGACTCCAAATCACGTGTTTTTCCTTTACTGGGTGACATTTTGTCAAATGACACTTCCATTTTTTTAAAGCAATCATCCCTCTCTAAAATAACCTTTTATGTAATAGGTCTGTTGCCCCCACGTCTCCACTAAGATATAATTTGTGTGATGGCACCATATGTGTTTGTCTTGTTCATGGGAACATCTCTGGGACCTGAGACAGTGCCTGCCACATAAGTATCTGTAAAATGAATGAATGAATGAATGAATGAATGAATGAATAGACTATAGAGTGTATCTGTGTTAGGGGTTGTTGTATTTCAGTCTTTTCTCCCTTCACAAAGAAGTTTATACCACCTCTGCTAAATACTTCTTCACATGTCCTGGGTCACAAATAATAAAGGAATTCTTGATACTGTGATTGGCCAGAACTTCACCTGTTGGATAAGACAATTATCATCAGGGAGGAAGGCTTTCTCTTTCTCACTTCCCCTTGCACTCCATGCAGCAACAGGACAGATAAATCAGAACCCTCTTTTTTTTTTTTTCCTCTGTTGCTTGCATGTGATTATGAAGATGGACTTAAGTGGTAACCTTAGGGAGTGGTACTTAGTCTAAGACTTCACAATATATTGATCAAGGCTGAAGGAAAAGCTAAGTGCTGGACCAGGGGTAAAAGCGAAGTATGAGACCCCACTCGCCTAAGTCTTAGTGTTAACAAACCTTTCTATCTGAGCTCTACAGCTAGTAACTAAGAAGATCTTGGCTTCTCATTGTGTCATTTTTCTCTGCATTTAGATTCCTTAAAACATTAGAAGCCATGAAGGGATGATTGGCTGGACAGGGAAGAATTTGGACAATCTTGGGCCTTTGACCATGATGTCACTAAGTATCTAGCTTTGTCCTCTAGTAGGCCTCCCTCCTGTCTTGCGTTGCTATGACCTAGCTTAGA
Source organism: Ursus maritimus (assembly GCF_017311325.1). Classification (NCBI taxonomy): domain Eukaryota; kingdom Metazoa; phylum Chordata; class Mammalia; order Carnivora; family Ursidae; genus Ursus; species Ursus maritimus. Next base: position 17,943,790 of record NW_024425008.1, read on the forward strand.
GTGGCAACAAACTTTGGAGAAAACAGTTAGAGAACATTGTTCCTTTTGATTACTCTAATGTCAGTTTGTTGAAGTTATCTACCTAAGACCATGTGTTCCTGAACCCCCGAAGGTTTCAGGTTTGCAAAACACCTGTGTGTATCTACACCGAGGTGCTCTACGTATATGGGGAGGTGTATAGCTTAGCAATCAAAAGCTCTGGCCATTGATATCAGAAAGACATTGTGATTCTTCCACTTAACAGGTTGTGATATTGAGAATGAAACTAAGACTTGATTTACTCATCAGTAAAACGTCAAGAATGCCTAAGAAAGCTAAGTTGGATAATGTTTGCAAAAATGCTTAGTTTGCAAAAATGCTCTAGTCCCTGGTTCCTTCTAAAGGGACTCAGACTGGGCAGTAACAGTGAAGTGTGTACTTGCGTGTATGTGTATAGGCTGTGGTGGGGGTGGGGGGCTTGTAATTTGTCGGTATGTGGCAGCAGCACATAACAGAATCACAAGGAAAATGGGCAGATTATAACAGGCAAAGAATTGGTATGGCATAAATCACTTTATATAAATAAAAGAAAATCAGAACACTGTTATTTTAAATGACCTCGCTTTTGCCTTCCCAGCTAGAAAAGAAACAGAGGCGGGGACAGTTCCAGCATATTTTTCAGAGGCTGAAGAATGAAAGGGTGTAGAAAACAACCACTGACTGAGCCCAAGATGCTTGATGTGGATTTAAGCAGGTGTACCTCCTGAATTTTGACAACGACTAGATGAAAAAGAAGCAACTGGTAATTGTGAGGCCATCAAAATGCTATTGTAGGAAACTGGGTCATGGCTTAGCTCCAGATCATGGAACGTCAGCTGGGGGTGGGCACCATAATCGCAGACACATTTCTTCCCCAGCTCTATTCTACAAGTGCAACCTTTAGGTTCTGTTCCCAAATGTTTTCATTATGCAACCAAAGAATTGTGTGCTTTCGGTGTGGGTAGGATTTGAAATTGACTAAATGAATCTACTGGGTTTCTTAAATTTCCAAGGGCCCTGGCTTTATTTGTTTACACTTTTGCACCTTTTGTTTCAGTGACACAATGTGTCAGCACCTCAGAGAGAAGTTCCTTGAGGGAACTTAAAGGTGGCTTTTCTGGAGAATTGTTGACAGTTATGACCCAAGCCCTGCAATCTGCATTACGTGGGCTCGATGAATATTTATGAAAACAGTCAATGTGCCAGTCACAGTGAGAATTTCATTTCAGGACAATTTCGTCACTCATTTCTTATAATAACCTTGTGTGAGAGCTGTCATTGCTGTTTTCTGAACTAACAATATGGAAACAGACCTTGTCCAAGGTCGCACAGCAAACTTGTGGTTGGGCTAAATCTACTATCAAAATGTTATGTTTCTAGGTTTATTCTTCTAATTATTTCCTCATCAGACTGAGAATTTGTCGTTAAGTAATGGGATCATAGTATTTCTTAAAAATACAACTGTTGTTTTTCCTATTTATTTCTCTTTAAAACCCTCTATGGATTAGTGTTTTAATTTGTGGAAGGAAAGCCCTAGAGTAGTGCATCTTAATTTGTGGTTCTGGACTCTTCCATGGATGGACCTCAGGATGCCTGAACTTCTTTGCATTTCATGTCGTCTGTATGCATATGCACGCAGTGTGAAGACAGTGCTGAGTTTTCTCCAAGTCCTCTGAGAATGTCTAACTCCACCAAACAGAGAGCAATTGTTAATTCTTGTCAAAATAGAAAAGAATTCTATAAACATTTCTTTCCTAATCAAACATTTCTGCTTATTTGACCCAAAGAGAAATAATACATAGCAAATTAAGAGATATCATTCTCATTATTTTCGTTCCATCCTAGAAGAAATGTGCTCCCCGAGGTCCCTAGAGAATGAGCTTCCTTCTGAACTATCACTTACAGAAGATCATTTAAATATGAATTGCCTTCATTTATAGTCAACCTGAACATTGATTTAAACCCTTGGAGATCAACCTAAATTCTAGACAGAGAAACAAAAAGGATGATTATGACTTCAACTGGAAAATAAGAGGCCCATTATGTTTCAGAATCGTGTCTGGTTAAAATTAATAGCATTTCCCATCTCTCTTGGATTTTGAAATTTGGGAAGTTCTAACTGATTTTTATCATGCCATTTTAGTGTAGAAGGGTGAAGTGTTGGGTAAGCAAGGAAATAAAAGAAACACATTCAAAGAGGTACCATCAGGAGAAATGATTGTGTCAGTACAGATTAATTCCATGCTAATCCATTACGATTTGAAAGGCTGCTAATTAGTTATTGAGGTTCACAGTTACTTAGATACAGAGCAAGGCCTTGATGGACCTTCATCAAAAGAAGACAGATCACTTTTTCAACATTATTTTAAAGGAACAGAAACTTATTGTAGTCTAATTTTTTTTTTAAAGGATTGTGCGTCCAGGTTTATGGTCTGTATTTGTAAGTCTTTGTCAGGTTTTGGTATAGTGGTTAAGTTAGCTAAAGAAATGAATTGTGAAGTGTCCCTTTCTCTGTTTTTTTATAGATATTATCTTGCCCTTAAATGTGTGACAGAATTCACAAGGAAAACCATCTGAACCTGGAGTGTTTTTTAGCAGAAGGTCACTGACTATAAATCATTTCTTAAATATATAGTCTATTCGGATTATTTATTTTGTCTTGAGTTAGTTTTGGTAATTTATGCTTTAAAAATGCCCTTTTTTGTCAGAATTATTGAATTAATTAGAATAAATTGGCTCATAATATTCATTTATTCTTCTTTCTAATTTCATTAGAAGCCATAACGATGTTTCTTCTTCACTCCTGTTATTGGTAACATTTTCTTTCTTTCTTTCTCTTTCTTTTTTTCTTTCCTTCTTTTCTCTAATCAGTCTGCTAGGGTTTATTTATTTATTTATTTTTAATATTTAATTTTTATTTATTTGAGAGAGAGCAAGAGTGAGAGTATGAGAGAGAGAGAGAGAGAGAGCAAGTGAGCATGAGCCTTGTGCAGGGGGTTGGGAGAGGGCAGAGAGAGAGGGGGAAGCAGACTCCGCACTGAGCAGGGAGCCCAAACCAGGGCTCCACATGGGGCTCTACCCCAGGGTCCTGGGATCATGACATGAGCCAAAGGCAGATGCTTAACAGACTGAGCCACCCAGGTACCCTTAGGGTTTATTAATTTAAAAAAGGGTTTGTTTGTTAATTTCCTTTATTGTTTTACTATCAATTCCATTGATTCCTGCTAATATTTGAAAGCAATTTTTAGAAGATTTTGAAATGTGCCCTCTTGTATGTGAATTTCTAACTATTACTACTTCATATGTTTTGTGACATTAATAAATCATATTTCTGCTCCCCCAAATGGTTATCTAATTTTGGGCATATTATGTACAAACCAGCAAAAATACCTGAAGTTTATTTTCAGAGGAATCATGTGCAACGTACTTTTAGGCTTTAACTGTTTTATTTATTAGGGAATGCTAGATCAGTTGTTACTGTTGTTTTATCTCAACATACTGATAAAATCAATAACTATTCCTATCCTAGAAAAATGAATTTTGTGTACTTTGAAAAATAATAATTAAATTATAAAATAACAGTTAATGGACACAAGCTGGAAATTCCATCAGTTAAGGGACAGCAGGCTAAAAATTCCATTACTTTTAAGATTTATTCAGCACAGAGAAGCTTCCAAGAAAATAAGAAAAAAATTGGTTTATGAGCTCTTTCTGCATTAGTATCTATTATTTTCAAGATTTACTCAACTGTTCCAAAAGGACACATTAGTCAAAGTGAGTACTCAGGTATAAATCAAAATTGTCTCCTTTAGGCCATCTAATATCCTATTGCAATACTAATATGCTTCATAAAAACATTTTATACTGAAAATGAATGAATATTGCTGGAAATGGAAAGTGCAAGAGCTTTTTCTTTTCTTTGTCGATCATCCAGCCTTATAAATATCAGATTCACTATCTAACATATTTGTTAGATAGTATTAGTTTCTTTGGTTTTAAAATAATTTCTGGAATTCCAACATTTTCTGTACTCCCTATAGATTATATAAACCACTGATTATTTATGATAATGGGAAACTCAAAAATGTGTAATTGAAATCCATAGATAACATTAAAAAGTCATCAATAGCAAAATTGATCGATTACAATTTTATCAGTCAATTCCTTATTTATAAGAAGGAACTGACAGTACGGTCAGGGTCAATTTTGGATAATGTCTTCCTTATCCAAAAGGTAGAATGTGGATGAAAAAAGAAAGAAAACACTTTGGATAATTTGCAAAATTATTTATAGCTACTGAACTTATCATTCAAATTTTTGAGCTGAAAGAGATTTTATTAATCATACAATTCAAATTTCTTCTTAAAAAACAAACAAAAAAACAATCAAAATTGGTAACAACAGCCGCAGATCCTGTGCATGAAATTTTGGTTTTCCTACTCTCAAATTTTTCCAAGCATTTTGCTGCCTTATATATTTTCTAATGATAGTCTTCCATCTCTGGAAGCCTGATGGCTTGAGGGGTGTTTTGGGATGAGACAAAAATTTAAATCAGTGAATTTGGACAGAACAGATAGCCCTCATAATGTGGATGGACAATGTCTAATCAGTTGAAGTCCCAAATGAAACAAGATACCGGCCTTCTAGAGCAAGAGGACATTCTTCATTCTGCCAGCCTTTGGACTGAAATTGGAACTTTGGCTTTACTTGGTGTTTAGCTACCATCTCATACTTCAAGTTGAGACTTGCCAACCTTCATAATCACATGAACCAATTTATTATAACATATTTCTTTCTAAATATGTACACATCTGTATTATTTAAGATTCTCTGAAGGAGATCCTTTTGAGAATCCAACTTTTCCTATGAAGGAAAAGAAAGAAAGAGAAAATGGACACTAAATCTGAAAATCCTCTGTTAGAACCTGTACTCATCCCTTCTTTGCTCAGTGGAAACAGAAGGTTTTAACAGACTGTGATTATCTCTCGTTCTTGTTCAATTACACAATACAATATTTTGTGGGTTTTTCCTGAGAAGAGACTTTGTATATCCATAGTAACATGATTGAAAAGGTATCCTATTGAAAGTTTCTCTTTGGTTAAAAAATTGTATAGCTTATTTCCTATGTTTCAGTTACATAGTTTAAGAAGTTGTCTCTCAAGTCCAAAATGAAGTAACACTTAGGTGGATGTTGCCACTTGACCTGGTGGAGACTGGTTGCAGATAGACAGAAATGAGAACCATTGTGCACACTGCCTTCCAACCCCCCCCAAACTTAATCAGCACTGGGATCAAGGATCAGTCTTCACAGAGCCAATTAAGACATCCACTTCAGGCAGAGTCTAGACTCCATAAGCACATTTACCTTGCATTTTCAAAGATAATAGGGCAGCAAAACACTTTGGGCTATTTTTTTTTTTCTTCCTCTTGGATGTCTTGGGATTTTCTTCTCAAAAGCAAATCCTTAAGACCTAGCACAGAAGAGAAGCAAATTGACAAGCTCTGAAACAGTACTGTTGAAATCTATCTGTGGATTTCACCCAGAAAGAAGCACCAATGGGAGACAGCTCCATTGACTTTGTACTTTTCCCTGACAATGAATTTGATCATCAATCAAATCAGAGCAAAGGGTTCTTAGAGATGATGAAAAGTGATGTATGCAAAATTCACAGAACCTGTTTGTTGATCATGGACAATGTTAAAAGGGCTATCAATACACAATTCAATTTTTTCTCTCACTATTTCTTTGGAATTTTATCTGAGTAGGGGGATTCTTTCTATTTCTTGGATGAAAATTCCAAAGGCTCACTTGTTCTGCTCATTCGCCGGTTAAGTCTTAAGTGTATTTTCAGTTGCAGTTAAAGTCTCTGTTAGAATACCTAGTCCCATGCAATAATTAAAATACCCTATATCTCAGGTGCAGGAGTCATATGTTAAATTTTCTAGTACTGATACTGAAGGTTCCCCTCACTTGGCTTAAGTCAGGATAGTAGATACCTCCATACTCTCCTTCTTTTAGAGGGAGAGAGACTCCAAAACAGTTTTCTTCAAGAAAATACTATTCACAAAATTATTTCTGAGACATGTTTTACATATTTCTCAGGTGATTGAGTGGCATTAATAAATCTGAAGCCATCAATATGACATTCCTTTTGAAAATTTGTATTTTGTTCTGGCACCTAAATTTGGTATCTACATCTTCAGATCTCAGCTGCAATTTAAATGCAATCACTCTATTCCACAATGAGAAATTATCTGGAACAGAGAAAACATTATCAAAATAGGGCACTTCTGGGAAGTGAGCATTAGGAGAACTATTCACCTGGTGAACTCTCCAGGTTAGGAGAATTCTGGGGATGAACACATTGCTTAAAAAGTTGGAGCAAATTGCAATTCCCCAGAAGAAAGAAATCCTTGGAAACATGAGATCAATTTCAGAGTCAGAGCAATTCCTATTACAAAGCATACAGTTGCTACAAGAAAGAAATCCCACATATGTGAGACACATGGGGAAAAAAGCGCATTAAACACACCTCATGTCAAATCAAACATCAGAGCATCTATGCAGGCAAAGTTCCATGGAAATAATGAATGTGGGAAATCCCTCACCAAGAATTCCTCCCTTGCAACATCAGAGGATCCATATTGGAGATAAATGCTATGAATGTAGTGAAAATGGGTAAGCCTTCAATCAAAAGAAGCAACTTTTCTAAAATGAGAGAATCCATACTAAGACAAACTAAATCCATACTAAAGACATACCAAAGACAAACTCAGTGATTGCAATGGACCTAGAAAAGTCTTCACTGTGAAATAATTTTCTCATTAAACGCTGTGCGATCTGCAATATATTGGTTTTCTTCTCACAATACTATTCCACCTTCTTTAAAAAGTGGACCTAGACAAATAATCTCACTATGTATGCTAGGAAGGTAAGGATTACTGATTTGCAAAACATTTTGATTATCTAAGAATTAAACTTTATTCCAGAGAGATGCCAGTGGGACCACTGTTGCATCTGGAAGAGTTTTGGTGTGTGGAGACACCAAGCAACCTTCCTTATTTTTTAGTGTCATTAACATTAATGTGGCAGAAATGAATAATTGTTGCAATCATTCATTCGATGCTTTGATATCTAGTGGTTGTCCATGTGTCAGGCGTTGTGTGAGCAAGGAAGACATCGCCACCACACCTTCCATGAACTCCAACTCATTAGGGGGATCTTTTTAACATTTTCCTATTTCTAGATGACGTCTCAAGTCATTTCTAACTCAGCAATGAAAACACACTTGCATTCTGGTAAATCAGCTCTAGAGCACAAAGAATGATCAAACGGGGGGGCTTGGTTAAAAAGGTAGCCTCCCCCTCATTTTGATCTTTAGTGGGCTCCTAAGCTGCATACTGGATTCACGGAATCAGAATCCCTGGAGACACAGCTCCAAGGTTGCTTTCTACTAAGCAACCCTGGTGAGGCTGAGGCATGAGGCTGAGATGACTCTCTTAGACCTTTGCACATTCTTTTCTGAAGTTTCCCAAACTAATTAAGGGCACCAGTGATCCTAAACCCCAAAAGAAACCATTGAACTCCTTTATAAAATGCTGCATCAGTAATTCGATTTCCTAAATAATTAGGAAGGCAGACCAGGAAAGAACCGGGAATAAAAGGGGGCTAATCAGTAGTGTAAAGAGGGAGGTAAATATTAAAAGGACATACTTTTGGAGTTTTCAAGTCAAGACTACAGCTATCGTCGTGTGCTAAGGTATTTTTACTTTTTTGTTTTGTTTTTTGAACTTTCAAATTAAAGAATATAATGGTTCTGAATGTAAAGTGTTTTTGAATCTTATTTTTATGTCTGATAGTGATGTAACATTAAAGTTTTATAATTTGACTGGAGAGTATAGAACTCACAGTCTTGTCACCGAATTCTCTCTTCCAGTCTCCTCGTGACATCCAAGGGCAAGCCTCTTCATTCTCTTGCTTATAAATCCCACCAATTGCGGGTTGTTTTCCCTTTTCTCTCTGCCTGACCAAATGCTATGGCCCTTCACAGAGATTGTCAGAGAAGACTTCCCTGCATGACTGCACCCTGCTCTCTTAACTTCTCTGCAGTGTGGTGCCCATGATATTTCCCCTTGTGATTTTATGCTATATATATATATAGTTATACATATAATCATTTTGATTCCTAGAGGGCAGAAAAGACCCTGCCTTTTGGTTCCTTGAGATTCCTCATAGTTCATAGGTCATAGCACATACTTGACATGTTTGCTTAATGAAATCAGGTACGTATTCCTGGTTTTACTTATTTTCATAATTGTGCTTTACACTGTATTGTCGTATTATTGAACTTTCTTGGACTCCTGAATCATAAAAGTAGGAGTTTATTGAAATATCCCATTAATTAAATTAAGCATTAATAATGTTAAATAATCAAAACACCTGTTTCAATATACTGTATACTGTTATTCTTAACTAATCAGAATAGAAAGGATTATGTCTTTGGCAACAGACAATTGCTTTGTTTTTTATATTCACAGCTAACTATACTTAAAAAAAGAAAAGGGCTGATTGGTACAATTCAGACATAAGTGAGTCTCAGAAAACAGACTCTTCTTATTAGGTCTCAATTAGTTAGCGGTGTTATTCCTAATCTAGTTTTAGAAGATTATTTTGATAGATTTAGAAAATGCATTTAAGCAAGATTCAATGTGTTATTTAATAGCAGAATTGATCTCTTGACATAATATATGAATGTTCTGGTTGATGAATTGTAAACAACTTGATACTGGCCTCCAAAGCACTTAATATTTATTTCATCTGCTATATAAACAGGATCTTGTTTTCCCTTCTCTGGTAGTAATTATGGAGAATCAGATGTTTATGAACAGTCTATAGAGGTCTTTATTTCAAAGCAACATATCATCAAAGCCCTAGGAAGGTTATCCTCCAGAAACACAATTTCCTGAATTTCTTTAAAACCAAAGTGGAAGAATGAAATAAGGAGAGCATCTGATACAAGAAATGTACATTTCACTGATGAGGAATGCACACATCTATTTGTACAGCCCCAAAACTTAAGATCTGGCTCACAGATTTGACTCTCTAATCGAAGGAAGCAAGGGAGCTCCACTGATGGTTTCCTGAAATGCGATACGAATAATGTATGCCAGTGAGTAGACATTGAAGCAAGACTCTGAGCCTGCACATTGCCACTGATGTTAAGCACAGGAGGAAATTCAATAAAAATGCATTCTGACAAGAAATTACTTTTTATGGTATTTTAAGTTAGGAATAACACTGGAAGGAATGCAGAACTAATTAAGTATCATATTTTGGGGTTTTTTCTCTCCCCACCCCGGCAAGAGGAGTATAGCTGAATGGGTGGATGAAATACATACAGACAAGTGTTTAGAAGGGGTAATAGAGGAAAAATCTTTCATAACACAACTTTTGAAAGGAGAAGACAGTGGAATGTAAACCCTCAACTTCAGACAGTCTGAACACAGTAGGGAAACACCAATGGTAAGAGAACCACAGTTTTATCAAAATGGAAAATGAAGCGACATGCTGGAACGCATGAAACACTTGGGCTCGACAATGTCTGCGTCATCCTAAGTAGGCAGACCAGCCTTCCATACTTAACAATTCCCCAGCAGTTCCCACCATGGCCTACACATTGGGTAGCTAGTAGCATCGCAGAAGCATTCTGCAAGATTCTGTATTGACCGTAGTAAAATGCTTTTTGTATGGTCTTGCTTTTAGCTTTTATTTTGGGGCTGATGGAGGATAATAGAATCTGGTGTTAAGGCAAATCATAGTGAAATCCTTTAAGTGTTAGGTAATGAATCAATTTAATAGGAGACTACTATTTGCATAACAAAATTTCTCATTAAACTTTGTAAATATCATCCTTGATCAGTAAATGATTTATAAATCTGGATTTTAATTGAAAGGAATAAAAAAACAAACTTTTAGCTTTGCTTAGATATGGTATTTAAAACAGTGTGGGCTTCAGTACTGAACATTAAATGATCCACAGCTGATCCAGGCAGGAAATAGGACTTCCGTAATGTAGGGAAAGAGCCTTTTTTTTTTTTTTAATTTAAAGTTTTTTCTAAATTTGAGAACAAACAATCAAGTCTGGGATCCTAGAAAATTCATTTATTCTATTCACCTGCTGCTTGCCTTCCAGTCCCCGGAGCTATACAGAAGGCAGTCACCTTGTAAATCTGCAGCATTTCTTCCGCATGTTAGGGGCTGTAGAGTTGTCAGGACAGGTGTTTCAGAAAGGGTAAGCCATAATAAAGGGAGCCAACTCGAAATGAGCTTTCAAGTTCAGAGGAGTTCTCTCTCTTTACCTTGCCTTCACACAGAGGGAGGCCGTTAAACTCTGACAAACAAAATAGTTTATAGGCACCCGGCATTTTAGATTCTGGAAATCCCATTTTGAAGCCTTGGAACACATTCAAAAATGCACACGAGAAATCCCCATGGTGCCAGCTGCGTAGGCAGATTTCCTAGAGAATGGCAGGTTGATTCTCCCTTCCCTTCTTTGTCAAACTTTGTTTCTATGGTGTTCAAGCGACCTACATACTTCCAGTTAAATGCATCTAGGTGCTACAGTGAAATGCAACTATGAACCCCAAGGATGTCCTCCCATTTGCCTTGAAAGTAATCATCCCTTGGCTCTGCAAGAATTATTGTTAGGTGACTCCCCTGAACCCCACTGAGGGTCATTCAGTCAAAAGTGCTGCCAAGTTGATTTTGGCAGCCTCCACGCAGAGGCCATGTCGTTGGAAGTTTGGTGCAGTTGTGTGTTTTACCAGAGAACTCTGTGTCCTCCATGTATCTCCAATCTCCAACATGGGCCCAAAACACAGCTCCATTCTGCTTTTCTGAGAAAGCTCCAAATGTTGAGGGAGTTCAACATAAAATTTGAACACATCAGTTACAGAATAGCTTTTCTTAAAAGGATGAAGAGAGAGATGAGTCATGGGTCACCTATTGGGTCAGAGCACACGGAATTGGGGATCGTGTGTTAGACAGTGACTCCACTGGGAACGTTGACAGAGCACTGACTAGTGAGCTCAGGAGGCATGTGTATCTATAGTCCAAGAGATGAGTCAGGGATGGGGATTTATAATTTAGGGTCATTGATAACACAGGTGATGACAGAAGGCATACACTTGAGTAACAGCATCTAAAGAAAATATATAGAATGATAAAAGAGCTGAGAAAAGAAGCCTGAGCAACCCTGACATTTAAGAGGTATAAGTTGAGGAACAGAATCACAGGAAGAAATTAGAAGGGAAATCAGCAAAAATACAGGAGCACTGAAATAAAAAATAATAAATACATACATACATATATGCACACACACACACACACACACACACACACACACACACACCAGTCAACAATTTATAAGGCTATAGAATTTCAGTAAGAAAATGAAAAACTGAATATCAGATTTGACAATAAGGCATCACTGATCTTGAAAGCAATTTTCCTGGAATAACATATTTGGAAAATCTAGACTCCGGGAATACATTTTCATACTTAGCTAAAAATATAACCTAGAAAGGCAATCACCCATCAAAGTGATAGAATACCCAACTATTAACACGAGGATATAAGTAACTATAAAGTTTTCTCCAGTATATTCTAATGGAGAGGAAGACATTTAGTCTTGGCAGAGAGAAGAAAGGAGTTGATGTTTTCCTGGATCCAATAGAAAAAGTACATATTGGCCTTTCATTCTCTAAACATAAGGAAGATTTGAAGGGCCTTCAATCTCTAAATGAACATAGTTCATTGTCTTGTACTTCTTTTTAGAAAATGCACTATAAAATAAACAAGAGAGAGGAACAGATACTTTAATCAGGTGCTTTATTTTTACTGTATTCAGGTTTATGGTTAGTGCATAAATCCTTTCCACCTTCCCTATATTTCTCTAACTAGATTCTGCTTTGTATTATCGCATGGGGGTTTTATGCCCTCTAAATTTACATTTTACAGATGCTTGGATTTATGGTAGCTCTTCCTTTTGACAGGTCACTATGAGATGTGATATGTCAGCTATTGATTTTATGAGAACATATGTTTATCTAGTTAATTTTCTCCAAAAACAATGCACACTCTCAGAGTGAGGTCAAGGTCACCAAAATTTTCAGCATCTTTGAAGACCAAGCCATTTGTATCTGAAGAGATTAAATACAGAGATTGTATTAAGAGATGTAAGAAGAAAACACTCAAAAGTTTGCTACGTACTTATGAGAATATCCACAACGGAGCTATAAATGTAAGTTAACACTCTATGGGGAGGGATAAATGGAGTCAGTTGGGAGAAGTCAGAGAAAATCTGAACCCATGGGAGAAACTCAGACTCAAGCCCGAACTCTCATACTTCACCTGGGCCTCCAGGCTGTAGTGTTGCTTTGACCCTTTGAATATTGACTGTATTTATATGTAGCATGCCAATAACAGCCCAGGCTTTTACAGTTATATACTGCAGTTTATCATTTTCTATGGAATAGTGATTAAGAGTGTTGTCTAGAACCATTTGACTGCCTGAGGTCAAACTACTCTAAAACACATGGTTGGGGAGCCTGGGTGGCTCAGTCCATTAAGCGTCTGCCTTCAGCTCATGTCATGATCCCAGAGCCCTGGGATAGAGCCCCACATTAGGCTCCCTGTTCAGTGGGGAGTCTACTTCTCCCCCTACCTCTGCCCCTCCCCACTCCCCCTCCCCCCCGCCATGTGCATGTGCGTGTGTGCGTGTGTGCATGTTCTGTCTCTCTCTCTTTGGCATGTGCACTCTCTCAAATAAATAAAATCTTTAAAAAATAAAAGTAAAACACATGGTTATGTCCCTGAAACCATATGAGCTTTAATTTCCTAGGTTTCATGTAAGAGAAATATTTCATGGTGATTTGGAAAATTATATGAAATAAGATACGCAAAGTGCCTAGCATTTAGATCATATATAATTATAGGTTGTTGCTATTATTATATACCTCAAATAGACAATTTTCACTAAACTACGTGGACGAGGCATTTCTTAAAATCATTTGAAGAGCCTGGTGATACAGTAGACACCACAGACATAAAGATAAACCAAGCACATGCCCTCTTCTAAAAGAGCTCATCGTCTGGTGAGGCAGACACAGCATGGACAACTAGGCATTGTTTTGTGAAGAGCAAGATTAGAAGCATGAATGACATAAATTTTCCAAAAGTACAGGCTCAGAAAATGCAGAGAAAAGCATAAGAGGCTGCAAATAATTAACTATTGCAATTAACAATTGAAAATATGTAATCTGCAAGCCTGGACATGCTACAGATTCATTTCCACGTGTAAGCAGGACTATTGGATTCCATATTAGGGAGTCTGGACTTGATGTGACGTACGACGGGCAGTCACTGGAGTGATTTAGAAGGGGTGGCCACACAGACAGGCTGGTGTTACAAAAATTTCTCCTGAAGACTGTGCAGAGAGCAAACATCGGATCTAAGGGAGGTTGGTCAGAAAACAAGAATAGCAGTCCAAGTGGATATGGAATATCAAAAGTAGGGAAAGACCGTAGCTTTAGAGAACTCTGTTCTGAAAGCTTTTCTTCACTTGTGCCTGGAACAAGGATCTGTAGGAGGTAGAATTAGAAATTAGTGCTCATTTCTTGGAGGTAGGCAACTGAAGAAGAATGGCAGGTAATTCTCAGGTCTCACACTTAGGTTGTCTTTTTTGTTCTTAGTGTCACCTTGCACTTTGTAGGTGCTCAATAAATGTTGAAGATGAAAAAGAGGAGGGTGGGCAGAAGAATCCTTTTCATCTCCTGGAGATGTTGAATCTAGACGGCTCTGCCAATTCTCCACGGAGCTCTAAGGTTGTATTGAACAGGAATATTTCTAGAATTGACACCACCTTCAGGAAAGATAATATTTAATAAGTGATAAACCCAAGTGTAATACAGCTATAGAGGAGACGAATACCATGAGGAAAACTACTAATGATAAGAAATTACTCATGTCGGTAAGGTCTTTGAAATTATAATAAACAAGCATTTTACCACTAAATTACTTTCTCTTATTTGACATGCTTAGGGCTATGGTGCTAATTAACTTTGGGCCTTCCCTGGTATGGAGGCAGCTTAGTTTAATTAAATCAATAGTGCTGTATATTAATTATGGTACAGACTTAAATAATTTAGGGAGCACTTACCTTTTTTTCCAAAATGTTGTTTGTATTTTGGTTCAAGGTGACAGCATTGGTTTGTTTCAAATTTAACAAATGCTGCTAATGATTCATTCTCTCTCTTTCCTCCCATCAACAATAGCCTGGCAAAGATTAGGTTTAATTCCATGATAGCAAAATAACTGACAGACAAAGTATATTCTTTTGCTATAGATGATTCTCTAACTTTACAAATGTATCTAATATTAATACTCTTGATTTTATAAATACATTTGGCTTCAATCTTAGAATGAATGAATTTGGTCTACAGGTTGCTTGAAGAAAGTCCACCCACCCAGTCATAAAGCAACTATAGTTTGGAATAAACAATTACCGTCTGGAAATCCTAATTTAAAGTATCCCACAGACGTTATTTAATCCGAAGAGTCTATCACGTCCACGGAAACATATTCTTTTTTGAAATAACCCACCTGTACTGTACCTTGAAATTAATAAATAGAATCATATATTTCAAAGGAATAAGAAAGCCGTCTGGTATAGAACTCTTCCTCAAAGCATCTAATTTATTAATTGTTGATTAGCAATTGAAAAATCTATTGGAGCACCTGGGTGGCTCAGTTGAGTGACTGCCTTTGGCTCAGGTCATGATCTCAGGGTCCTGGGATCAAGCCCCATGTCCCTCTCCCTCTGCCCCTCCCCCCTGCATTTGTGCTCGCTCTCTCGATCTCTCTCTCAAATAAATAAAATCTTTTTTAAAAAACCTACTAAACTCTAACCTGTGGCCTGTGCAACATGGAGTGGTGGCAATCTGATATTTCAATCTTATATGTCAAATACTTTTATTCTTTTTTTAAAAAATATTTTATTTATTTGACACAGAGAGAGAGAGAACAAGCAGGGGGAGCGGGAGAAGGAGAAGCAGGCTCCCCACTGAGCAAGGAGCCTGATGTGGGGATTGATTCCAGGACCCAGGGATCATGACCTGAGCCAAAGGCAGATGCTTAACTGACTGAGCCACCCAGTGCCCCAAATACTTTTATTCTTAAAGGGAGATAAAACTAAAATCAATAACGCACATGACAATGCATAAAGAAGTAAGAAACTTATGTAATGCTATAAGCATTTAGAAGGAGAGACATTTATTTGGATTGGACTATTTAAGGCAGAAAAATGTTGTAGCTCATCTCGAGGAAATGCAGTGTAGGAACTTGCTAACATCCTTCCATGATAAATTTCTGAAGTCTCTAACCCTGATGACCAATATTAGACCATGATCAGTTAAAATGTGAGAATAGAGCTCATAATCAGCCCAGTCACCACAAGCCTTATAAAAAGAAGACTGGAAATAACCTCACATTTTGGGATGATCTTGATGCGTTGATTATACTACCCTCCTACGCATTTTTGTTTGGATGACGATATAAGGGTATTTAGATAGGTGACTGAGCTCTTTAAAGGTAATTGGCTCCTACCCCAGTGATGATAATCACATAGAAAAGGGAGAAATGATTTTTGCAAGGGCTGAGAACTTGGGATGAAAGTCGTAATCTAAATGCCAGTTTTTATTATCATTCTATTCGATCAGCAGAATTTCTGAATGTGAGCTGAAGGGGGGGATGTTTTGATATCCTTCTTTGTCTTCTTGTGCAGTCAGACCTCGGTGGATTGCCTGCCCTATTATCACCTAATACTAACCGAGGAAGTGAATATCAAGACCTCATAAAGGAAGCATGCTGCCTACATTATTTTAGATGAAATGTGTCCTTTCCTACCTAGGGCACTCTGGGCTGCTGCTGCTTCTCTGTTGAACATTAATTCAGCAAGTAAATAGTCAGGCTTTACTGATAGGCTCTCCTGTTTATAATATTTCATTTAATTGCTCAGCAGATAGAAGCCAGTTCTATTCTATACATCTTCAAACTACAATGGTACAAAGAGAGAATTATAATAATATCCGACATAATAGTTATCCAACTACAGATACTGCCATGTAAAAAATATTTAGTAACTGCATTATGATTATGTTAGTGAAGTAAGGCATTATATTGCTAAAAGCAATTACAGCTTGTAATACATAAGAGCAATGACTTTAAATGAACAGAATAAGCTGGAGACCTGCAGTGTATGTCTGGGTGAAGAGGCAGTATTTGTTTCCCAGGGAAAGGGAAAGCGGGAGGTTAACTTACCACATAAAACAAAGGGCAGCACTTTTCTACAGGGAGTATTTTGACTTTTCAATGATAAAAAAAAATTATTAAAAAGCAGGAGTAAATAAAAATTGGTTTCAAATGGAGAAGGAGTTTTCTTTCAGGAAAAAAATGCTCTAATAAATTTAAATTAATCATTACATTTTTTAAAACAATGGTAATATCAGTAATGAAGTTCCTCTCTCAAAAACTGTGTTTCATACTCCAGGAGTGTTAAGAGAGTAATATTTCATAAAAAGGAATTTCAGGCATCACGCTCTGCCTTTCTGTAGCTGTTTGAATGAGTAAAGGAAATTGAGGATATCCGTGCAAGAACTGAAAGCTTAGGTCTCCCTTCCCCTCTCCAATAAGGAAAGAGATCCCAAAACAAGAGGACAACCTGCTGTGAAAACTATCTGCGAAAACAACTGATGTTCAAAATGTCTGATAACATCTGCAGATAGAAATGCTTACTTATTATTATTTTATCCATTCCCCAGAAAGCCAGTAACAACTCACACTTCTGGTAGAATTCACCGTTTGCTTGCCCTGTACTCCACCTTTGTAGTCTCCCCACCATTCATGAAACATGCAAGCCCTCGTTAGCTTTTGGTGCCGCCAGACCTGTGCCCACTCTGAGCCATGTGCGCCTGGGCCTCCTCCACTCAGCCAAGTGCAAACGTCCACTGGGGGCTCTGATCCTCACACAGAAGTACATTTATAACAGGGTACTTCTTCCTGCCCTTTTAATTTTACCCAAGGATGTGGATAATTTTATACCCCAAATAAAACACATACAAATTATGGATAACAGTAAAGCTGCATTAAGTTTAAAAGGAGACAAGCAATTGCAAGGAAAATTTCCTCTTAAAAGCTAAGCACCCAGAGTCATCAGTTCCAGGTGTCCCACCCCAACCCTCCAGGATGGTACTGGTGAAAACTCTCATGCCGAAGTCTTTCTTGATTTCCTTGGGCTAAATTTTTAATTTATTCTTGTGGGCTCATAAAGGGCTTCATATTTACATTATTAAAGTTGTCCTGTACATTGTAACTATTTTCAGTTCCCTTTTCTCTATGACTGTGAATTCTTTTCCATAGGGTCAGTGTTTTTGCCCTGGGTTTTGAGGATAAAATGATAAATATTAAATTGCACATATTGCCATTCAATGGAAGACATGAGTTAGAAGATCTGAGGCCTTATATTGGCAATGCCACTAACTGGGTGTTGTTTTGTCATAATTCTGTATTCTCACACAGTGTTTTAAATAACCATGGTCTGTGGTAAGAGAAAATATAAACGGAGTTGAGGAGAAAGAGAACAGAAATGTTTTATGTATAAAATGGAAGGATATCCTTGGAGGAAAGAAAGCAACATGCAAGCTTTTTTTCTAAAATTCATTGTAAATGGTCGAAAGTATGCAAGGTCTACAGTTGTATCTGCACATTACTTTTGGTAAAGCCCTAATCCTTTGCACCTGAGTAAAGAGCAATGCATAGAAATCACAGGGTCTCTGCCCATGACCACGACTCCTTGGAGGTTGTCCTATGATATCATCTCTATGTTAATCTTTTAGTTATTTTATTTGTATCCCCATGTTATTGTCATACTAGAAAGCATTTATGATAGAACTTGGTTTTTTTCTTTCAAAGCATAATAATGCCATTTTTTTGTGTTCTCTAAATTAGAATAAATGAATCCGGAACTTAATTTTTACAATTAACTACACAATTTCATGATTTAGGGCAAAGGTCTTCATCTATCTGATTTATGTTTTTGACATTTATACAGTAAACAAAATTCTAGTGAAGTTCAAATGAGGTAACATTAATACAAATTACTGAATTCTGAGCCCAGAACATAGTGAAAAATACATATTAGTATAGTAGAAACATGGAAACATTATAACACAGTAACTAAGAACAAGGATTCCAGACTCCTCATGTTTTAAAATCCTGACTTCATCTCTTATCAGCTGCGTGTCCTTGGGCAATATATATAAAATCCCTTGCCTCAAATTCTTCATCTATCAGGTGCGCATCTGTTGGAACCCTAATGGCATTTTTGAAAATTAAATGAT
Organism: Ursus maritimus; assembly: GCF_017311325.1. NCBI lineage: Eukaryota > Metazoa > Chordata > Mammalia > Carnivora > Ursidae > Ursus > Ursus maritimus. The sequence goes on from NW_024425008.1 coordinate 17,962,264, forward strand.
ATAGTATATGCCGATACCTGCCATACTGTAAACCTCTAATAATTGCAACCTATTAGTATTGTTATAGTCAAGACAATTTTACAAATCATCAGGGAGAGTGGAATAGATAATGAGCATAGATAATTGGAACAGAGAATGAGAATTTTGCAATTTCAAGCTCCAAATTAGGCAAAAAACATACGTACTTCTACTTCATCCCGGATGTAAACTCTGTCTCAAAACTGTTAGCAAGAACTACTACATTTCACCTCAGGCTCTCCTTTCCGGAAAATTCTCTTATTAGGCACCCAGTGAGAATAAATGAGCTGTGTCTGATGAAGATTCAAGACAGTGGAGGAGGTAATCATCACTGCAAGTTCGGGATTATTTAAATTTAGCATCTTTCAATAACCTTGAATAATGACTTTAAACTCATAAATAAAATCTAATGCTCTCATTTTTCCATTTCACAAATGTTTATGGAAAGCTTTCATTGTGTTAGGCATTGTGAGGTGTTGGGATGTATTATCTCTGATGAGATGGTCATTCTTGGTAAAGCAAAGACTGTATTTAAAGAGGTGGAAGTGTGACAAGGCAGTTAATGTGGGGACTTCACGGGGGCCACTGCAGTGGAAATGTACCAAGTGAGGGGGATAGAGAGCATAGAGGCTGGAAAGATAATCAGGATCCAGATGATGAAGATATTTGTATGTCATCATGAATAGTTTGTAACGTAGACAAGTAAATGCATTTATGAGGGAGATAGCAAATTTGCAGTATGATACAATTTAAGATTAATTAAAACATGGTCATTGGAGGTACTTTTCTAATCATTCAGCTTAACGTCTAGTCCATTGGATTCTCAATGAGACTTTTACCTTCAATGATCATTTTTTAGGGAGTTGATTTAAACATGTGTATTCAGCTATTGAAGTCCTGAGAGGATAGAAGGTATTTTTGAAATATTTTCTTCCAGAAAAGGTTTTCTATTTCATTTGTTTGCTTGCTTTTAACTTTATTCTCCCCTTCACCACAAGTATTCACATGTTTTCTCCATGTTTTGCCTAGAAAAGAAGCAACATTTTTTGAGGCCATTTCTGAAACCCACTAATGAGTCACTCTGATCGTACTTTGGCCAATAGTCAAGGTTGAGAAGCTAATATTCTTAGCTTCAAGAGCTATGCTTTAGGATTCCTGTTATCTCAATTACTTCAAGTGCTTTATCTTGTTTTACTTATATATATGGATGGTCAATCAAGATACCTATATACTGGTGATGGTGTTGATCCAAATGTTAGAAACTTCCTGATTGGACTATAAAGAAGAGGAAGAATATCTCTTTGAAGAGCAGCTCCCCCGTTGCTCCCCTAACCACTTCTTTGATACTCCTTCCACATGTGCCACACTAGGTTTCCATTATAGTTGGAATTAATTCCTTTTATTGTTTTTGTTTCAATTTTTTATTTAAATTCAAGTTAGTTAACATATTGTATAATATTAGCTTCAGGAGTAGAATTTAGTGATTCATCATTTATATATAACACCCAGTACTCATCACAAGTACCCTCCTTAATGCCCATCACCCTTTTAACCCATCCTCCCCAGCTCCCCTCCAGGAACCCTCAGTTTATTCTCTATGGAATTAATTGCTTTTAAAATACCTTCCTTGGGGCTATTTCTTTTACCCTCTTCTGTCACTCATGTCCTTCTTCTGGGCACCATCTTTTGGGACACTGAGAAAATACACACCTTTTCTTTTTCTGGCCTTTAGAAAAGCTCATTAGTGTCCCATCTGGAGTCTAATTGACAAAATGTTGAGATTAAGGCATCTGGGGGATTGTATTTATGTATCTACCACCTGATACATATAGGATACCTGTAGGAGGTCTAGAGCACTCTTTGTCTGTGGCTAACTCATACTTATTCCAGCAATTGACAACCCAATATCAGCCCTCTTTGAAATGTCTGTGGGGGCTCTGAGGCTTATTTGTATGCATTTCCATGCGTTCCTCCTTAGAACTCTAATTTCACCTTGTGCCATATACTTTTATTAAAGTGATTATCATATTAAAAGTATTAATTTCTCTTGGTGCTTGTTCTTCTTCTCACTGGACTGCAAGCTCCTTGCAGGCAGGACTCCCTTTTAATACTCCTGTGTCTCCAAAATCTGGCGGGATTTATTAGCAAGCGCAGGAAAATATTTGAAGAATAATTAGGAATTTTTAGTAGTTTTCACGCTAAATCATAGTTTCCTCCCTTATTTCTTATTGAAGTCTTTTCATAAGATGCAATTTTCTGTACCTTTCAAAATAGGTAAAATAAAACACGTCTGTTCCTCCATGAGTAAGAGTTGTAAATTTGATTCTCTAGATGAAATATTTTTATGACATTTTATTAAATTGAAATACACATAAAGGACCATGTCATAATAGTATAACTTAATAAATTTTCACGGTGACCACACCCATATCCAAGGACCCATAACTCGAAATACCCTCATACTCTCGTCCTGTCATCAGTACCCTGCCAAGGCTAACTACTAGCATGATCCCCAATCCCATAGACTGGTACTAAATTGAAATCATATCTAATGTCCTCTTGGGTCTGACACCTTTGGTTCAATACTATGCCTATAAGTTTCATCCATTATGATGCATACAGATTTGACTTTATAAGCATGTGGCCTGATCATAGCACTGACCTCCTGCCTTAATGTTGGAGACAATAAAAACTTACATAAGATCAAGAGTTCATATACCTGTCCAAGCAAAATATATATATATACAAACAGATATTATATATGTATGCTATATACTATACAAATTCTATATGTGTTTATATATACAAAATTATATATATCCAATATATACATATATAAAAACATATATTAAGGGTGTGTGTGTGTGTGTGTGTGTATATATATATATATATATATATATATATATATATAGCCTGACTGTTTGATTCTTATCAATTTCCCTTTCCTTCATTCATAAAATAATTTGAGTCCTCATTTTTCTTGCTCTATTTCATTTTCCCCAGGGTAAAATAACTTCTGGGAACGGCAAAGGGGCATGGTAGAATGAATGGTCCAGAAGGTCAGGATTTCTGTCCTGAGGCAAATAAAGCAGACAAACACAACACGCTTTAAGTATGAGATTTCAGGACTGAGAAGTGAAAAGGCACGCTGGTTTGACTTTCAGGAATGTTTCAATGCACTGAAGATCAAGGTCAAAAGGCATTCATGCCGGATATCCCTTACCATTCCTGTGTAGCAGGATTAGACAAGAACAGATAATGCGCTCATTAAGGCAAAAGCTAGGACAAGAATAAATAAACTTGGAGAACAGTCATATAGGGAGCAAATTAATACTGGCTTTTTTACCCTGAAAATGAAACAACTTGTGGTTATAATTAAATAATAAAATAGACTGGTATTTCAGGGAAAATGACACCAGAAAGACATTGCTTCTTCCTGAAATTCCTAATCATTATAAATTGATTCCAATGCATATTTTAATAGTTTTGTGTTTAGACACTGTAACTTTATGTAACAGAATATGCATTCTTGCATTTACAATTAGAAGAGAAAAAGGATCTTTCTTCTTAGCTTTCATAAGCAATGACCAAATTATGGATTTGAAATACTGTTTTCCCAGACCTTTCAGAAACAAAACTAAGAAATATTATTGTTCTCTCTCTTACTGTTTACTTATATCATATTTAAAAAGTTTCTTGGTAATAGCCTGGTTTGGCAACTTTACTTAGTCTGCTATTTACATCTTAAAAGAAAACTGAAGGAATTTTCAAAATGACTGTTTACTACTTAGGGAGATTTTGTACTAGGCCCCTGATTATTAGTGGCCAGTGTTAAAACATTATTGGAATAAGTAATCCAGGTGATATGTCACTAAAACTATGCATACATAATTTTAAAAATTATAAACCAACTGGTATTTTAAATTACCTACTTCAAATAGTCAAAAAGACATAGAAGTATCTGTATGGGAATAATAATAACAAGAACTATTATCATTTATTATCAGATTTATTAGCAGTTGCTGTTGTTACCAATTACTAAAAAATAATTTAAAAATATGTATATTTTGATTGATTGATTAATTGATATCATCTGTATCAGGCACTATGCCAATCAGTTCTTAAGTAATACGCCCTCTATTTTTCACAACCACGCTATGAAGTAGGTATTTACGGTCCCTGTTTTAAAGTCTTAGAGAGGTTGACTCATACACCTTCAAGGTTATACAACTCATCACTCAGGGCTAGCTGATTCCCATAGCTGTGCCGGTAAACAACATGCTACATTCTCTCTATTATGCTGAGTGCCAGATGCATGGCTAGTCTCTCAAATATGTTACTTCTAATCCTTACCATGTTATATTCATAGATGCAGAAGCTGAAATTCACAATAAGTCTATGGATACTTATTCAAGATTACATAGGCAGGATGTGACTAATTCATGGTTTCAAAGCATGGATTTTTCCCCCCTTTTTCCTATATCACAATTAAAATGCAACAAAGATGATCTCTCCCTTTTTACAGTTCTCAAAATTAATAGTTCTCAAAATAACTTCAATTATTTTTTTTAAAACTTTTTTTTTTTTTAAAGATTTTATTTATTTATTTGACAGAGATAGAGACAGCCAGTGAGAGAGGGAACACAAGCAGAGGGAGTGGGAGAGGAAGAAGCAGGCTCATAGCGGAGGAGCCTGATGTGGGGCTCGATCCCAGAACGCCGGGATCACGCCCTGAGCCAAAGGCAGACGCTTAACCGCTGTGCCACTCAGGCGCCCAATAACTTCAATTATTTTACTTTTTCTAAAATTGACCATACCAAGCCCTGAAGTCAAGAATATGATAACATTACTAAAATGTACATTTCCTGCTGGTAGTAAGGATGTTAGAGCTTCATACATAAGGCAAGGTTTTCAAGACTAAGTTCAAAGATCCTGATATTCTGAATAAAAAACTGAGGTTCGGTGTTGTGGCTAACCAAGGGTTGTGCGCCCAAGTCTGGTTCTGCCAGGGACCTGTATGTACACTGGCTATTCAATTCTGGTTATCAATGCCAATTTTATGAATCTGTTGTTAAAGACACTGTGTGTATGTCTCTCTGAAATAGACTGATAAATTCTTAAAGTGAGGAATAACTCCCCAGAGCATCTAAATTTTTTTTAAATTTTATTTATTTATTTGACAGAGAGGGAGAGAGAGAGAGAAAACACAGCAGAGGGAGCTGCAGCAGGGGGAGAGGGAGAAGCAGGCTCCCCACTGAGCAGGGAGCCCGACGTGGGGCTCCATCCCAGAACCCTGGGATCAGGACCTGACCTGAAGGAAGATGCTTAACTGACTGAGCCACCCAGGCGTCCCTGAATTTTTTTTTAAAGACTTTTTTTTTTTCTTTTACCCTATTTAATGTATATCAAGCATAGCTTGAATCATAACAGACAGGGGTATGAATCATAATTCTGTGACATTAGACAGTTGCCATATTTCTGATTGCCAATTTTCAGTCATAAAATAAGGATAAAAAGTCCATCTAATACTGTACTTTTCCTTTTCAGTTTGAATGATGCATAATGTTTGGAGCAGCAATGTTTTAAGCATGTGTGTATCACATTCATATACATATGTATGCAATACTATATGTAAGTCATGTAATATAGCATTAATAAAAAGACCAATAGTATATATATATGTATATGTATGTATGTATATATATATGTGTGTATATATATATGTATATATATGAGTCCCAATCCTATCTGTTTTGTGTACTGAGTAATGAATGTTGGAATCCTCTGTCAACCTGTCACCAAACACCTGTATATATATATATATATATATATATATATACACACACACACACATACTATCATAATAGTAGTAATAATTAGGAAGATACACATTTTCTAATGATAATTCATTATACTTTATACTAAGTGGATACACACACACACACACACACACACACATACATGTAACAGTTACATGATCTGGAAAGAAAAATAATTACAGGATCCCTTAGTGCAGAATTCCAAATCCCATATGCTGGCATTTAAACTATTGCATAATCTACTACCCGACTCCACTTGTAGCCTTCTTCTTTCTGAGCAAATTTACTGTGCCCTGTACTCTGAGCCATATGCAGCTCCCTGCCCCTGCCCAGCCCTCTTCTGTCAGTATCTTTGTTCTTGTCACTCCTGCCATCCAAAATCTTCAGGAACATCTCTCTCCAGCCCGTCACAATATCCATAAGATTAAGTGTTGAAGGCCCGGAAAATAACTTTACCTTCTTCGTGAATGCTTTCCCCATCCCCTTGCTCAGAAGTATGTTTCCTTCTTCTGAATTCCCTTGTACCTTTATCTACCCTCTCTTTGTTTCTTGCAAATGGTAATTTGGGTCCCTGATATCATATAAGCTCTTTGAAAATGGAAACCGGGGGCACTTAGGTGGCTCAGTCGGTTAAGCGTCGACTCTTGATTTCAGCTCAAGTCATGATCTCAGGGTCCTGAGATGGAGCCCCACGTCGGGCTCCTCACTCAGCAGGGAGTCTATTTGTCCCTCTCCTTCTCTCTTTCCCTCTCCCTCTGACCTTCCTCCTACTCATGCTTTCTTTCTAAAATAAATAAATAAATCTTTAAAAATTTTTAAAAAGAAAATGGATACCAAGTCACTTTCTCATAGGCTTTCCTGAGGTAAGAACGTCCTCCCTCACACATCAGGGGCTGGGCACCCTGTTGTTGAATGAATTTAAATGTTTTCCACAGTTTCACAAGAGGAGAATACAGTTGAGTGCAAACTCAACAGGGATTAAGGGAGAATTCTATTTCGCTGTCAATTTTAATTTTGGAGTCAGTATATTTCAAAACATGCTATACAGCATTGAAGATTTTTTTAATGATAAAATATAGAAATAGTCTGATTTAATATTTAAGTGGTTATCTTACTGTGAAATAAGTATTAGCACCTGCATATTTTTGTTAAAATGTGTTGATATGATGAAAATTACCAAATAATACTACAAGTGGTGAGACATGTGGCTAATCCGTGGACAACTGAAGCCTGGGAAGTAGTCTCAGGATAATCAGGCTAGAGAGAGGTACTATGAGGGAGAGAACTGATAAGCTGACCCCTTCTACAGATAAATGGCTCATGGTCTGGGGCGGATACTGTAAGTGAATAAATGCACTATTTCTCGGGCTCTGGGGCCACAGGTGTTTGGTGACAGGTTGACAGAGGATTCCAACATTCATTACTCAGTACACAAAACAGACAGGATTGGGACTCATGCCCAGGATGCGTACCCCTGTCCACTTGTATGAGATCTGTAGTAAGGGACTTCTTCTGAATCAGTGATTAGCTTAAATCATTTTGCTCATTTAGTTCATTTCAAAGGTGCTAGTGTGAAAGTGCATTTTAGAAAGTGCATTTTAAGAAGGCTTCTACAGGTTATTCCACCTGTAAGTCTCTACCTACAGTCCTTGAAAATATGATTTCATGCTGCAAAAGTCACCCTTTTAAGATGCATGTACATCAATACACAAGCATGGTATATTATACATAATTGCAAATGCAAACTAATTTGAGATTACATTTCTCTTTTTAATATATTTACAAAGTGTGTCGTATTTCTTTAATATTGTTCTTCTAGAGATAACACAATACTGTGGAAATGCAGCCCTGAGCGTCCCCATCTTCTCTTGATTTGCCTATCAAGGCTTAGAGAATAAACATATGCATAATCAGAGGTTTTGTGATCAGGGCAAAAAAAACCCCAAACCAAACCAAACCAAACCAAACCAAAAACACAGGCATTTGACTCAACCAATCCCATGGGTAAGGCTGTATCTCCTGAGAAGATACTACGTTAAAGACTCTCTTTGGGGCAACTTCCATGAAGTTCCTGAATGGTCGAAAGCAAACAATAAATAAATCGTTCTTCAGACACATTGTTCAGTTACTGTACGGTCGCTAATATCTCTATGTGTGATACCTGACCATTTGCCTGTTATAGAAATCAGAAACAACAGTATCACTCTCAGTTGAATGCAATAAAGCATAGTTGATGGATTAAGGGCTTGATGAGAGTTGCGTTTTTGAAAATACTGATCAAACTGGTCAGGTCCTTGTAGAGCTCACTTTGCATCACACTTGCAAATCACAGGTACCTACAGTTTGGCTTCTAAAGGAACAAAACACACCATGATGGACCCAAACCAAGCACTGAATATCTTAGCAGAGGTACTGAGTTTTGTATTGTCACTTAAAATGAAAATACATTCAAATTAGGTTAAACAATATCATTATGTTCCCCCATTACCTCCAGGTGCTTTTAAAAACATCATATCTATTATTATCTCATCCTTATTATCTAATATTATTATTTTATCTTACTTAACTCATTCAATTTGATCTAACCTCTAAAATTCTCCCCAATTTAATTCCTAATTTCTACTTTTTTTTAGCTCCCCACATTCTTGGTTCAGACCTCATTTACCAGGTTTACACAAATGTATGTGTCTGATTTCTCTTGCTGGTGGCATTTACCCCACTGGAAATATGTCCATCTAATCTTTTCTATCTAAATCTTATCCGTCCCCACAGGCTCAGTTTTAAATCTGCTTCATCTATAAGGTTTCCGTTCTTTTCTGAGTGACTTTAACAATGGAGAATATATTACTATGGTTGTATCAAATTACCACCATTCCAGAAACCCATGATATTATTTTAAGAGTTTCTGTCTAAGACTGTTTTGGTTCAAAAATCTTGAAGGTTATCTCTCTCATTTTCTCAAACATCACATCCAATCTACCATAAAATGTTGTTGGCTCTTCCCTCAAAATACATCCTGCATTTCTTACTACCTCTGCTGAGACTAGCTTTCCACCATTGCCACCCCAGTCCAAACCTCCATCATCACTAACCTGGACTATGGATGTGTTCTCCAACTGACTTTTTGGCAAACGTCTTTGACCCCACAGTGTTAGATAATGTAATTCTACCAATGCCTTCCTATTGCTTTCAGAACAAAAGCCAGAGAACTTATAGTGACCTAACAGACCCTATAAAAATCGTGCACTATTTTTTTTTTAACTTATTTCCTATTAGTCACATGTTGCATACTTGGCTGCAGTGTACTGATCTAATCCCTGTTTCTTGAATACAAATATTCCAGGTGCTCCCACCTCAAAGTCTTGGCCCTCTTTGCTCCATCGGTCAGGAACACTCATCAGCAGTATCCACATGGGTCACGTGATGCTTTTTTATTACATCCTATCTTGGTCACACATCTAAAATTGTAATCGCATATAATCTCAAATCCTTTCCATCCACCTTAACCTGTATATTTAACTTCTTATGTATGTTACTAATTATCATATTTATTTTTTATTATTTGTGTTCCCAATTAAAATATAAGCTACATAAGAGTGAGGATTTTTGTCTTTTTTGTATAATGGTGTAACTTCAGTGTCCAGTCCATCGCTTATAATGCAGGACATACTTCACATTCTGTTAAATTAATGTTATTTTTATATGCATATGCAAGTCTCCCCAGATGAACTGAGTACTTTCTAAAGTTAGTTATTGGTTCTTACTTCCATTGTGTCCAATTGCAAAGAGGACTGCCATGTCTTAGGCAAAGAGGACGCTCATGAAATATGTTAATTAATGGATGTTGTGGGTGTTTTAAGCTTTGGGAGTTATCCCCAGAAACGCAGGGCTGCCTCTTTGGAAATCTATCCATCACACACCATGACTTGATTGGTTGGACAAATCAAAGAAATTGCTTTGCCGAAATACATAGCTTATGCTGATAATAAATCACAGTTGAAAGGGAATGGAGGTAAAAAGTGTTAACGAGAGGAAGACATCTTGTTTGGTGGTGAGTAATGAGGATGAGGTAAAAGGCCAATTGGAAAAGAAAGATAAAAGTTATTCCAGATGACAGTAATCACCAAGAATACACTCAAGCTAGGCCCCAGTTTCAAAGGCTAAAGATGAATAAAAGAATGGAAGTCGTTATCTTCTTAAAAAGAATTAAATAAGAAAAAGTCTCACTTTGCCTTTTTACTTTGGATGTTAGCATTGGAGTTAGAAAAATATTCTTGGGTTCTAGACAGAGAAGTTAAGAGGAAGATAATAATTCTAGACATTGCAAGATTTTTATATACTTTTCTGTATGGTTTCAACTGAGAATTTTTTTCATAATTTCTTGATTTTTTAATGTATATACATTATCTGTGAGATCAAATATATTAAACACTATTATGAACACAGACCTGTGTTTTAATTCTGCTCTGCTTTAATAGTTAAATTCCATTGGGAAATAGAGTTAACTACCAAAAATTTGTATCACCACTTGTATGATAGGAAGAGAAACACATCTCCCTGCCAGGGTTGTTTTAAATGTTAACATTTGTTGTATATACAAAACAATTATCCCAAGAAGGTAATTCTCAATTATTGTACAAAATCTTAATGTGGTTACTGAAATGTTATATAACATCCTCCTATTCTTGTATCTGACTCATCCTGCCATAAGTAGGAAAAAAAATCTACAAAAAAATGCTGAAACAAAATAGATTCTATGCAAATCAAAGGAAGAATGTGTTATAATAAATTGAATGCGTTTTAAATATGCTCTATGTAGGCGTATTTTAGTACATTGCCTCAATATCTATTTGATACATTATTTCCTTTTTAGGTCTTAAACCTCTGGCTAATCATCTCTTTTCTTTTAACTTTCCTTCCTCTTTCTTTCTTTCTTCCTTTCTTTCTTTCTTTCTTTCTTTCTTTCTTTCTTTCTTTCTTCTTTCTTTCTTTCTTCTTTTTCTTTCTTTCTCATCTTTTGTGTATTAGACTTTCCTAAGAACTGTACTTTTTTTAAAAAAAGGATTTTATTTATTTATTTGACAAAGAGAGAGAGAGCACAAGCAGGGGGAGCAGTAGGCAGAGAGAGAGGAAGAAGCAGATTCCCCTTGGAGCAGGGAACCTGATGGGGGGCTCAATCCCAGGACTCTGGGACTCTCACCTGAGCCGAAGGCAGACACTTAACTGACTGAGCCACCCAGGCGCCCCAAGAACTGTACTTTTGCATCTTTCCTCATAGTTAAATTTAAAGTGAAACTAGTTAAGTGTAGATGGGAATAAGTACAGATAAGGCATTTATTCATCCAGTCAGGAATTCATTGAACATTTCCAAATGCTAACCCTGTTCTTGATCTGATGAAAGGTGCTAACGATACAAGGGAAAGACTCACAGTATGATTTAAGAAAATTTCCACTGCAATGATGGGATAAGTGGAGGTAAAGCCAGTGGTGATATAGATGATAAAGTGTATCATTATAGATCAAAGCATTGGATGAGAGGAATACACTTAGAATGAGCCTCCATCTCCTATTGGGTCTCGGGCAGAGGGGAGATATTTTATCAAAACAAAAAAGTGGCTGGAGCATATTCAAAAGGAATTGTAACACTAAGTAGTCAAATTCAGATAGGAAGGTCATTTCTGATGGAATAGATTGGATCATCATTCCCAATTATTCGCTAGTCTATTATAGGAGTTACAGCCATACCTTTTATTATGTAACTTTGTAGTTACATAGTCCTACATCCCAGTAAGCTAGGCAAACTATATATAGACTTTGCTCTAGTGATTTTTGAGTTTGACCATGTGACTTACTCTGCCCAAAGAAATATGAGCAAAATAACACTTCACCATTTCTAAATTGAGACATTAGCATGCAACATGTGTCACCACTCACTCTCTTATGCGTCTGTCTTCTGCTTCTAAGAACTTGCTTAATTAGCTGTTGATTCCAGACCAAGGAGAAATTTAAAGTCAGTTTTAATCCAACCCCAAACTTGGATCCATAGTAAGGTCAGTAATGCCCCAGCTGATCCACAAAACTACTGTTAAGAAATATTTTATCATTAGTATAAGACACTGAGTTTGGAGATTGTTTATTATATAATATTATTTTATCAAAGCTGATTAATATACCTGAAAATCTGTAGAACCAAGATGTGAAATGACCAGAGCATTTGAATAGACATATTTCCAAAGAAAACATACAAATAGCCAGCAAATACATTAAAAAGTGTTCAACATCACTAATCATCACAAAAATACAAATCAAAATTCCATCTTTTAGAATGGCTGTTGTCAAAAAAGCATGACATAACAAATGCTACCTAGGATGTGAAGAAAGATAATTCCTGTGCACTATTGGTGGGAATGTAAATTGGTGCAGCCACTATGAAGTTTTCTTGAAAAGTTAAAAACAGAAATAACATAATCCAGCAAGCCACACCTGAGTATAAATCCAATGGCATTGCAATCACTATTTTGAAGAGTTTTCTGCACTTCCACTCTTCATGTTCATTGTAGCATTATTACAATATCCAAGACACGGAAACAACCCAAATGTCCATGTGTCCATTGACAGATGAATGGATAAAGAAAATGCTATATTATATACACAAAATATCACAGAGAAAATTTAAACAAAGCCTTAATAGATTGCTAAATGTAGAATGTTTATTGATTAAAAGTCTCAATGCTATTAATATCAATCCTCTCCCAAATGGTCTATAGATTCAATTACATTCTAATCAAAACATTAGCATGATATTTTTTTAAGTATTGACAAGATGTCAATTTAAATGGAAATGTAAAATGCTACAATAGCCAAATTAACCTTGAAACAAAAGAAAATTTTACGAGACATACTAATTCACATCAATACATAAATTTTTGTGATCAGGGCAGTGGGATATTGGTGTGATCATAGATCAGTGTAACAGAATAGACAGCCTTGAAATACACATACGTGCGCATATTTGTCAATTAATTTTCAACAACAGTGCCAAAGTAATTCAATGGGAAAAGAATGGTTTTTAACAACTGATGCTGGAACAACTAGATATCCTTATGAAACAAGAAAAGTGAGTTTGAGCACTACATCATCTCAAACACGAAAATTAATTCAAGGTGAATCATAGACCTAAATATAAAACTAACCTTAGGAAGCTTCAGTTTAGAAAGGACAAAAGAGTCTCTGTGTATTTTAGTTTATGTAAATTATACCCCAATAAAAATGATTAAATTAGATTCATTCTCCTTAGACATAATTTGTGGTGGACAAAAAATTTTGTGCTGTGTTCCAAGTGCCGTTTAAAGATCCTGTTTTTAAATGTGTTAGGCATTTTCTCAGTGTGTATATGTAAATCTGAGTAGTATTTTGCCACATTGTCTGTTTTGCCTTGTCTGTTTCCTTAAGAGCATTTAAAGAAAATCTTCACTAACATTTCAAGTGCTAATGGTATTAAGGCAAATAGTAGTTGAGCGATAAGAGACTAGATTGAAAAAAGAAGGATGACAAGCAGGAGTCATGTATCTGAGATATACTTGTTTAAATGACAAGTCTACACTGGTTCGTAAAATGAAAACCATGTATCTACCTTAAGAACAATGTGTTTTTAAAAAATTCTTTTAGGGATTTCTTTTTTATTCATGAATATTCCTGTTTTTCTTTGCAGATTGTTTTTAATTTAAATTGTGGAATTTTTACTTCTCTTGAAGTGTATTCAGTACCACAGTTTTAGGAGTCTTATTTTTAAATATTTTTTTGAAACAAACAAAAATTTGATTCATTCTCTCTTCCTGCCTCACATTCTCTCTCCCTCTCTCTGTCTCTCTTTTTGCTATCATTTGGCTGATTTAAGATTTGTGACAGAGGGAAAATACCAATAGTGAGAGGGAGTATCACATTTCCCTTTCAGGAAACCTACATGTCAAAGCCATAATGAGATGCTGATCAACAATATGTCAACCTATGTAGCTAGCTCTCCATGTCATCCAGTTTGAATTGACATAAAAATACATTTACATCAATTTTAACTGTTCAATCAATAATCAGTTCATGAGCATAATAAAAATGCATGACCCCCCAAATCTTCTAACACTTAAAAATACTTTTGTGTAGATAATATTACTTTATTATCAAAAATACAATAAAATGAATAAGCAAAAGTAAACTAGCTACCCAAAAAGGGAGATATTATTAATTTCCAATTTAAAAACAATGAAACAATACTCAAAGAAAATAACGAAGACACTCAAAATCATGTAATTAGTATGTCGTAGAGCTGAAACCGAATTCAAATATTTTAAGATTTAATTCTATGCTTTTCAACTAGTCCATTTTATTTGAACTACTAGTAGATGAATAACCACCCCAAAGATCCATCTGCCCTATTCATGTTTCCTCTAAAAGGAAATGATCTGAGAGAGAAGGAACCAGCTTTCTTTCTAGGTTTAAGGAAAAGAAAGTTGGTCAAAAAGACTTTAAAAAGTTGTGACATTTTTGACAATTAGAACAGGTACATTCCAGAGATAAAATTAACTACAAGGTTTAAAAAGTTAAGTGTTCCTGGGAGCTTGGGGACGGGGTGTCTTAATTTCAGAAAATATGGAGAGACCATACATTCTCAGATATGCACAGCTTCTCAGATTTTTAGTTTTTGATTTTCATGAAAAATGTGTAATATTGCCAAACTTAACCTTTCTAAGTCTGAGAACAGATTTTATGTCCTGTGTCTCCACTTACGATCATTGTTCACTTACAATTTGGCAGTTGACTGTCACATGTTGACAAGCTGTTTCTGTCTTCTACTTTCTGCCATGCATTTATATTTAGATTTGAAGAAATGTCATCATTTGACTAGGCAAACCTCAAAATGCATAATATAAAATTGTCTTTTAACTATAAAAATAGAAATCACACTATTTAAATTATCTTTCTGCATCTCTCAGTCCTTGAAAAGGTATTTTGCTCTCTTCTTGAATATTTCCTCAAAGCTATGTTTTTTCCCCCAATGCATTTATTTAAAGGTCTAAGTTTCATAAGATGGAGTCAAAAATGGGTCTTAAATTTCTTCTTTTAGCTTATTGATGATTTACCATTTTTTCCCAAAAAGGACTCTGCCTCATTCTTAGTGTTTTATCTTAGAGACAATTTAGGTATATATGCAACATTTCTGATTAGTCTGTCATTGATAAACCAATTTGAATATCTATTATTTCTTTCTTCCCAAACTTACCACTTCCATTGCTCATAGAGCCATTTTTATTAAATGTGCTGAAGAAGACTTCATTGATTTCCTACTAGTTAATGTCACAGATAAAATAATACTTGTTACCCCTTACTGAGATCTCACTGCAAGCCAAATTCTGTCTTATATATTTTGGTATATAATAACTGATTTAAATAGTGTTAATCTAGCAAAGCAAGATTTATTATCCCTGATATTTAGAAAAATAAAAATTCAGAGAAGTTAAGTGAGTTGGCTAATACCACACAGATGGTAAATAATTGAACAGGGATGAAGTCATAGGCCTCTCTGTTTTCAGAATTG
Organism: Ursus maritimus; assembly: GCF_017311325.1. Classification (NCBI taxonomy): domain Eukaryota; kingdom Metazoa; phylum Chordata; class Mammalia; order Carnivora; family Ursidae; genus Ursus; species Ursus maritimus. The sequence goes on from NW_024425008.1 coordinate 17,977,690, forward strand.
TCAGAGCTTGGCAATGCCTTTCTTGGCTGCACATTCCTAGGGATGCTGTGTTCTACTAACCAATTCCATCACTCTATCTGCATCAAGCCTCCTGGCTGCTACTCTAACCTTGTCATTCATCATAAACATTGCAGTGTCCTGCCTTCTGGTTGTTTAACACCACTGCTGTTTCTAATCATATCATCACAATTGTTGTCCTGAGGCCAATTCTGCAATGGTCTCTCCTACAGTCTGCCCTGGTCTACCATGAAGAGTGACCACCAATATTCCCCAAGGTGCCAGACTCTATCTATATCAGTCTTAGCGAGCCCCACCGTGACTCTGGAACAATGTATGTCCTACCAAAGTTGTCCTTCATTAGAATTAAGGGCAAGGGTTTGATAATTCCAAATGCATCAGCTATTACATGTGGGCTGTCCCAGGGAGGGATATGAGCTTGAGTGGAGCAGTTCTCTGCAAATGAGACAACCTTGAAAGATCCAACAACTAAAGGGGCCCACCCATAATAATTGTATAATTAATATTTATAAAGTAATAAATGAGAGATAATATAAAAGCATGATAGGGAATTTTCAGTAAATAAAATAGGTGAAAATAAAATAAAATTTGCAAAGATGAAGAAGCCATTTCCACCAGTACTTACTTCTGAACTGCTCACTTAAAGTATCAAAAACACTTCCAAACTGACTTGACCATTGCCAGTGTAATGACAAAACAAAGATTAAAATGAAATATTTAGTGAGTCATCTGAAATCTTATCAAAAACTTCACATCTGGCTACCTGGGAGTCTCTGTAAATGTTGGGCTGAATGTAACTCTTCATCGTGGGGTTTTGGCTCGGTATAGACACAGCTGTGGAATCCTGCTGGAAAGTCCCAACTGTGAACACAAGATAGTGAAATCCTTATTTTCAAATAAAATACCAAGCTTCATTCCAGTGCTTCTTGAAGTTTCTAGGTGACATTTTAATTATTGAGACTTTTTACAGTTATATTTATCCTCTTTCAGTTTCCTTTCATTGAGAAATAATTAAAGGGAGGGAAAAAACACTATGAAATTGAAAATGATCTCCATTTAAACCTGTGTATTCACAGGATTTTGTTACTGAAAACAAATAACTTTATTTCCCCAAACTCAGGGTCACCTTTTAAAGTTCAATGAATCATCTTCAGCTTTGGAACTGTACCTGTGGGTGTTTGTGGAAATGTGTCTCTGTCATTGACCCTTGGTAGATCCACTGAGAATGTGAAAGGAAATGAATGATAGCAGGATTCTCTGATTTAGAAGGGCTCTTGGATCCTTCAGATATCATCACAGTTTCCAAAAGCACTATTGGCAAGAGCCAGTATTAGTGGGTGTATAAGTTTTCTAGGACTGCCATAACAAAACTCCACAAAGTGGGTGTCCTAAAATAACCAAAATCTGTGGTCTCACAGTTTTGGATCCCATGAGTCCAATCAAGGTGTTCGCCAGGCTGTGCTTTCTCTGGAGTCTCTAAGGGAAGACACTTCCTTGCCTCTTTCTCTTTTCCGGTGTTTGCCAGCAATTCTTGATGTTCCTTGGCTCATAGATGCATCATTCCAATATCTGCCTCCATCATTACATGGTGTTTTTTCTTGTGTGTCTGTGTATAAAGATCTTGTAAGGATGTCAGTCATTGGATTAGGGCTCACCCTAGTTCAGCATCTTCTTACTAGTATCATCATAACTTGACTAAATGTGCAGAGAGCCTATTTCCAAATAAGGTCACATTTACAGGTACAGGGAGGACGACTTTAAAAATTTTGGGTTGGTGGTAGAGGATTAAACCTACAATAGTGGGTTATTCATATTTGAACCAGAATCATATTTAGCTCGCTGACTAGTCATTTGAATTCTGCCATGTTTCCCATACATCTTTATTTTCAGTCATGTTGTAGAGTTACATGTGGCTTTTAAATATTGTCCCATCCTGTTCCATATCCTTTCTAAAATCAAAATGAGTCTTCAAAATTGCTGTGTTTGTACATAAAAGGTAGATTGCATGAGCTTACTCATTTTTCATTCACTTATTCAATGATTATTTTTTAACAAACTGAAAACAGACAGAGAATTCTTCTCTTACACTTACAGCTTGTTGAGAAAAACAATAATGATTTTTTAACTGAAAAACACATGTAAAATTATAAATTGTAATTAAGTAGGGGGAGAGCAGCATAGACAGAGGGAATACATGTGCCACAGCCCCGTGGTGAGAAGGTACATGGCATGCTGGAGGAACTCAGAGAAAGCTGTTGGAGACAGAGAACGTTGGGTAAGCCTAAGAAGGATAGAGAGGCAGGGTGACAGAGAACATCTGGGGCCTAAAAAGACTGAAGTTTTGGTTATTCAAGTCATTACCTAGAAGCTAAAGAAAAATACAAGACTAATCTTATGAAAATGATTCATTATTATGAGGCCATACAGACCTCTTTAAGTGTAACACTTTTGTTTACCATAATAAAATCATATATTACTAATAAATTTTCATTATGCTAACCCAGGAGTGTCCCATGTTAAAAACAAATATGAAATAATAGAATATATATATATATACATACACACACACACACACACACATATCTGCTTCCAGTTCCTGACACAGAACTCCTAAATCCCTTGGAATCTCCTGGGTGATAGGAGTGTCTTTTTTTCTAATGACATGACTTTTCATGCCTAGTTTCAGGATGGGGACTGGTCACCAGAAAGATAAAACCAGGATTAGAAGATTGGAACTGTCAGTCCCATCCCCATCATCCAGAAAGGGGAGAGGGACTAGAAAGTGAGTTAATGATTATCTGTGCCTATATGATAAGCCTCCATAAAACACTCCAAAGTAAAAGGTTAAAGAGCTTTGGTTTCCAAACACATGGATGTACTAGGTGGTTGGGTTCCCCAGAGAGGGCATGGACACTCCACAACCCTTCCCAGACCTCATCCCACGTATCTCTTCGTCTGGCTATCTGTGAACTTCAATATGTCTTTTATAATCAACTGGTGAGCCATTCTTGAATTCAAGGAAGGGGTCTGGGAACCCAGTTTAGGTCTGATAGGTCAGAGGTACTAAAGGCCACCTGGGGGGTTGTAATTGGTATCTGAAGAGGGGTCACTCTTGAGTGACTGAGCCCTTAACTTATGGGATCTGATGCTAACTCCAGACAGCCAGTGTCAGAGTTGCTTTGTGTGGAAAACCCATACGTCTGGCGTCAGAAGTGTGTGTGAGAAAGAAAAGGAGAAACAAATGAAGTAGAAATGTTTGGAAAATATATAACAGAGTAAATGAGGTTCACATATGTTTTGGATTTAGCTTCTAGAATCACGTACATCACTTTATTTTTAAGTCATTTATTTTCAGATTAGTGTAGAAATATACAAACGAAAGTTGCCATGATGAAATGAATCTACTTACTTTTACACATTCCTCGGTTTAGCTGCAAAGTCTTAGAGCTATAATGGACTTGTTTTCATATTTGTTGAAACCAAATTCCATTGTTTACAGATGCGAATTTAAAGCCCCTCTGAATTAATTTAGTTTCACAAGGTTATAAAAATACGTGTTAGCTGAAAGGGCTTACAATTGTGAATTCACCCTTTGTCCTTTTGAGATGTATATGTATGTCCTACAACTGAGAAGTGTCTCTCTCAAGGACCTGAAAACAATTTTTTGAAATGTAATCATCAGGAGGGATAGGGCTTCTGTCTCCTAATCTCTGTGGGAGGATAGAATCCTCACTTAGATAATTACCAGCTAGCAGACATGGCAGGCCTAATCAGCATTTATACTGACCAACTCTTTGTAATTTTTCACTTCCCTGATTCTAATTAAGCCCCCACTTGCTCCCTCTCTCCACACCATTCTCCCTTTAAAATGCTTAGTCACCACTACACAGATCAGAATGGAGCTCTGCTCTTCCCATAATGTCAGTAATTACTGAATAAAATCTGTTTCACAGCTTTAACAAATGTCCAGCTTTGTTTTTCTTTGACACACCCCCATGAATTTCTGAGGAAGCAAGCATACTTTGAAACATGTGGACGCACCATTGTGGCTACAGGTGATGGAACCAGAGGTAAGGGACCTGGTCCCACAATGATGAACCGCAGGTTTGCTGGGAGGCCTATAATTAGAAGTGAGCGTGCTCATCGGGGATGATGCCAAAGAGAGGAATGCTTCATTTTTGAATGAGGTTGGATGAATGATCCTATGCTCAATTTTTAGAATGCTGAACATAAATACAAAAAAAAGAGGGATCCTACGTACCAAGCTAGCAAAAAGAAGATAGTAAGTCAAAATAGCGGTTGGTAAGTAAAGAAGTAATGAAGCCAAGAAAAAGAAGAAACCACGAGAGTGAGAGGAAAGGAAAATGAAAAGGATAGAAATGATAGTTAATTTTGAGTAGGAAGTAAACAAAGGCAGAGAAAGAAGCAGGAAGGAGTAGGGAGCTGAGTTGAGTGTGTATGAGGGTCTATCAGAACCACTTTATATACTGAGATGAAGCCTGAGGAAGTTTTCCATGAGTTCAGAGCACATAGTACTTAAGTACCTGATCCTTTTACTTCCTTGCCTATTATCATAAAAGCTTTTCCACTGGGTACCTGGGTGGCTCAGTCAGTTAAGCACCTGCCTTCAGCTCAGGTCATGATCCTGGGGTCCTGGGATCGAGTCCCACATCAGGCTCCCTGCTCCACGAGGAGTCTGCTTCTCCCTCCACCTCTCTCTCTCTCTCTCTCTCTCTCTCATAAATAAATAAATAAAATCTTTTAAAAAAAAAGAGTTCTTCCATTAAACAGAGAAAACTGGATGATTTTAAAACTTGCAACCTGACAGAGGCTAATTAATACCCTTAGAATTTAAATACAAATAAGACATATCTCCTGCCCCCAAGAAGCTCTCAGGTTAATAAGCAAGAAATTATCCTAATTATTATCAATAGGTGAGTCCATATCAGAATCTTTGCTCACTTTAGTCCTCAGTTCTAATACATTTGTCAGGATGACTGTAGAGCAATAGATGATTTACAGTTGGGTACATATGAGGCCTACTTGATTATGCAAAGTAGCTCATAGCTTAGATAAAAGGTCAGTCTATCTCAAAACAATTACAAAGCCTTTTCTCTATGGCCTTCATGGTTTATTGCTGACTTTAAAGTATGACAAGAGCATGTGAAGATGTCAGAAATACACAGATGTCATAATTTGATCACGAGCTTGCCTATTTAATTTGGATACATTTTTGGAAGACAAAAATTTTAAAAGTCCATCTACTCATAACAGAAAATACCACTTCTAAATAAAATTGTGAATTCTTTGATGTAAGTCTTCAATATTGTTTTCAAAATTCTTCAATTTCTTTTCTGTCTCAAGATAATGACAACAACTTGGCTCAAAGCAATGGCCCCAATTGGATCTGACCTTCCCAGCTTCTTTCAGTCAAAACTCACCAGTCATATTTCTTATTCTTTTAAAGGGTAAATCACTGGCAAATTTCAGCATTGAATAATTCTTAAATTTTTTGTGGAGATAATCTCTTTAGGTAGATATTTTGATTTATCAGTGACTGTCAAAGTCCTAAATCAAAGGAATAATAGTGGAGACTTTAAAGCCATTAAAAGATGCTGTTGACCAGGATGTGAAAACATCAGGTAAGCTAATATTTGCAAAATCTTTAAAATTATATCCGGAAATGAAGCCTCGTTTGCCTATTGACTATGGCAAGCAAATTTATCTTTTGATTTCTACATGTACTCTGTTATTATCACTATGGTCAACAGTGGTGAAAGGACCTATTTCTATTGCTCATCATTTTCATTACTAATTATTATTTCATTTATGAATCTTAATATGATAATTTTTTTAAATTCTCATTTTTGGAAAGAGTCAAATTGAGGTACAAACGAGGTCTAAAGATTTTTGGAGGTCATAAAATTCAAGAGTTAGATCCATGAATCCAAGTTCTATTTTTCTGGTATTTATGACAGTAGAAGGTTTTATCAGGGCACAATAACTTCTCTCAGGCTTAAAATTAATGATCTAATAAAATAGGAACTCTATGCTCCTTTTGTAAGAGCAAACAATATATTCTGTAGGAGAGAGATAGGCAAAACAAAAGATTGTATTTTAGTTGCTTTTATGCTTTTCAGATGCAATGTACTAGAAAAACAATGAATAAGAAAGCAATGTGCATTGCTACAAATAACGAAATATTTTTTCAAACATCAATGGAATGTTAAAAAAAAGATTAATACCCCAGGTATTGACGACTGAAAATCTACCAATTGAATGTAAACAAAGCAGTAGAGTACATATTTGAAGGAAGGTCTCACTGTGAGCTGTTAATCAGTTCAAACTACATTATACCAGAGAGTTGCACAAAAATATTAATGTAACCTTGTTCAGGTTATAAAGCATTTCTTTGCAATTATTTTATATAATCTTGATAGAGGCTAAATGAAGCAGATAGTTGAACACTCTATTGTAGAGATGAAGAAATTGACAAAGGAGGCTGATAAACTGATAAATCAGGTCATGACAGAGAGAGAGGAGAACTCTGGTGTCCAGACTCCAAGTTCAGTGCTGTTTCTTTTGCTCATCTATAGTAAAGTGGGTCTCAGTAAATGGTGACCCAATGGCCTGCGATAGTGATCTTCACACCCTCTGAAAGCTTCTTCCAAGTATAGGAGTGCTCAGTGCACATCTATACATTCTCTTCTCTGGTCATCAGAACGATTTTTAAATGGTTCTTCTGCTATAGCTGATTTGGAGTCTTTGGATCCTGCTAGATGGAACTCTCTGCCCCCGTGACTATTTCATTCTCTGAGTTCTACAATAAAAGAAGAATAGCTATGTTATGGAAGCCATGATGTGTCATGCAGGTACATACCCCTTCGGAATGAAATACTTATTACCCTGGAAACTGGAATTGCTATGGGAAGGCAGCCTTCATCTGCTAGACCTATTCAGGGATACCTCAGCTGAATAGTACCCCTTGCTCAAGGCCATTCCACCTTTATAGGACAATGGTATGCAAGGGTTGATCCATGCAGGAGTATAAAAGTCTGGCTTTCTCACTTGGGACAACTATGAATGATTATTTCATCTTCAGAATCCCCTCTAAGTCTTGCTGAAGCTTCCATTGAGACCATCGCAGCTCACCTTCTCCTTCTACCTACTCTTGCTTCCTCCCTTCCCCTTTGCTCCCCTCCCCTCCTTTCCCTCCCCTCCTTTCCCATTTGTTGTTCTCAAGAGTTCCTCCTAAAAAAACTCCTTATACATTCTGTCTAAGTCTGCCTTGCTCAGGACCCAACCATGGCAGAATAGAGGAAACCAATGAGTGAAGTTTCCTCATCCACACTTTATGAATTGCTGCAAGTCACTTGGTCTCCCTGAGTCTACATTTTTTTATTCATTGATTATACATGTTAAATTAAATAATGTCTAATTTTCAGTGGTTCAGAAAAGCTAAAAAAAAAAAAAGAGGTTATTTTCTGTACTATTAGGAGGACCAGCTATTAGCATAACTGAGAAATACACAAATCTTGTGCTTTTTTTGGGTCAGGGAGTGGGGAGAAGAGAGAAAGAACCCTTCTATTGTTTGTCCTCCTTTCTCTTCCTTTCCTTAGCTTTCCCTAGGTCTGCTTAATCCAAACAACTGCCAATTCCTTCTTATCCCCATTTACATTGTGCCCTCACCTGGGTTTCAGCCAGGCAGTATTCGCTTTTTTCAATTTTACTCAATCACCAGCCTGGGTGATCAGTGGCAGACTCAGTTTCAGCCAAATCCCATCCCCATCAGTGGCAGACTCAGTTCCAGCCAACTCTCACCCAATTCTGAACAAATCTGCTGTTATACTGGACATTCCAGTCTTGTTTTGAGGGTCAGGCTAGGTAGGAGGGGTAGAACTAAAGTAAGTCTGAGTCACCTAAGCCTGGCATGTGGGTTGCCTATGTGGGACCCTAAACTCTACAATCTTTCATACCTTCCTTCTTCCTACCCCTCATCGTGCACCCATGTTCCTGGGTGGTAGTATGTCTAAATTGTGATTTACACAGCTGACTTCTCCCCTCTTTTAGGAAATTCTTATAATTTTATTAGCTTTCATGAATTTTCTTCTCTTTGGTTCCATGATTATAGTTAATTTCATAACATTAAGGGAGTAATATTTCTATCTATTCATTTATTTTTATTTCAGTGTAGTTAACATACAGTGCTGTATTACTTTCAGGTGTACAATAATGATTCAACAGTTCCATATATTACTCAGTGCTCATCAAGACAAGTGTACTCCTTAATTCCCATCACCTATTTTGCCCATCCCCCCCCCCAACCACCCCTCTGGTAACCATCATTTTCTCTATAGTTAAGAGTTCCATTTTTTGTTTTGTTTCTCTCTTGTTGTTTTCTTTTGTTTCTTAAATTCCACATGTGAGTGAAATCATGTGGTATTTTACTTTCTCTGACTGGCTTATTTTGCTTAGCATTATACTCTCTAGATCCATCCACATCATTGTAAATGGCAAGAGTTCATTCTTTCTTTCTTATGGCTGAGTAATATTCCATTATTGGGGAAAAATATACATATATATATCTCACATCTTGCTATTAACTGTTCCATATTTGGGTGCTCCCATGTTGGATGCTTAAATCTTTACAATTGTTTTATCTATTTGTTAAATTGTTGAGGGAGTAATATTTCATAAAAATTATAAATGCTTGCTATGAGCTTTTATCATTCTCTGCTTCTAGGCAGGCATCCATTTAATGAGCTTGATTAGGCACTGCTACTTGAAACAAAAGGCTTTCATCTCTGTTGGTAGAATTTCAGGAAATTCAGAAAGAAAAAAAGAAAAGAAAAGAAAACAATCTAGACATATAGCTTTCACCTTTCACAAAAATCAGCTTAAAACGAATACTGTACCTAATGTAAAAATAAAACTATAAAATTTCTTAAATATAACATAGAAGAAATATATGTGACCCTGGGCTTGATTATGAATATTTAGATATATCACTAAATGCATGATCAAGGTTAGAAAAAAATAATATGTTAGATTTTATTAAAATTAAAGACTTCTGTTCCATGAAAGATACTGTTAAGAGAATGAAAAAATGAGTCACAAGCAGGTAGAATATTTTTGCAAACTTCATATCTGATAAAGGTCTTGTATCTGAAACATACAAATTATTATTAAAATCCAAAAATAAGAAAAAAGAAAACTCAATTAGAAGATGGACAAAAGATTTAAATAGATGCCTCGTGAAGATGACATCTATACCTATGTAATTATATCTGTATCTATATCTTTATATGTAGCATATGTCATTATATGGTATATAGGTGTGAAAATATTCACATCATTTCTCATGAGAAAATTTTAAATAAAAAAATAAAAACCCAAAGATATACCACTACAGCCCTATTAAATTGCTTAAAATCCAAAATACTAGCAATATCAAATGCTAGTAAGGGTGTGAAACAGTAGGAACTCTCGTTTACTTTTGGTGGAATGCAAAATGGTATAGTACAAACTTTGGCTTCTTACAAAGATTTTAAAAAGTGTTTTGTCACTCAACCCAATAATCATGCTCTCAGGTATTTGAACAGTTGAGCTAAAAATTGATGTCCATACAAAGACCTGCACATGCATGTTTATAGCAACTTTTCCACAGGGAAAAAGAAAAAAAGAAAAAAGAAAGAAAGAAAAGAGAAAAGGAAGCAATCAAGTTGTTCTGCAAAAACTGAATGGATAAAAATAATTTGATACAATCATATAATGGAATATTATACTATTTCTCAATAAAAAGAAGGGACTATCAAGCCAGAAAAGGAGATGGAGGAATCTTCAGTGCATATTGATAAGTGAAAGAAGTCAGTCTGAAAATGTGACATGATGAGAAAAACAAGTTTTTTGAGTTGCTGCCTAGGAATTTTACAGTATGATAACTCTGTCCAGAATCTGGACATTTAGATAAGGAACTGAGCTTAAGATTCCCACCATAAGTTCCCCTTTGCATTTCCCAGGGTACCTTTAAAAATAACCACTTAGAGTTGAGCCTGCAAAAAGTGAGTGACCTTCGCCCCAACCACCTTGTAAGTAATATGTATTTGCTACCCTGATCTCAATCCTGCTTTCTGTGATTTGGGAGTCAGAACTGCCCTCCCCTCAGCTTCTTGCACTACAACCCACTCCTCACCCCTTTCTGGGATCAGCAAGTAATAAATCTTGTGACTTCTTTTGTATGGACGTATTGAAACAGCACATTCAATTAAAAGACCCCATGGTTTTCACTTCCCCAAAGTGGGAGCTCAGATGCTAAAGGAGTCTCTTGTTGACCCCCTGGGGGTGGTTTATACCTCCTGGGGGTGGTTTATACCTCCTCGTGCAGCAGGTCATAATCTACATATTGTTAATTTAATACACCAGCTCTGGCCTCCCAACACAACATAATGTATAATTCCAGTTATAGAATATTCTAGAAAAGTCAAACTATACAGCCAGTAAAATATGAGTGATTGGTAGGGTTTAATGGGTTGAGGGAGAGTGATGACTAAGTGAATCACAGGGGATTTCTAGGATGTTGGAAATATTCTCTATGTTACCGTGATGGTGCACACATGACATTATGCATTTGCCAAAACTTACTGAACTTTGTAACACAGTGAACCTGAATGTATGCAAATCCAAAAAAAAAAAAAATATTTAGGCAGTCAGGGGCTCTACAGAAAGAAGGCAGACCGTGATAAATGAATCTAAAGGGATTAAAAATGTGCAAAATAGCCTCACTGAAGAGTGTGGGAGGAAAGCTGCTGATATAAGTAACCAGAAATTAATTCAGTCTGTTGTGAGTCTAGAGGCAAAAGGAACTGCACAAAAATACTGTAGTCAGGTCAATAAAGTTGTTTCCCATGAGGTTACAGGTTAACAATTCTGTTATTACTATACATGGATACTGGAATTTAGCAATTAAGTAAAGGAATGGTGGATGGTGAAAGCCAGGTTTCTGGCCTTTGGAGATGAAATTTATAGATCAAGGGGAAGAAGCTAGAATAATCCATGTGATAATGGATTCGAGTTGGAAACATCAGTAACAATTTATATTTAACTTACTATAGACACAAATGACTAGAAATATTTGTAGACGTGTGTATATACACAGGCTAGTATACATACCTGCATTTCTTTGTTCTGTCAACTAAGAGGGCCTAGTAACAACAATCATGACCAGCACCCAGTTCTTCATTTTTAATACCATTTTCCAATAAAAGAAACCACATATCCAGAGTTTTGAGGAACAGTTAAACTATTTAAGTACTACATATTTATAGTTGTTATCTATTGAAGAAATGGTTGATTATAAGACTCTATAGAAAATATATAAAATGAACCTGGAGAATTGTACAGGGCCGGAAAGCAAAGAAGTGCCCCAAACACACACACACACACACACACACACACACACACACACAAGAATGAGCACAGGAGCCAATTAAGAGAGCTGCCAATGGGCCAAAACTGCAACAATTTGAGCAAAATAATACATAAAATTAGTATTGGATTATAACCATGAGTATAAAATATATATCATGAGTTCACATCACATAAATAAGTGATTGAATAAATTCACACATGAAGGAAAAGAGACAAGTCTACCGTGCAGAATCCCAAATAGATTAAAGGAGGGCAAATAGAATTTCCCACTTTTTAACTCTGGGCTATTCATAAAGGCAGGCTTTCAATAAGTACAACATGAAAGTGGGGGGAAGAGTACTTTACTACTGAAAAATCCGACAAACATTATAGGAAATCAAGGTCCACATCAACAGTCATGTTGATACTATGTACTTTGATAAAATGTAATGAAGACTGTACACTACTTCTGTGATCTTCCTTCTCCAATTTCACGGCACTCGTCTAAGCATAGGTAAAACATCAGACAAATTCCAATAGAGAGTATAACTAATATAACTGCAACATAACCAATCAGCACTTTTCAAAACTATCAAGATCATCAAAAACAAGACAAATCTGAGACACGTGCACAGCCAAGAGAAGCCTAAGGAGACATGACAACTAATTTGATGTGCTATCCTGGGTGGACTCCTGGAACAAAAAATGACATTTTGTACAAACTGAGGAAATCGGAATGCACTATTGACATTAGCTAATAATCATGTATTAATGTTGGTTTATAATTTGGAACAAATTAATAAGACCATACTAAGGTAAGGTATTCATAATAAGGGAAACAGGGTGTATGATATATGGGAAACCTCTATACTGTTATGTTAATATTTCTGCAAATCTAAAACTCTTATAAAAATAGTCTATTAAAAATATCAAATGCTATTTACTGTTTATATATTAGTAATAAAAATCAATGCAGATATTATGATAAAGAACACCTTAAAAAATACTAGAATGGATAATCAGTGGTAAAATACCATACATTTCTGTCTGATGTCATGAACAAAACAGTAATATTCCCTTCCCTGACGTCGTAACAGTGATAACCTAGACAATATAGTATGGGAAGAAAAAGAAGTAAAGCTTATTAATAGTTTTTAAAAAAGTAAAAGTTTCTTCATTCGAACATGACAGAGAACATCCAAAACAACCTAAAATAAATTATTAGAAATAAGTGTATTTACTTAGGCAACTGGGTACAAAGTCAATATTCTAATAATTTTCAAAATACCATCCATAAAGCATCAAAAACATAAACTGATATCCAATGCATAGAGATAAATCTAACAAGAAGTATGCATGATATCTTCCCTACAAATTAGAAAATTGCTAAGAAAAATAAATGAAGAGGTATTGTAAGTTCATCAGTAGAAAGTTTTACTGTTTTTAAGTTTATTTTTAAATCATGTCAATTCTCACCAAACTGACCTCTGGCATTTAAATGTAAACTCTCCAGACATGTAAAAAAGAAATTCTTAATAAAAAGGAATAATCTGTGACATTTATATTGAAATGCAAATGACTCAAAAGAAACAAAAGAATCTTAAATAGAAGAACACAGTTATAATAGCAAATTTCAAGAATTTTAAGAATTACTGGAAAGTTATAGTAATTAAGGCTGTGTGCGTATACGCACACAGAGCAGTGGAAAAGTATAGAATTAAGACATATTATAGCATAAAAAAAGTGTCTTGGTTTATGACAGACACCACTCCAACTTAATAAGGGAATGATGTTTTTGCTTTTTAGTTTGTTAGTTTTTTAATAAATGGTGGGGGGCAATGGACTGTATGTGAAAAGCATGAGGACACTGACTCTTCTGAAATCAGAAGTAAAAATTAATTTGAGTTGGACCATAGCTTTAAAAAGTGAAGACAAAACAGTTAAAATACAAGAAGAAAGCATAAAAGTATCTTAATGATATTTCACTAGTCATAGCACACTAGCATTCATATGGCATTAATCTTAAAAGAAAAAATAATACACTTAATTTCATTAAAATTAAGAACATATGTTTAGAAAAAATCAACAATGTGAATTAGCAAGCCAGAAGTTAGAATAAAATGTGTGCCGTATACACATTAATTTATATATAAATTTCAAAAAAAGTAATAAGAAATTAAAAAGCCAAAATAAAATGGTGAAATTTCTTGAATAGCCAATAAGCCGATAAAAAATGAAGTCAATATTATTACTCATGCAGTTCGAATGCAATTTAAAACAATGAGATACTACTACACAATCAACAGAACAACTCAAATCCAATCCAAGAATCGGTGAGATGTGGAACAACTGGCACCCTCAGTCTTTGCTGATGGGCATGTTGAGTGGTTCAAGGACTTTGAAAAATTGTCTGACATAACTGCTAAGCCTAACCATACATCTACTCTATGACAAAAGGACCTACTCCTAGGTATTTACCTAAGAGAAATGGGTCCCTATAGTGACCAAAATCCAGTCCCAAGAATGCGTATAGCATTTTCATTCAGTACTGCCAAAATATGTAAGTAGCCCAGATATCTATGAGTAGAAAATGGGAAAACAATTAGTGATTTATTCATTGAATGGAATACTCCATGATGGTAAAAAAGCATATGATGTTACATAGATGGATTTCAGATACATACATAGAGATAGGTATATGTATTTAAATATATACATACTCAAATATATATTCAAATATATATATTCAAATATATATATATATATAGTGAAATGGGTCTCCAGCGAAATGGATCAGATACAAAAATGTATACACTGCATGATTTTTTATATGAAATTTAAGAGCAGGCAAAACTCGTCTAGTGTAGAAGTAAGAACAGTGGTTACTTCTTGGGTAGGGATATTGACTTGTAAGGGGCAAGAAAGAAACTTCCTGGATGCTGGAAATTTTCTAAACCTTGGTCTGAGTGAGACAGTACATGCTTGTGTATATTTTCAGTGTTCATGGAATTACATGTGTGCTTCACCAATGAAAGAGACAGAAACAATGAGGATGGGAAATTCTGAGCAAGAGCATTACTGTGGTCAAGCATAAGTCATGCTGGCTCTAGGGTGGAAAGAAGGGCACTATGAGCTCCTCATCTTTTGAAGTGGAAGTACAATCGCTTTTCCTCAAAGATAGAGGGGAAAATTTTATTCATCAAAAGGAATTTTTATGGTTATTAGAAACAGGACATAATTCTGAGAAGTTGAAAGTTATCAGGTCTCTGGAGCTATCATGGTAAATGCCTCCAAAATGCCCCCCAAATTCTTTTGATTTAAAGAGTAAATGATTTTCTGCACATCAGTCTATTTTCATAAGTACTCAAATATGAGAAATCTTCTGATAACGATTTACTGAGAAATTATGCTTTGACCTTGCATGGAGATCATTAAGCTGGCTATTCCTTCAATTTGAAAAGTCTTCAAAATGGTTCAACTACCATTAAAAATAAAATATATCATTAGAAATCTAATAACTGTGCTGGACAGAACCAAACAGCATTAAAATACACTCCCAGTTCACGCATACTCTCACATTGTCTTATTTATCTTCCTTGAACTTGTATTTGTCCTACTCTGCAAAAAAAAGCTGAGCAAGACCAGGGACAGTTACTCCAGGTATCTATAGCATCTGTAGAAAATCAAATGTATTACATGAGCATTTGTTAGGAGTACTAATTTCTAATCTCAGCTCTTACTTACTAGAGTTCTATTTCTTTCCTTATACATAAAAGGAAGACAGAATTCTCATTGATTATCCTTGCTTTCTATTCATGCACAGAAAATAGAAGGATGTCTATTCCTTCCCTGCATCACATGCTACCACTATGTGGGTGTGCCAGAACCCCAGGTTCTGGGGTTATGTAAATTATACACTCTTCCAGATAATATGTCCCACCGGGATAGCCCATCTAAATGTGTACCCTGAAGAGCTGTTACATAACACAGCTCCCTGAACTTGATTTTTGATGTGCTTTCAGAGGCTATAGATTCAATGCCTAATGAAATGTTAATTGCACTGCTCCCTAAATTAAAAACGCCATATTGATTTAAAACAAATTAACTATAATATCCAGCATAATATATATTTAGAAATAGACATGTGAATTTGAAGGTCCTCACACCTTAACTTCCAAAATGTTTGACACTTTTTTTTCCTAAAGTATCTTTCATCTTTTTAGTGAACTCCTCAGTAAATAGTTTTGACCATGTATATTGGTTCAACATTCCCTATTTTATCTTGCTTGCTTACTCAGCTTTCTATGTTAGTAGATAATGCCCCTGGAGTGAGAACACTTGTTTCCTTCTATTTGGACCCAAATCCACGGCTAGATTTACTACCTGAATTTCTCATACATTTCTTGATTGTTCACACACACTGTTCCTCTTTCACAGTTCCTGATGGAAATACTGTTTTACTTTCTTCTCTTACTAGCAGCAGAGAATTATTTCAGTGACACAGTACAAGGTCTACATTTCTACTGCCATCGCCATCATTATGCTTAAAATCCTTTGGCGGCTTAACAAACATCTTAGAAATAAGTAAATGCCCCCTAATGTGATTGTACTGGGCAGAATTTTTTAAAATTTCCCCTCAAGATTTCCATCTTCTGTTCTTCGGTTAAACACTAACTAGGTACTTCTGCAAAAGGGCTTTGCAGATATAATTAATGCTGCTCATCAGCTAACTTTAAGGTAGGGATAATAGCATGGATTATTGGATGGGCCCAATGGAATCACATGAGCCCTTAAGAGAAAGAAAGGGATAAAGAAAGGGGGGGTAATCAGAAGAGGGAATAAAGCATGAGAGCCTATGGACCCTGAGAAACAAACTGAGGGCTTCAGAGGGGAGGGGGGTGGGGGAATGGGATAGGCTGGTGATGGGTAGTAAGGACGGCACGTATTGCATGGTGCACTGGGTGTTATACGCAACTAATGAATCATCGAACTTTACATCAAAAACCAGGGATGTACTGTATGGTGACTAATATAATATAATAAAAAAACATTAAAAAAAAAGAGTTGAATAGGCAAGCAGAAGGATCAGACAGAAAGTTGCAAAGCATGACAGAGGCCTGACTCATGGTTCCTGCAAGGCAATATGTGATAAAAATGAGAAGAGGTGCAGGTGGCCTCTAGGAGCAAAGACCAGCATCCAGCTGAAACCAACAAAAAAACAGAGTCTCCATCCCATCCCGGCAAGGAACCAAATTCTAATAACCTGGATGATCCTGGGAGCAGATTCTCTTCCAGGGCTCCCAGTATGAATGCAAGTTGTCGGACACTGATTTTTGCTGAGTGAGACTAAGCAGAGTATCCAGCTGAAACCATCAGACTCTGACCTACAAAACTATGAGCTCATAAATAGTTGTTGTTTAAAGTTGCTGAATTTGTGCTGGTTTGTTAGGTAGCTAGCAAGAACTAATACAACGACCTAAAATTAGAAGAAAGAGCAGCCCTCCAGTCCCTCCTCATCCTTATTCCCTCTGCAAGAGCCACTCCAATATTCTTTCTGACAGTCTCCTCTTAGCCACAGACACATTTGTTTATTCTGGTTGGAATAGTCTCCTGACTTCTTCATATGCCTAGCCTCTGTCCATTCTTCAGATCACAGCTCAGGGTTAGAACTCCAGGAAGCGGATTCTGTTCAATTGAATCCTAAAATTTTGAGTTCCCCTATCATGCCGCTATGTCACCATGTGCTTTTCTTCCCAGCCCTTAGAGAAGTTGTTGATGTATATTTATCAGGCAATTATCTTATGGATCAATCCTCTTAACTAGACTGCCGGTCTCAGGAAATGAAGATCATCTGCCTTCAATCACCATTCCATCCTCGGCATCTAGTAGGGACTAAAGAAATCTGAGGTAAATGAATGAGGCAATGAGTTAAAGTACTATATATAAAATTTGCAAAACCAGATCCATCCAACACTGATTTAAATTGAGTTCCTACCATGAGTAGTCATCATGTTAGGGAAGATGAATATTCTATTGTCTTCGATCTGATAAGCTTTACTTAGATCTTTACCATCCAGGCATAAATTTAAATAAACTGTATCAGACGTTTCTATTCTTCCTGGTAAGATGACAACACAATCAGAGGAAGAAAATGAATTAAGCACAAGCTGATTTTACATGGTACCAGATTAATATTTATATCTCTCATATATTCCCTGATGAGATAGCACAAAAGATCTCCATTGTGAACATGCAGTGTCCTTGGCATTAGAGGGGTAATGGTGGTGGAGAGATACAGTGGAGACAGGTACAGAGAGAGAGGGAGAGAGAGAACAAAGCCAAACAAACAAAAATAGTGGCTGATAATGTCTGTGAGGATCCAAAGAGGTAAAGAGCAGTACTTATGTGTATGCATAGCAGGAAAGAAAAAGTAGCACGGACCGTGAGCAACCTAGGAATCAGCAACAACTTGCTGGAAGAACAAAGAAAAGAGGCGAGGCTGATAGAGTTTAGGGCCTTGGGTCATCTGGCAGGACCACTAGCCATTAAAGTGTTGCAATGTTCCTAGAAACCCTTGGAAGAAGGAAAGAAATACCAGATTTCCTACTTTCTCTCAAATTCCAACCTCCACCTGTACTCCTCAGTGTCCAAACCCAGACATTAAAAGCTGACACAGGAGCAGAAGGAGAGCAAGGCAGGCCTGCAGAACTGTTTTCCTACAATACAAAGCCCATAGGGAGAGAAAGAGAGATGGATCCAGCACAGGTGGGCTCAAGCTTGGACCAGCTGACTTGTGACCTCAAACAGCAAGACCCTGGCCTCTCGTTTTATATGTCCAAGTACAATAAAGTCCGTTCTCTTACAGTTTAAATGCAAGAGATAGGATTAACTTGAAAATTAAGATTTTTTTTCTCTGTCTCCTGGAAAAGATTAACTGCAATCTAGCTACTGTTAATGAGGACATATTGCCATTATTCAGCTTGGACTTGATCAATAATAACCTGACTCACCAAAGTACACTATGAACTCTCATGAAAAGAAATAGGTAGTAATAACTCCCTGGAAAACAGGTAGTTATTACACTGGATTAGATGCTATCTGTACTACCAAGAATGAACCTTATACATAAAAAGATTCATTTAATTTTGATATTTATGGTAAGTAATGTATTTTCTTGGCTGAGGAGGAGAAAGTTCTCTAGCATTAGGAATAAATTCAAGAGGAGAATAAGTGAGAGAAGAATCTTTTTTATGCAGTCTAAGTTTATACTGCTCTTTAAATTAGGTTCCTTCTCTTAATGCTCGTATGTGTTATATAATAGGAAATGTATGACATTCTGTTTCAGAAGGCTTTATTTATTTAGATCAGTTTTAGGGTCACACCAAAATTAAGAAGATAGAGATTTCCCATATATCTCCTGACCCCACACATCCATAGCCTCCCTTACCAACACCCCCCCACCACAGTGGTACATTTGTCATATTTGATGAAACTGTACCTATGCACTGTGATCAAAGTCCATAGTTTACCTAATGGTTCACTTTTGATGTATATTTCATGACTTTGGACACATGTATAATGACATGTATCCATCATTACGGTATCATACAGAGGATTTTCACTGCCCTAAAAATTCTCTGTGCTCTCCCTATTCATCCCTCCTTCATGCCTAACCCCTGGAGACCACAGATCTTTTTACTTTCTCTGTATTTTTGCCTTTTTCAGAATGTCATAAGTTGGAATCATACGGTTTATCATTTTCAGATTGGCTGCTTTCATTTAATAGTATGAATTTTAGGGTCCTCCTTGTCTTTTCATTTTTTGATAACTCATTTCTTTTTAGTGCTGAATAATATTCTATTGTCTGAATGTATACCACAGTTTATCTATTTATCAACCAAAGGACATCTTGGTTGCTTTCAGGTTTAGATAATTATGAATACAGTTGCTATAAACATTTGTATGCAGGTTTTTTGTGAGAACATAAGGTGTTTTTTAAAATTTATTTTATTTATTTAAATTCAATTAATTAACATATAGTGTATTACTTTCAGAAGTAGAGTTCAGTGATTCATCAGTTGTATATAACACCCAGTGCTCATTACATCACATGCCCTCCTTAATGCCCATCACCTAGTTACCCCATCCCCTCACCCCCCACTCCCCTTCTTAGGTTTTAATGCCTTCAGTTAAATACTAAGGAACTCAGTTTTGGGGTCATACAGTAAGAATATGATTAGCTTTATAAGAGACCACCAAACTGTCTTTGAAAGTGGCTCTACCACTTTCTGCATTCCCACCACTTCTTGTGGCTCCATGTCCTCTCTAGCATTTGGTATTGTCTGTGTTCTGGATTTTGGCAATTCTAATAGTTATGTGTTGTATCTCATTACCATCTTAATTTTCATTTCCCTAGTAATATAGGATGTGGAATATCTTTTCATTAGCTTATTTGCCATCTGTATATCTTCTTTGGTGAGGTGTCTGTTGAGGTCTTTGGTCCGATTTTTAACCAGGTTGTTTGTTTCCTTATTATTGAGATTTAAAAGTTCTTTGTGTATTCAGGTAACAGTCCTTTATCAGATGTATCTTTTCCAAATACTTTCTTCCAGTCTGTGGATTTTCTTCTCAGTCTCTTGAGATTGTATTTTGCAGAATAAAAATTTCAAATTTTAATCAAGTCCAGCCTATCAATTCTTTGTTTCATGGGCTGTGCCTTTGGTGTTGCATCTAATAACTTATGACCAAACCTAAGGTCATCTAGATTTTCTGTCATGTTATCTTCTAGGAGGTTTATAGTTTTGCATTTTACATATAATCCTCTGATCCATTTGAGCTAATTTTTGTGAAAAGTATAAAATCTGTGTCTAGATTTTCTTTCATCTCTTCTCTTCCCTTCTCTCTTCTCTTTTTTCTTTTCTTTTTTCTTTTCTCTCTCTTTTTTTTTTTTTGTGCATGTAGATGTCCTGTTTTTCCAGTACCACTTCTTAAAAAAACTGTCTTGCTCCATTGTATTGCCTTTAGTCCTTTATCAAAAATTGGGTTACTGTATTTACTTGGGTCTATTTTTAGGCTGTCTATTTTGTTCCATTGGTTTTGTCCTTTTTTTTTTTTTTTTTTTTTTTTTTTTTTTTTTTGGTCAATACCACACTGTCTTGATTAGTGTAACTTTATATCAAGTCTTGAAGTCACGGAATATCAGTCTCCAGCTATACCCTTTTGCTGAATCCATAGATCAAGTTGAAAAGATGACATCTTGACAACACTGAGTGTTCCTATATATGATGAAGAATGTCTCTCCAAATATTAAGTTCTTCTTTGATTTCACTTATTATAGTTTTATGATTTTCTTCTGTTGATTCATAGTCCTCTCAAGAGTTTCCCTGTTGTGATCTGAAGGTGTGACCCCCAAGTGTGGAGGGCAGGGAAAGACAGAAGGAAGAAGAAATTTATATCCAAGGCTTGTTTTGGGTGGCTATACAATGAGTAGATCCCAGCACCATCCTGCCAAATCTTAAAAGTTCACATAGAGGGCTTAACTAGCTTCAGTCACACACACTGTGCAGATGTTTTCAACACCACATCACTATATAAAGACTGTGTTCTTGGAGCAGCCTTTGGGAGTAACAAAGGCAAGCAGAATCTTCAATTTTTGTTTGTCTGAGAGTGTCTTTATTTCATCTTAACTTTTGAAGAATAATTTCACAGGGTACAGAATTATAAATTGGTGGGATTTTTTTCTCTCAATACTTAAAATATTTCACATCGTGATGTTCTTCTTGCTTGTATGGTTCTGAGAAGTTGGACATAATTCTTATCTTTGCTCTTCTTACAGGTAAGGTTTTTCTTTCCTTTAACTTCTTTCAAGATTTTTTTTTTAATCTTTAAATTTCCATAGCTTGAAAATGGTATGCCTAGGTATAGTGTTCTTGGCATTCATCCATGTGGTGTTCTCTGAGCTTCCTGGATTGTGCTTTGGTCTGATAATAATTTGGGGGAAGTTCTTAGTCATTATTGTTTCAAATATTTCTTTTGTTCCTTTCTCCTCCTGCTGGTATTCCCATTATGTATGAGTTACACACTTTGCAATTGTTCCACAGTCCTTGGATATTCCATTCTGGTTTTTCTCAGTCTTTGTTCTCCCTGTTTTTCAGTTTTGGAGGTTTCTATTGAGATACCCTCAAGCTCAGAATCTCTCCTCAGCCATGTCCAGCCTACCACTAATAAGCCCATCAAAGGCATTCTTCATTTCTGTTACAGTGTTTAGCATTCCTTTTTAATTCTTTCTTAGGATTTCCATCTTTCTTCATACATTTCCCATCTGTTCTTACATGCTGTCTATTTTATTAATCATAATTGCTTTAAATCCCCAGTCTGATTATTCCAACAATACTAACGTGTCTGGTTCTAATGCTTGCTCCTGTTTCTTCAAACTGTGTTTTTTGCATTTTGGCGTGCCATGCAATTTTTTGTGATAGCCAGATATGATCAACCAAGTAAAAGAAAGTTCTGTAAATAAGACTTTAATAATGTGATGGTGAGGTATAGGGGGAAGGGAAACATTCCAGAGTTCTATGATTAGGTGCCAGTCTTTTAGTGAGCCTGTGCCTCTGGACTATGAACTTCACAAGTGTTTTTAATTTTTCTTCTCCCCTTAGGTGGGATAGGATGGCTAGAGTGGGCTGTAGTTGGGTAATTCCCTTCCCTCAAGTCAGTTAGCTCTGATAAAATCCCAGCAGTTTAGGATCTGTTTAAGCAGTTTCTCTGAGGGCCGACTCTTTAAGAACAGAGTTCTCTGGTATATTTCAAAATGGTTCCTTTTCCCCTCCCCATGCTAGAAGCCCCACGGGATTTTACTCCTTCATTTGCTTGGAGACCCTTGACTTCTGAGAGGTAAATCTCACAAGAGCATAGGGGCCCCTCTACGACTGGGTATTCCTTGGAGCTGTTTAACTCCCCACAGTGAGCATCCAGAAATTCTTCAGTTACAGTTCAGGTTTTCCTAACCAGGCACTGCTTCCTGCGGAGGTCTCTGCTCTGCTAAGATGTGATCCTCCGTATGCGCCAGTCTATCTCTTCAATTTCAGTCGCAGTGGTTTGCCCTGTGACCTCACTTCTTTTGAGATCTAAGAAAAGTTGTTGATTTTTCAGCCTGTTCAGATTTTTACTTGTTAGGACTGAGTGGTGACTTCCAAGCTCCTTATATGTGGCGCTGGAACTGACAGCTCTAAAATACTTTAAAAACAATTTTCGTGATAAGAATATTCTATTTAAATATAAATAATATAATATGGATTATGTTCCTATTTTGTTTGTAATAACCAGTCTTATGTCGTTTGTTTGCCACTTTTAAATCCTAGAATGGATCACTTAAAAGTTTCAGGGTTTTTTGTTTTTTGTTTTGAAACTAAAAAAATGTTATCACCAACCCAATCCTCATCTTATCTTTCCTGCGTGACTTACCTGTCTCTTGACTTCGGACTCCCACCTTTGACCCTTTCCTGGCTCTGTTTCCCATAGAGCATGCTGCTGAGTAATCTTCTCAACGTGTACATTACAGCGTACCACTTCCTGGTCAAAGCGCTTATGTCTCCCTCTTTGCACAAGCACTGAATCTATTATCCTTACCTGACATTTAGGCTCACGGGACTGCCCCTGCCTACCACTCTAGGCTCTATTCACTACATCCCAGCCATTCCTTAAACTGGATGGTGCAAAGTACTATCTCGGGGGCATCCTATTACCTATTCCCTCTGCCTGCAATGCTTTTCCCTCAGGTCTTCTGTTTTTTCTGCGTTTAAATGCCATTTCTCATAGTCCTTAACTACATAGTTTCAGTCAACCCAAATTGTATGTCTATGTTCTATTTTTATCCTACTACCTTTGACTACCTGATAATATCTTATTACATACATACTCGTGTGTGTACCTTAGCCAATGACAGGAAGGACCTAATTCTATATGTAAGCTCCCGAAACAGTACCTGGCATACAATAGGCTCCCAATGAGTTTTTGTTAAGAGAAGAAATATATTAAAAATTCAGTATGCAAATTGCAATATCTCATCCAGAGATTTCAGTAAACAGTTAAACTATAAATTTGAATTCCCATATATTAACCTTTTTATTTCCCCCTAATGAATTTTACTTTGAGAAAGAAGGAAAATAAATTCATCATTATTATTTAATTTTGGAAAGCCACTAAAATTTACAATAACCTTTTTTTGTTGTTGTTGTTGTTAGGGTATAGCTATTTTTTCTATGTCACCATTATTATTTCCATTTATTAGGTTCAATGCAACAATAACCTTTTACTGTATAATTGTATAATTATTGTATAGTTGTATAATCCCAATAAAATTAGTAGGTTCAAACTGGCCCATTATCCCTGGACACCCTTGCAAAGCCAAACCCTCTCTGGGAAGGTTACCTAGAGAATCAAGTAACATATTCTTCTCCTTTCCTCTCCACCCCCACAAATCCATGGCACTTTTGATGACACATTTGAAAGTATATGAAGGAACACATTGCATTACACTAAGACAAAACACAGATATTGTTTTGGTTCTCTGCGAACATGCACATATAAGCCACTTTCTCATCCTAACGTTTGCCTGTAAGACTTTCTAGAAGTTGATATATATTTGGTCTGCCACTTTCCAACTTATTAAAGTGCTCAATAATTTATTTTACCCACAAACCAGAATTTATTTGTTTCGGAAGCCCTGCCTACTTCCAAGAGGACTTGAAAGAGCTTGTGATTTAAAACAGGATTCAAAAGCAGACAATTAGGAATAAAATAGAGTCCCTTTATTTAAAAAAAAAAAAGATTTAGGAATTCCCAGGTTTCTGAGATGAAAAGATGACTGTACAACACAGGGTTGTGGGTTCTGCATGTACACTCCATTTTCTGTCAATTAAGAAAAAGCGTTTTGTCTTAACCAGGGAAGCATGTTGGCTTACAGGGTTTCTCTTTTCTGACAAGAGATAGCCTACAAATCCATGTGTGCAGCAGAGCCAGTATTTCCTTTCAGCAAGACAATTCAAGCAGGAAGTGAGCTCTGCAGTGGATTGAATTATTGGTCTCAATTTTTTTCACTCTCTGTTACAGAATGAAACATCCATACTATGTGCATGGCCTTGTGGCAAGAAAATTATTCTTCCGTGTATCGTTCGGTCCCTGGATACTTTGCATACTCAATTTTGGCTGCAGCCTTGTGACATGGTCTGTTCAGGGGGGTGTTAGGACAGTGGGTAAGTTGCTGGGATCGCCCTCTTATGCTTGCATGACTGTGATGAGGAACTATATAGGAACTATATACTATTCCATACTTCTGCTCTGTAGGAACCACGGCACCAGACCAGGTCCACAGACCCATGAAGCAGAGCAACCCACCAGCCTGCAGCTCTGCAGCTCATGGCAGGAGGGCTGCGGCTAAGGCACAAGGCGTAAGCACAGGATGACTGTGGCAGTAGATAACCAACACAAGTTGATTTCTCAAGGCACAAATGGAAAACATACAAAGGAAATTGAGTAATAAAAAGCCATCTTTCTGTGTTTTGAAACTTCAAGCAAATATCTTTAGATCAGCACAGGAAAGGTAAATATGAAATTTCTGCATAACCACTAGTTCAGGGCATATTCATGTTATAAGATCATGTTTCCACCATTGAAACACTTACGATCTATTGGGGTCAAGTTGGGTTTAGTGTAGGTTGACTTAAAGAGTGGGGGAGAGATTTGCCTTCAGTCCATAAGTTTCTATACACACATCTGACATGTCAGTAGTAAACACATAAGGGCCCAGCAGCCGGAAATTGGGATTATGCAGAGCTGTTCTTGGCCTGCAAGAAAAATCCTGTTTCTGGAGGAGGAGAACCTTGAATTTTGGTTTAACAAATGAAATGGGAATACTGTGGGAAACAAAGTTTGTAAGATTTTATACATTTGTCTGATCTAAGCAATGGCTTAGAAGAGGCAATAGCAAGCAAGCATTAACTAACTATTTACAGAAAGAGGACAAATCAAACACAGGCATTTTTCAGTGTGAAGTTTTGAGGAAAAAAGTGAACATAACCAAGAGAAACAATTTGGTAAACATCGCACCGATGATGAACATTGTCTTCTAATTTAAAACCACCAAGACAGCCATACATAGTACTATATTTACCTATATATTGTTTTGCTTTCTTATCACAACACCATCAAGATTATGTTTTCAGAGTTTCTTCATGTTGATTCATATATAGTTCGTTCATTAACACTATAGAATAGTTTATTGTATACGTAAAACATAGTTTTTTCTTCCTATGTTTTTTCTTTTCTTCCTAGTTTCTAAATTGGCTTTGTGATTACGTACCGTGGTGAAATAAAGTTCCCTATGTAATTTCCTCGTGCAGAGTGCTGCATGTAATAGAAAAGACTTCAGGTACGTTTTAAAACATAACACTCAAAACATTGTATTTTACATTGTTTATGGATTATTAAATATTACTAGAAATAAAACAATAGGCAGAAATGAAGCTTGCAAAGTATAGAATAGTGGTTGTTGCTTCTGGGGAGAGGTGAGGAGATATAACTGCCTAAGGGAACAAGACAGTGTTCATCAGTTTTTACCATTTACTTTAAAACATCTGAAGAAATAGGGCTAACTGCAAACGATAGCTAATTCAAGGTAAATGAGTACGTGTGTACTTGTCACTTTATTCTCAGAAGTTTGGGAGGTTGTTAAAGCTGCAAAATATATTAAAAAGAAAAGCACGGCTATCTTGGGACTTAAACATTTACTTCTAGTGCATAGTCTGAGAAATTCTTGCTCATGTATACAAACACCTGTGCAAAAGATGTCCATCATTTTTAATGCTTATAAAATGGAAAATAAAGGAAGTCCAATAGGGAAGAAATGAATTATAGGTAAGAAATATAAATAATAGGGGCGCCTGGGTGGCTCAGTCGTTAAGCGTCTGCCTTCGGCTCAGGGCGTGATCCCAGCATTATGGGATCGAGCCCCGCATCAGGCTTTTCTGCTGGGAGCCTGCTTCTTCCTCTCCTACTCCCCCTGCTTGTGTTCCCTCTCTCTCTGGCTGTCTCTCTCTGTCAAATAAATAAATAAAATCTTAAAAAAAAAAGAAAGAAATATAAATAATAAAACCTATAAAAATCTAATTCCTACTCCTTGAACAAAATATGAAAAATTCAAAAATACATAAGGAAAAAGATTTGTCTATATTTCTACATCCCAAGGTCGGTCAGTGTCAATATCCTGTTATATTTCCTTTCTGGCTTTCTTGGGGGCGTTTAGAGAGTTAAATACAGTAGATATAATTTGGCAACTTGCTGTCTCACTTAAAACTCAGAATTTATTTTTAGTCCACAGTTTTCAAATAGTATTGGCAGTTGGCAGGGTCTACCAATATGTTTCTCTAGTCAGCTTGACCTCTTACTCTACAATGGCTATTTCGAATTTTCCTTGTTCTTCTCAAATGTCTGGTTGTCCCATATATTCTTTCATTTTCCCATTTTCTGCAGATGCTTACCTCAGATTAGAATGCTTCTTTACCTTATTACCAAATATAGATGGGTACCCTCCTTACCATTCTCCTCTTTTGATAGGGTAGAAAGTTGCTTTTGGTAAATCTGATGTTAATCCCTGCTGACTTCACTAGCATTGGGTAGTAATTATGGTTATCTTTTCTTTCCTGTGGATCCAACCTCACTCTGGTAACAGATCTTCCCAATGACTATTTAAAATACTCCATTGTCTTTTTTTTTTTTTTTTTGTAATAATTCTCTATTATATTGTTAGTCACCATACAGTACATCCCTGGTTTTTGGTGTAAAGTTCCATGATTCATTACTTGCATATAGCACCCAATGCACCATGCAATACGTGCCCTCCTTAATACCCATCACCAGCCTATCCCATTCCCCCACCTCCCTCCCCTCTGAAGCCCTCAGTTTGTTTCCCAGAGTCCATAGTCTCTCATGGTTCATTCCCCCTTCTGATTACCCCGCCTTTCTTCTTCCCTTTCTTCTCCTACCGATCTTCCTAGTTCTTATGTTCCATAAATGAGAGAAACCATATGATAATTGTCTTTCTCTGCTTGACTTATTTCACTTAGCATAATCTCCTCCAGTGCCATCCATGTTGCAGCAAATGTTGAGAAATCGTTCTTTTTGATGGCTGAGTAATATTCCATTGTATATATGGACCACACCTTCTTAATCCCGTCATCTGTTGAAGGGCATCTCGACTCCTTCCACGATTTAGCTATTGTGGACAATGCTGCTATGAACATTGGGGTGCATATGGCCCTTCTCTTCACTACGTCTGTATCTTTGGGGTAAATACCTAGTAGTGAAATTGCTGGATCATAGGGTAGCTCAATTTTTAACTTTCTAAGGGAACTCCACACTGTTTTCCAAAGTGGCTGTACCAACAAAAAAAAAATAAAAAATAAATAAAATACCCCATTGTCTCACATTAAAACAAAAACCAACCAACCAAACAAAAAAAACCTCTTTATAAATCCCCCATCTATTTTCCTATTGCTTCCCCTTCCTCTATACCTTTTGCTGCCAAACCACTTTAGAAACTCAATATACCTATGCTATTCCTTTTCATCAAACCACTTCAATCTAGTTCCTGGCCGTCTCACTCCACTGTAGGGACTGTCCAACCAGTCTGAATAGGTGAATCAAATATATTGCATATGTAACCAAATAAGTAAATCAACATACAGCACCAACTGTTCAAAAATACCCTATGACTGAGCAATCCTTGGAACCGTTCAGTCAATTTATGCAATGTAATAACCTGGCATCTCTAATTTTTTTAACAATCTTTCATATAGTTCAGAAATTTTCTTATGATGGTAAAAGGAAATTATGTATTTCAGAGTATTGACTTGCTTGAATCCCTCAACTCTGGTTCATTCCATCATTCCATTCTTAGTTGAGAACTTCCCTCCTACCCCTAGGAGAGAAAAAAGAAAAAATTCTTCACCATGGAATATGGGGGCCCTCCATAACCTTGCATGTCACGGTCTTCCATAATCTTTTTGGGCTTATCTCTTTCTAAATCCTGGCTTTATTTATTTATTTATTTATTTATTTATTTATTTTGGAACAAACAACTTCCTAGGATTCCCCACATATACTATATTGCATAAATATCGTCAACCTCATCAAGTCCTATTTTGTCTCTTTATGTGTCTATTTTCTCATGTTTATCATTAGAACTTGAGAATATTGCTTATCCTAAAGGGATGCTTAATAAATATTTACTATATTAAAAAATACATGAATACTACATTAAACTGGTTGGACACAGTTATATAATTTGCTTAGATTCATATGATCTGAGCGAACCTCTATGAAATTAAAAAGGCTAAGTGAGAATACCATCTGAGTCTATGGTTGCCTGGATATTCTCACAATCCTTTGCTATCACTATTTCCTGTCACTGCCCTTTCCCCTGCCCTGCCACTTTTTACAGTGTTCACAGCATTTGTTACTCATTTTAAGAATTTCTGGGAGCTGACTTGTTAATATTTTATATGGTAGCCTTAACCCTCCTTGTTGTAAAGCATAAAGACAAGCAATAAGAAGAAATGGAAATCTTTTGTGTTCATGAAATATTGATTACTTAATGGGAAAAGTATAGCTTAGTAATTAAACATAACATTTGGAATTAAGCCACCTATATTTAAATACCAGCCTTTTCACTCTCCAGCTGTATAATTTTCTGGAATTACTTCTCCCTTCTCTGCCCTAGTTACCTCACTTGTAAAAAGGGAGATGTTGAAGTGCTTACTGCTCAGGTGCAGTGCAGAAACCAACAATAGCAAAAGAAAAAAAAGGGGGGGTTAAAATCAGCTAATATTATTTGCATTCCCATCTTTTGTGAACCATTTATTACGCTATAATGAACCATCACCGGCAATAAAAAAGGCTTTTGGTTTAGGGGTCTAATTTAATTTGAAGATTACACTAATTTATAAGTACTATTTAAGTATGACCTTTAAAGACTAACCCCGGATTCTATTGAGTATCCAAAATCCTTATATATTGAAGAATTAATGTTATAGAAAGTTATAAGTGGGAAAATTGGAAAATTAATTAAAATAGAAAGTCATTGTTTACCCTGAGGGAAAGGGAGACAAGAGAGGACCCCTCGAGAGCAAGGTTTATTTCCAAGTCATCCTCACTGATTACGTTTCACAAAGTACCTTTGGTTAGCCTTACCTTTTCTCCAATGTGAGTAACTCATTGGCTTTACACAGCGACCGCTTTTCTTGTTAATTCATGCTATAAGTTGGCCTGCTTTTGCTTTAAATCATCCAGCTGTAGCTTTTGTGGAAAGATAAAATCTTTTAATATATCATAAGAATCTCTTCAATTCAGACAAAAGTCAAAAGTGGAGAAATGGCCTGGGCTTTTATGCTGGAGGAAACAATTAATTTGGAGCGCCATGAGTCTTAATAAGCAGATTCTTCTTTTATGCTATTAAAGCAAAAAGAACTGAGTTAGGAACTGAAACCCTTGCCCCAGAACGAGACTCAAAAACTTACACATGTTGCAAAAATTTAACGTGTTATCTAAACCATGATAGGAAACAACTTTGTTATGTGAAATTGTTTTAATGCTGCCAAAGAGATTTACCATGCATTACCAATAAAAGTGTATCCGTCAAATAAATAAACGCACCTCAAAAGCTCAGACGCCTGCATTTATTTTGTTGAATGTGTTATAGCTCCTTACTCAGCTTAGCTTTCTCTCCATAGACATTAACATCAAGTAGGTGACAAAGGATGTATATCTTCTCCAGATGATTGATGCATTATATCCACTCAGCACAATGCTCTTGATTATTTTCTTTTTACTTTTTATTATAACAAAATAATAATTAATTAGTTAATATAATTAATTTGTGCAAAATTAATTTTCTATCAGCTGAGGGCATAAGGAAGGGCCAAATAAGAAAATGATTGTTTTATTTCTATATTTATTAATCATACATGATGCCTCAACTCTTGTAAAAAAATAAAATAAAATGTTGCTGACTAACCGGAGTGGAGGTTAACATTGTCGTCAAAAGCATGGGCATAGAACCCACTAGCTTAGTTTTAAAGCCTACAGGAGCTCTATGATTTGGGGCAAATAATTCCATTTCCTTGTGGGTAAAGTAAAACCTCATTTTATAGTCTTTTCATTATGAACCTTAAAAAATACGTTTATAATGTTTGGAATTTTTCCAGGAATACGTTTTTGCTACTACAAAACTTAGGAGAGAGAAGACATGCTAGAAACTATTCTGTCTCTGGTATCACAGCCCAGGGCTAGATATTAATGATAACAGCAATGCAAAAAACACACCCAATGTTCATTGAATGTTCGCAATTTACCGGGTACTTTGTTAAGCACTATACAAACAATTCTTTAACCCCCACAAAACATGGCTTTGGATGTGCTATTTCTATTTCCATTTTGTCAATGAAAAATATCAACACTTGGAAAATTTAGCTAAGTTGATGACTGTCCTACACTAAATATTAATGGTAGAAATAGTACTGGTATCCTGTTCTAAGTGCTCTAACCCACGCTCAGTGTTTGTAATAAATTCATTCCCTTAAGTCCCCGGATACAGCCAATAGTTGACTTTAATTAGGCTGTTCATCAGTTTTGTTCTCACATCTGGGACTTCTTGCAGAAGAAACAGAAAAGGCCAACACAATTCTCTTGATACAGTGGGAGAGAGGATAAACTTGCCATCTTTCTATTCTAGACTACCCACACTTTCTTTGCTCACTAAGCTGGAGTGTGCAGTATAAAAATGAAACAGTAGGCAGCTGTCTCTCTACCTTGAATGTTGATACCACAACTTTGACTCAATTATTGTTATTTTTTTTTCATTTTGTTCAGTTAGCCAACATACAGTACATCATAAGTTTTTGTTGTAGCGTTCAACAATTCATGAGTTGTATATAACACCCAGTGCTCATCCCAACACATGCTCTCCTTAATACCCATCACCTGGCCACCCCATTGTTATAATAAATATTTTCTAAGCATATTCTTTGTGTTTTAACCTGTGCGTGGCAGGAATGTGAATTGTAACAAGCTGACTCACAGGACTTAAAATGACACCCAGTGTGTTAAGGGCAATGATAAGACCTGAACACCATGTGGCTGAAGCCAAGAAAAACCATCTAACTGTCAATATAATGATTAGACGAAAGGGTGATATTCAAGGTTAATCCTGTCAAATAAAGAATTTATTAATAATATAAGGTGAAAAAAGCAGCAATGAGAGAAGTACACCCAGAGCTCCGGGACACTGAATGCAACAGAAGTAATTTAGGAAACCTACAGCATCGCTGGGGAGAAGGAGGTGGACAAGACTCACCTCCAACAGAGAGATGGGCTAGAAAAGCAGGCAAGTAAAAATGATGGATAGCCATAATAACACACAAAATACTTTCTTCTTTGATCTTGTTGCTTATGGGAAGTGAATAGCATGAACTAGAGAAATAAGTGTTCAGTTTCAATTTTAGAAATATAATTCTGGTGGTAGGGTTTAGAGGTGAACACCTGGAGATAGTGAAGTGTAGGGAACATTTTATTTTATTTATTTTTCTCTTTACACACTATGTAATCAATAGGGAGTGTCCATTGCCCTTCTAGATGACTTCTGTTATTCCTCATTACAGCCTTTCTTCCGATTCCCCACTTCCAACCAGGTATTAAATATTTAGACACTGAGTCTAAACTGTTCTATCCTTGCTGCTATCAGGATGGCTATTCTACAGTTGTGTGATCAATTAGGGGACCTTTTAAAATAGCCTTTTTAAAATATTTTACTCAGGGGCATCTGGTGGCTCAGTTGGTTAAGCATCTGCCTTCTCCTGAGGTCATGATCCCAGGGTCCTGGGATTGAGCCCCGCATCGGGCTTTCCGCTCAGCGGCTAGTCTGCTTCTCCCTCTCCCTCTGTGATCTCTCTCACTTTGGCTCTCTCTCAAATAAATAAATAAAATATTTTTAAAAATAAAATAGTCTATTCAAACTATGGTAACACATAAGGTAACCAAATATATTGGCTGGGAACGGAAACTCTCTACAGATTACTCTGGTTTGTCTATGTGACCCATCAGGGCGCCTCGGATCTAGAATTTCTTCAGTGAATCATGAAGTGCAGCAAAGCAGTTTTCCAGTTTTGTTGACAGGTAAGTGGCAATGCAACTTATTAAGAATGATTTCAAACATGTGACATAATAATTATTAAATACTTTTAATAATTTAAAAATAATTATTAAACACTTTTAAAAACAAATAGGTACAAATACAAGTAAGGTCCCATGTATCTCCTGCTGACATGTGTAACCCTCCTTCACTGGCGTGGACCCTGGGGGGGTGCTCATCCCCGTGAATGCACTTATACCTTCAGCGTATATGTATGATCCATAGAAAATAATACTTTTTATTCAGTATTCTGTTTATGATATTTATACATATTGTTAAACATGGTTCCGACTTATTCATTTGTACTTCTACGTAAGTATTTTCCATTTTATAAATAGACATAGTTTATTTTCTATTCTCCTGTGTGTGGTCATCCAGATGGTTTATAAGTTCTCACTTTTACAAACAGTGTTGCTGGGTACATATTCACTGGTGCGATGCCCTAAAATGTTTTAAACGTTATGTGCCAGTGGGTGAAATTTCTAAATGATAGGGCATGCCTATCTTGCATTTTATGAGGTATAACCAAACAGTTTTCCAAAATTAGTTATACAAATTTATTTTTTTGGGGGCAATGTATAAATTTATGATGCTGTGCATTTTTGACAGAACGTGGTGTCATTGTGCTTTTAAGCGTTGGTCAACCTCTTATGTGTAGAAGGAGTATGACTTTACATTAGAGATCACTTAAAAACTTTAACTTTACTCAGCTGCTATTAGAATGAACATATCCATTAAAATCTGGTGAAAATTTACCAGTGCATCAATTCATCCAACAAAACACCTTTCACATTTCTTACGAAAAGTCCACAGATGGCTCAATGTAGAATTCTTTCAGGCTGTTATTCCGCAATTCATATAACAGCAAATTAGATTCATGTTTGTTTGGTTTTTTTTAAGAAAAAAAAATAAAGTATTTGCCTGTGGGCTCTGGGATATTTATTTCTCAAATATCTATTTTAACCATTAGAAAAAAACTCAACTATTTCTCCTGTGAAAAGTGGTATATGTTTTTATGGTGGGGTTAGATGAACATTTTGTGGCAGAGGTATCAATGTTAAGCAATCTGATTAAACCCTGGGTGAAAAAATCATGATGCAGACATGGCTAATTTCGCCATACAGATGGTACATTAGCTTGAATCTTGCATAATGGTGATGATCATGTTTATTTTTATGTAAGATTTCCCACTATGCTTATGAATGTCGATATTTGTCTACTTTGTATTATACTCTAAAGTTCTTTTTTTAATGATGCAATGACTGCTTAGAACACATTGTTTTATACTTTCATTTCCATACAAATTTAGAACAAAATTGAATACTAATAATTGATTTCTGAATCATCCAAATAACCCCTATATATGCTATATAATCATGTTAGGTGCATGCACATTTTTGGTTCCGCTTGTGTTGGATATAAATAGTACTCATTTCATTGGCATAGGTTAATAATAGAGCAGATAGGTATATCCATGATGAGGGGTGGTTAAGTGCTTCATGAAGTTTGAGCAAACAATGGTGGTACTCAAAAATTGAGTTTCACATATCATAAGCCAAAATGGGCATACTGAACACAAGCAATCCTGCCTTATCTCAGCCATTGCCGTGATCACGTTTGCGTATCAACTTACATTCAACAAAACTGAACCATCTCGTTAAAAACACCTTACTGCAAAAGCCACTCTGAAGGAGATCACCATGTTCAATTTGGGAAAATTTGAGCACCAAAGTAACTGAAGACCACATGAATTATAAATCTGTAGAAAATCTGTCATTTGTATTACAATTGAACTATTGCCATTATCATAGTAAAAACTGGGTAACAGAAGAATCTTAATGGCTGCTTAATCTAGGGGAAAATTCGGGTGAAGGGCAGCATATTTGCATGGCTCAAATCTCTTTGGATTTGAATTTTGATAGCATGGTGGGAGTTGAAGTTTTAAACAGTATAAATGAAAATTGTGTCAGATAAACCCAGATTAATTAATTCATTTTTATTCACCCATTCACTCATTTGAAAGTATTTTGGTACTCGGATGTACTGTGCTCTATTCTAACCATTGGATATCAAGATTTTATTTTCTTAGCACTTTATTTTGTAGCCAAGTCCTGACGCATGATTGATCAACAAAGATCCACCCTTTACCTCTTTCACCAAATGCCTATACTTTATTCTTTGGAAGAGGCAATGTGTTGTTAAGTTTGCCTGTTTGCTTTAAGTGTGAATTCCATAATTCTTCCACTGGGGAGGCAAGACAGAAATCAGAGGCAGTATTGATATGTGCCAATGAATCATAGAAACAAAACGAAAGACTGATAATGTTCATAAAATAAGGTGATCCTTGTGGACGCTGGTAGTGCCAGCCCTGACTATTTAGAAGCATGGGTATGTCTGGGCAGAATTGACAAAGCCTTTGGGCTGCGTGCAGTGATGAGCAGAGCGAATGGGTTTTGTTCATATGAAGTGGCCATTATCGAAGGGGTCCTTGAGTAACTTGCAGCTCCTTCCTGCCTCCACACAGAGCCATCAGCCCCTGAGGTGGCAGAAATCATTAGTCATTCTGGTTGCAAGCTAATGTATTGGAATGAAGCAAAAATTACCATAATGCAAAGTTCTAAAAAGCAATATTCTTCCAATCAGTCTTCATGTAAATATGAGTGCTGCTGATTAAACACTCGGTATAAGAGATGCTACTGCGACCAGACAACAAAATTCTCAGAGAGGTTGGTGAGACTGTCAGCAGCTAACTCAAGTAATTAAGCAGTACAAAAAATGCAAAAGAAGACACACTGCGAAAGCCATCACTGCATTTCACTTTTAATTTAGTTAATAAAAGCCAGCATATAGTTTCCTGATTTGCCAGGAAAGAAAGCAGCTGAGTTTTCTGCTATGTTTAATTTGTGTTCTGCCCATGACCTTTTAATTTACATGCTAAGTTCATCACCTCCATGTTCTGTTCCCTTCGTTTTTCTTCACTAATAACCCACTAGAATACATCTGTTATCTTACAAATTACACAAAATTATAGTTTGATGTCTTTGACATTTTTGTGGTGATATTAAGTACTAAGAACGTATTTGATTCTTTCTGGATGGTGTGTAATGAGTGATGGAATATTCTAATCCCCTTTTATGCATACAGGTTTAGTAGGCCAAATTTACTGACTGATTTTTTTTAAGACTTTATTTATTTTAGAGAGAGATTTTGTTTGAGAGAGAGAAAGCGTGAGAGAGCAGGAGTGGGGTGGGGGGGAGAAGCAGGCTCCTCACTGAGTAAGGAGCCCAAAGCAGGGTTCAGTCTCAGGACCCTGGGATCATGACCTGAGGCAAAGGCAGATGCTTAACCAACTGAGCCACTCAGGCATCCCACTGACTGATTTTTAATAAGACTAATAAAGTATCAACACAACTTATGACTCTATCGTAACCAAAATGATGCAATCCTATATAAGTACATATACATATTTATGCATACCCATATCCATAGATATCATACATACGCATATAACTTAAAGCTACTGCAAACATTTAAAGAGTTATTCAGTTATGCGTATTTCTTTCTAGTCCTCCTCTATCCCCTAATCTACTCCAGCGTTCTGCCCCAACCCCCAAATCAAAAGAAAAGCTTTCCTATGTGCATTCCTATACACATTCCAGCTGCCTTTTATCAAATCCAGTTCTATATTCTTCCTTGTTCATGTCCAGCAGGACAGAGGAAGCACATTCTATCTCTACATTTTCTTCCCCATGATGGGCAGGTCCAGAGTGGGCTTGTCTCGTGTGTTATCAAAATTTTGTCCCAAGTCCCTTCCTCTCTACTAGAATTGGTAACTAAGGATTTTCTTCCTTGGTATCACCTGAGTCCTGAAATGGAAATTGGAACTGCTAAGAAGGAGAAGGGGAACGTGACTGCAACGAAATATTTCAACAGTAGGCACTATTTAACATGCTTTGTGGCCATATTCACTTGTAGGTATCAAGTCACCTTTCATTTATAAAAAGGACTCTCAATTCACCAAGTCTTTGTGCATTACACAGTACAACACTGTCCAGGTTACAGGGCTGAACAAGATCTCAGAGATCATCTGAGCATGTCACATGATGGATGAGAAAAGGAATCAGGGATCCAGAGAGATAAAATCGATTTGTCTATAGCCAGACATCTAGATGATGGCAGACTGGGACCTCGGGAAATTCATTCCCAGTACGACCCTCCTTATATTAATAATTAAATCTCTCTTGGGGCGCCTGGGTGGCACAGCGGTTAAGCGTCTGCCTTCGGCTCAGGGCATGATCCCGGCGTTATGGGATCAAGCCCCACATCAGGCTCCTCCGCTATGAGCCTGCTTCTTCCTCTCCCACTCCCACTGTTTGTGTTCCCTCTCTCGCTGGCTGTCTCTATCTCTGTCGAATAAATAAAATCTTTAAAAAAAATAAATAAATAAAAATAATTAAATCTCTCTTAAGAATTACGTGGAAGCAGTGAATCCAAGATAGAAAATTTCTTCTGCTGTCACTGGTAACAACAAAAACACATCTTCCCATTGCTAGTGAGAACTGGAGTTTCAAAAGATGAACCCCTCACATAATGGTCTCCTAGCCAGAAAATAGCTCTAAGTATAACTTTCCAAGTTAGGAGCATCCATTTAAAATAATGAAGCCAGATGTACTTTTTAACAAAACCCAAGCAATCATTATGAGAACACATTGTTCTGTATTTAGGAATTAACTTGTGTTAGTAGGAGATCCATTATAAAAACACACCATTCTTTACTTGGGGATCAACTAGCGTAAGAAGAAGAAAGAATTTTCCATTAAACTGTTTCTCTTTGGTAACTGAAAAAGAGCATCACTTTGAGAAAGACATGTACTATTTCAAAGCACAAAGAACAGTTGGTTAATAAATGATTCTCTCGAGCAGTGATCCCCAACCTTTATGGAGTTGCCTGGAGATAATTTATCATAATTTGTGTGATCTTGTTATTTCCTCCAGTCTTCCTCTCAGGTCCAGCTGAAATTCTACTTCCTTATGAAGTTTTTTGTTTGTTTTTTGGGTTTTTTTTAAGTAACACTTTCCAACATCTCTGATCGTTCCCCCTAGCTAAATTTCGACGACACTAGGATTCAGTACCACAGCTTGGCATTTCATTTTTCCCTACTGACCTCATGGGACAAAATCTTGGTTCTAAAATAAATCATAACCTACTCCATTTTAGAGAAACTGAGCTGTATCTCTTTCCAGCTCAACAGTTCTTTGATTTGCACAATATTCAGAAGTCAATGTACAATGATTAATTGAACACAGGGAAAGGGAAGGTTTTTGCCAAAAAAGTAATAATTATTACATGCTTACTATTATTTTAAGATTTCTGTGACCTGAGAGAAATAAATACATTCAATGAGTTGCTGCAAATGTGGATGAGGCTCTTTGAACAAAACAAAACAAAAACTTGAAATCATCTTATGGATATGTTTGCAGGCATATATTTTAAATATTTTTCAAAACGGGGAAATACAACGCACATGTAGAAATGTGCGTAAAATAGAAATGTAGACTTCAATCATTTAAAAACTGAACACTTCAATAACAGCCTCCCTCAAGAGAAAGTTGAATATTGTCAGCATCCCCGAAGCCTTGCAAGTCCCTTCACACCACCACCCCTCTCTCTCAACTAAATTGTAAATTCTGCTTCCCCCCTTACTTTTCTCATTATTTTTTCACATGCATATACATGACCGAACACAAACAGCATGCATTGTTTTCTGCCTCTCTTCTTTTGATCAACATTATGTTTGTGAGATAAAATCATGAGTTGTATGTAGTCGTGGTTAGTCCATTTTTCTGGTTGTACAGAGTATCGTAAGTGTAAACACACCACAATGTATTTACCTACTCCACGGACATTAGACATTTGGACTATTTCCAAATATGTTGACATTATAGACCTTCGACATTCTTCTAGGGAGCTTATGTACACGCAATTTTGTAGGTATTTTTACTTAAGATAAGTTCTTAACAGAGGCACAGTTGGATGTTTTGTGCCAGATAATTCCTTTTTTTTTTTTTTTGGTGAGTTATCCTTTTTTTAATTTTTTTTTTAATAAAGATTTTATTTATTTATTTGACAGAGATAGAGACAACCAGCGAGAGAGGGAACACAAGCAGGGGGAGTGGGAGAGGAAGAAGCAGGCTCATAGCGGAGGAGCCTGATGTGGGGCTCGATCCCACAACGCCGGGATCACGCCGTGAGCCAAAGGCAGACGCTTAACCGCTGTGCCACCCAGGCGCCCCTGGTGAGTTATCCTGAGAATTATAGAACAGTTAGCTACATCCTTGGTCTCTCCTTCCTGGATGCCAATATTGCTACCACCCCTACTACCACCCCCAGGTGGGAATAAGCAATGCTCCAGAGATTGGCAGATGTCCTGAGCAAGGAAGAGTAATTGCCCTGGGTTGAGAAACACTGACCTAGGAGGGTATCTGATTTCTGTAAGTAATAGCCAACCCTTTTTCAAAATGGAGTTTCCAATTTTCCCCTCAACCTGATACGTCCCATTCTTCACATTCTCACCAATACTTGGTGTGATCCTTTCCCAAGGCTGCCATAACGAAACCACAGAGTGTGTGGTGTAAACAACAGAAGTTTATTTTCTCAGGTTCTGGGGGCTGGAAGTCTAAGGTCAAGGCGTTGGCGGGTTTGGTTCTGAGGCCTCTCTGCTCAGCTTGCATGTGTCTCCTTTCTCTTGGTGTCCTCACATGTCCTTTTTCTGTGGACAAGTACCCCTGGTGTCTCTTCCTCTCTGATAAGGACACTAGTCCTATTGGATTAGTCTCCTACCCTTATGATTTCATTTAACCTTAATTCCCTCTGTAAGGGCCCTGTCTCCAAATACAGTCATATGGGAAGTTAGGGCTTCCAACATACGAATTCTGAGGGGAACACAATTCGGTCCATAGCACTTGGTATTATCACCTTTTCAGTTTTTGCAGTTCTATCTTGTATCGGCGGGAGCGTCAATTTTCATTTCCTTGATAATTAATGAGTTTGACACTTTTTCAAATGTCAGTTGGCTATGCAAATCCTCAAATTGGTGAAGTTTTTTTCAAGCCTTTTAGCCAAATTTTGTGTTTGTTTTAACCGTGTTTTCCTATTGATTTGTTAAAGTTCTTTAAATATTCCTTCTGCCAGTTATCATCATCACAGGGGTCTTCTTCCACTTCAAGGCTTTGCTTTCTCTTGATGGTTTATTGATAAAGGAAAATGTTTAGTTTTAACGTAACTGAAGTCATCAATCTGTTTCCTTCCGACCTTGATTTGTATATGAGGCACACAGTGTCAA
Source organism: Ursus maritimus (assembly GCF_017311325.1). Lineage (NCBI taxonomy): Eukaryota > Metazoa > Chordata > Mammalia > Carnivora > Ursidae > Ursus > Ursus maritimus. The sequence continues at coordinate 18,017,698 of NW_024425008.1, forward strand.
TTCAGGGGATAGTTTTAATTTTTTTCTTTATGGATGTCAAATTAACCAACATTATTTAGTGAAAGACCATCTTTGTCGCAAATCAAATTGAAATCATTGAAATTACTCTCTTTCCTAGTTTTGAAACATACTATATATTCAATTATACTCTCTTGGGTTGTGAAACCTCCCTTTAACTTGCTTCGAACAACATTCGGCATACCCTGCTATGCAGGAGTATTTAGAGGGCACAGTTAGGTGGAGAAATTTGATAAATTAATAAGAGATTATCTTTCCTTCTACATGCTTCGTCTCTGAGCTCAGTGTTCTGTTTTATTTTAACAGCATTGGACAAAAGTTAAATTCCTAGCAATTGGAAGCTGTCAGGAAATTTCATCCCCGGAGATTGGACCAAATTACTTAATAGCCCATCTTACTTCTATGTCTCAAAATGGCTTACTTTTTTGAGGGGAATATCTGGAGTTCATAGCACATTGGATATTAACAAAGCAAGGATGATTTAAAGTAATTGTAATATTTACTAAGCACCTACTGTATGTCAGGTTAGTTCTTAATATACACATTTTTTTAATATTCAAAGAAGCCCAGCAAATTAGGTCATGCTATTAACCCTACTTATCTGGTAAGAAACTTGTGTACCCCAAGTTTCCTAGCTGGGAGGGCTAAAGTCAGGATTTGAATTATTTTCCATCTGAATCCAGAGTCTGCACACTTCCACAGTAACCTACAATATATCCAGACTGATAGAGAAAAGACCAGGGAAAGCCACATTGTTTTCAAATAAGAGCAATTTTACCAGTAGGAAGCAGGTGACAATACTGCAGTTCTCCAAGAGTTGAGGACCAACTGTAAAGAGTTTTGATGTGCCAGATTTTGTCTTCATGTCAGGAAAAAATTTACACTTAATTGAACAACGATTCTTCCGAAAAATGAAACCGTTTCCTTGAGACTGAAGAGTTTTCTAGTACTGACGGCATTTAAATGAAAAAGCTAGAAAAAATTTCTGATGGAATGTTGGTCTGGAAGTCTCCTGAATAATTCCTCCAGATAAAAAATACTGCAATTTATGTTATTAAATCCTGTATATGTAATGTTTAACTAAGCTCTTTTTTTTTTTTAGCTTGGGATGAAACGTACATAAAAGAAAAATAAGATATCTTCCTTCCATTAGCTTATGATAAACAATGAACAAAGATAAATATAAGCAGTAGATTATAAATTTAAACTGAAAATATTTTCATTTGACTTATCTTACAAAAATAATTTTTAAAAATCCTATTTTTATGTGAATGAGAGATAAGGAATTCTCCTTTCTTCCATTTGATTGCACAGTTTACAAAATATTTACTCTGTTTAAAATGTAAGACAAAACTCCATGTCATTATTACTATACTCTTAAAGCTACAAAGTTCATTCTAATCAAGGCGGTGATCCACTGCAGATATATATAAAGTAGAATTCTGATTCAAAGGGAGTACAGAACCAGCCCCAAACAAGCAGGTTCTCTCTAAGTCCTAAATCCATAATAATGAAAAACGTGACACTAATAAATGTTTAAATGCACAAATATTTCTGAAAATTGGTAATACAGTGTCATTTTTCTAACAATTACAATCTATATATTTATCCCATATTAGTTACTCCATTAGATGCTGCAACTGTACAGAAGGACATTGATAATATTAGGATAGGTTATACTGTTGTAACAAATAACTCCTGAATCTAACTATCTTTGTAAGAATGTATCACTTATCCAGTGTCTGCTGGGACTTCTCTATGGGATAGCACTCTCCTTTTCAGTGATAATTGAGTCAGTCTAATATTTTTGGTTCCATTATTTCAAAGTATGGCCATGGCAGGTAAAGTGATAGATTTCCATCAATTACAATTGCATATGCAATTCAATTATTAATGCCACAGCACAATAATAAAGAAAATTTTATAAAGCAGGATGCATCTTTTCCATATTAAGTTGTTAAAAATGTGGTCAAAATCAGAGATTTTCCCTATTTTATGTAAGACCATAAAAATCTCTTTGTATCCTGTGTATTGTGCTTGAACATTAAAGGAAGACACAAAAGTCTTTAGTAATTAAATTCTGTGCATTAAGAAAATGTCTACATTAGCAGCTATGGGCACTATGCATGAAATATACTCATAAAATTCTTAGGAAAGGCATACGTTTAGGGTTATGTTCATGGAATTGTACTTATCCTAAATAGTAATGACATCTATTAGGTCAGAATTATTAGACTAAATCTCTATACACTGGTTACACAACAAATACAATTATTTTGTTAGGCAAAGTTCAGTTAAACTGTCATCTGGTATTTTCTCCTTCAAATATCCTCATAGAGTGCTAGTAGGTAATAAGATGTAAATGCAGTTTAGGTGCACTTTATTTTTATTCCAGAAGAGACAACTTATTCAGATTTAAGGGAGACATAAAAGTGGAATGTGCCACCATTTGAGGCAATGATTTGAGAAATGATTTTGATAAGGAAATACCATTTCAGTAGAGGAAAATCTAACAGAAGGGAGAATCATCAAACATTAGCCCACAATCCCACTCTGGATATCAGACCTGGTGTGTTTCAGGATTTACTGACTTCTTTTTTTTCTGACTTGCAAAAGGTGATGTAGTGTAAAACTTCACAACCACGTGCTTGAAAATTTCTTCAGCAAAAATAAGAAATCTAAGTGTCATACATAAAGAAAATATGCTGATGTGGCTCCTATCTGTGTGGAATAGGTTTTTTCATCATAAGTTCAGATCAGTCAGGTTTGCCAACAAATGAGTTAAAAAAAAAAAAAAACAAACCTGGATTTTCTGAGATTTTTGGATTTTAGAATGATGAATTATAGATATGTACTAATTAATTTGTAACTGCTCTCTACTATATACACAAGTAAATGCATATATATTCTTTTGGGCTTTACAATTAATTCATGTACTTGGTCAGTGTGCTGGCATGACCTCCACTTCATAAATCTAAGGCTTTCGCTCTTCCTCCCGAGGAGAATCTGGAGCTACATTTCCCAAAACCCCCTTTTTCTAACACTGAGAAGCAGTCATGCAACATTTGGAGGTTGAAAAAGAAGGAAGGGTGATTCTTCTGAGACAACTGTAAGTGGCTGAGCAGGCAAAGGAACGACAGAGGTAAGGTTCAAGGTGGTTTGTTGAGGAACACCTGAGATTCATGCACGCCAGTGCTGCGAGCTGAGATGGTCTAAGACTCTTTCTAGAGCTTTTAGGGATCAGAGGAGTTTCTGTATGAGCTTTGGAGAACAACGCCCACCACCTTTGGTGGCTGTAGTTTGAGATCATTGGTGATCGTCTCCAAATCTGGTTGAAATCCATAAATCCAAAGGACTTGGAGCAACTACCATTTTCCTTAGTGAATCCAAAGACAGTCAAGTTCATTCAATGAAGAAGAACCAGTTTTGAATATTCCAAAAGTGCTGCAATTTGTTTTGCTTTTGAAATTTATTAAAGAGCAAAGAGAATGTGTGATGTAATGAAATAAATAAATTTCGAACTTTCTGTCTCATTTTGTCTTATTTATTTATTTATTTATTTATTTTTAAAGATTTTATTTATTTGAGAGACAGAGCACAAGCAGGGTGAAGGGAGGAAGGAGAAGCAGACTCCCCCTCCCCCCAGAGCAGGGAGCCCAATGTGGGACTCCATCCTGGGACTCTGGGATCATGACCTGAGCCAAAGGCAGACTCTTAACTGACTGAACCACCCAGGAGCCCTGTCTCACCTATTTAAACAAGGCTATTTTCATGGTCCATTCTTTCACATGGTACAGTGATCTTTACTGGAGACCCATGCTTGCCTTCTAAAAATAAGTGTAATATATTGTGGCATTTAAAACAAATGAATAAGAAGTTATTAGGATTCTAAGTATTCTGCTTTCCCAAGGCGTGTTTTATTACTGTTATTATTATTATTGATTACTATTATTATTTAGTAACCTATCCACCCTTTTGTCATTGATCTTTGCTGACTACCCCTTGATGAATCCCAAATCAAAGATCTTCTGTATTATTTTTAGGTTCTTTTAAGTTAACTTAGTCATTCACAAAGAGTGTTGCTGAATGTTATGATATTATTCAATATCTGAAAGTTTGAACACATAAATTCTCTGAATTCCTCCTGTAATCTTTTGAGTCTAGGCATTTATACAGATCTGAACCTGCATTCCCCACCTACTTTTATCATTTGGAAAGACATTTTTGAAAGTGTACTGCTCTATTTCCAAAATGAGAGTTTGTAAAATAGAGTGTTATCCTTCCGAGTTAAATGCTTCCAAAGGCCTCCATGTGATTTGCTACTAATTTCAAGATTTATGTTACTAAATATACACTGGCTAATAAGCCATTCTTGAATGATAACTCAACAGACTATTTGGCATGGGGACAATTATTCCACAGCTGCTTGCAAGATGCCACTAAATGTGAAATGGCATAACTGTTTTCCTTGGCATACTGTTAACCACTTCCCCTCAAAAAAAAAGAAAAGAAAAAAAAAGAAAGAAACAAAACAAATGTACTGATTCCTCTTTGTTCAATTTATGTAGGAGAGGACAAAAATAGAATAGTATGAATCATGGCTGAAGAAAGAAAAGCAATAGATAAGCTGTACAGATATATTGGAGAGACTGAAACATCTGGGTGTCCGTAGAATTCATAGGCACTGCTGGATTCACATCACAGGATTGGCTCTGTAACCCTAGATTGGGGATGAACAAACATGTGTGAACAAGGCTACGCTAGGGTAAATATGTCATTTGCCTCAAGTAAATGAACCCATTGGTTATCTCATCCAATCTTCACACCTTGAAGACGTATAGTATACGTCTTGTAGAGTGTGTTATTATACTCAATGTATCCGATCTTAATTTATTCCTAGAGATTATTTTTTATTTTCATTTTTTTGCCAGATTTCTTTTCTCACATCATTTTTGTATTATTTTATTCATCTGTAGATTTGTAATCTTTTAAAAAATATGAAAGGGTTTCCACTGAGAAAATGTTTGGACTATGTTATTATTGTTTGGTTTGGTTTTTATTTGAGGTTAGGAAATAAGCTACAAATTATATTCCATAATCTTTTATTAGAGTTTAAAACCTAGTTAAAACCAGGTAGTACCTTTTGAAATAAACAAAACAAGCAACCAAGAGCCAAATGTCTGTCAATTTCAAACAATGACTGTGTTTAAGCATCAGGATGATCTTTAGAACTTAGGTCTTTTAAACATCTTACAGCCTATTGTGTGACTATTAACTATTCTAGGACAAATCAGTAGCTTTTCAAACATCGTATTACCCTGAAGGTTTCAACAAAATGGTATAGTTATCAATTTAAATAATACTTAACAATTCTATCTTATAATTGTTAGAGTTGTAACCTAAGTTTTCTTCTGCTGAGCTGATCTTGTATTTGGGGAAAAGAAAGGAAGAAAGAAGCAAAAAAAGAAAAGCGTATCTTGATATTTTGGGTTGGAATGTAGAAAACAAAATAGTGCCTAGGAAAATAAATATATTTCGAATGCATTAAATTTGCAGAACAGGTGCAGTGAGAGCTGGCATTCAACAGGTTGCTACAGTTTTACTGAGCACCAGACTTTGTGTTACCTCTTTTCTGAGATGAACTGGATGGGAACCATAGCTTCAAAAACTCAAGAGTAGTTAAACAGAAATAATTCTATGTCCAAATTAGGTTTTGTATTTTTAAGTGGTGGTATCAAATACAAATAACAAAAAAGTAAAAATAAAAAGGTAAAAGTGAATGTTTTTCCCAATAGCAAATGATTTTTGTTGAGAAGGACATTTTCAAGGGGACTGCCTTGTACAGAATATAACCTTTTATAAGATTTGGCTTAGATAAGCTTATCCAAGCATGGGGAAAACGGGAAGAGAAAAATGGGTAATTGACAAAATACGAATTTTATAAGAAGTGGTTTGAGCTGAAAATAACATCTTTTTCAGTTCAAAATAAATAAATTTATCATTGAGTATGTGATGAAAGTAATTTGTGGATATAAATTTTCATTGCAGGTTGGGCATTGTGACTGCTAGGAAATGACCTTTGATGGTAGCACTTTGCTCTCAAGAAAATGTCCCTTTTTTCATTCCACAAAAACTCAGTATAAATCTTTTTTTTTTTTTTTTCCCTATGTCAAAGATGGATTTCTAGCTAGCTGCTTTACAAACACTGACTTGACATCTGTTGATTCCTTTAGGGACATTTTTACAAAGTCGTGAAAGTGTCAACAAGAAAACTACACACAGGTGATACCACCCATTTTACAGTCCTAAATATTACTGATTTTTTTCTTTTTAACTTTAAATGATAAATCGGTAAAAGGTAAGAAAATTGTTTAAAAACTACTGTCTTGAACATAAATCTTGGTTGGCTCTAATGTTATATATAATATGTTTTTATATAACCATGAATAATAAAACTGAACTTGGAGTTCATGATCTGCCATCAATAGGACAGACATTATTCTTTCCACTTTTTGCAACACCTTAGGACTCTGTCCCTAGGAAGGATCAGCATTTGATAAATGGCTAGTTTGAGTGAAGATAAATTCATTAGAAAAGTTTCCTATGCCTTCTGAATATTAAGTTGTCCTATTTCCAATATATTCTAATCAACAGAACTATTTAGGCATAGTTTCAATGGAACATAGTTTAAGTGGAACATAGGCTCATTTATTTCTTTCTAATAAACATTTATGGAGTCCCTTATTCTTGGGGAAACCTTACTATATGAGGAATGCAATGCTTTTCATATCAATCGATGCTTATGTGTCATTTATACCAACACCTGAATAAATTACTGAGGAAAGTGGTGTCTAGTGACTAGTAGGAGACAATAGGTGATCAATTAAAAAATTAAAAGAGAAAAAAATAAAATAAAGTAAAATAAAATAAAATAAAATAAGACAGGTTTTTTAAAGGTAAATACATATTTACCACCTCATTCATTCCACTCCCAGGCATTTACATGGCAAAATGACACCATATTTCCATAGCATATATTCATTCAAAGACTTGTACATTGCAGCTTAATTTATAATAGCCCCAAACTGGAAATAATCATTAAAAAGTGGATGGATAAACAAATTATGGCAGTACTATGTTATGATAATTATACTAAGTGAAGGAAACCGTACAAAACAAGGGTACATAACGTATAATTCCACTTATTTGAAACTCTGAAAAATGTAAATGAACCTATAGTGACAGAAAGAAGATCAGTGGCTGCCTGGGGCTGGGGGGAGGGGTGGTAGGAGCAGTTGGAAGGGAGAGATTACACTGGGGCCCACGAAAACATCTGAGTGGTGGTGACACTTGTTATCTTATTTTGGTGATGGTTTTATGGGTAATACATATGTCAAAACATATCCAACTGCAGAATTAAACATGTATAATTTATTATATTCAATTATGTCTCAAAAGTGTTTTATTTTTTTTAAGATCTCTTCACTCAGTTTCTGCCTGCATCAACCATAGTTTTATTCCATTTCTACTTTATGAAGTATGGTTATTTGTTATATTTCGTATTATATAAAGAGTAAAAAAATATATACTCATCACGCCATTCTCATAGTCTGCTACTTCTTTTACCCATCCTTACGTTACATCACTACCCAATCGCTCCGATTTCATGTATCATGTACTCCTAAATCTTACGTTAGCTGCGGTGTCGCTTCTGTCAGTAGTGCTCATGCACCCCAAGCCTTCATGTAGTAGCTAATGCATTTTTTTCTTCAAAATTCAACCCTACTCTTTCACCTGGGAGTGTTCAAGTGATCCTTGTCCATGCTTGAATAATACCCTGTGCAAATATCTAGCAAAGTTCTTAAAGGCCACAAGTGCCTTCTTCACGTCACTCTCGGCTTCTCCAAATAAGGACCCTGGATTCCATAATCCCTAGCAGAGGGAAAAATGCAAAGGAGGCATCAGCTGAGTGTTTGTTCAGCTGAACTGGACCCCACTCTATGTATTGCCCTGTTCCTCAGGAGAGCCACTAAAATTGATGTGAATCATTTTTAATGTATGTGCATCAGTAAATATGCAATTATTATATACATCTGCAGGCTCTTGTTTCAAAAAACAACAACTAAGAAATGGCTTTTACATAAAAATAACATATGATATTCAAAGCAAATCCAAGCCATGTGAAGGAAGCAGAAAGGCAAGAATTTTGGTCATTTCAGTTAAACCACACACAAATCAGGAAACACATTTTACTCTCAAATAGAGTGATAAGAGAAACACGTTATGTTGAATAGTACTTTGATGATGGCAAGTATCAGATACTAATGTGAAAATATTTCATGTTATTACTATAAATTATTGCTTATTAATGTTTATATTTCTTAGTATTATCTGTATATTACTTATATAAATAATACAAGTTTTAAATAATACTTACATATGAATACTTATAAGTACTACTAAGTAACATAAGTAATGCTATAAATAAAATTAAATTTCAATTATAAATATTTCATAATTTACGGAAAATAATTCGACCTGTATTTATTACATTTGTCCTTGGAAAATGAGTAATATATTGGAAAATGCAGATGAATCAAGACATATCTTTATTGGATTAGTTTTATATTAACTATGCCAATAGAAAAATAGATATTGAATTATAACTCTGGGAAGCCATTTCTTTAAGGTCCTACGGTCACAGCTACAGCAATTTTGTTACTGATAATATGATAGTACAAAGGAGAAAAAGAACTGGGGAGACTTACCAAAGTCACATGCTTTTACTTAACATTTTAATACCTTGAATCATAGAAATGTGTGTTTGCCTTAGACTCCCCATGTTATATATTTGTTAATCCCAGTGTCATAGGACAAAACCAAAATTCAAAGGTCTCTGTAGCATGTGATTTATGTGACAGAAAAGAATGATAAAGAAAACCTATATGCTGACATTTCTGAGGACTTCCATCAGAGCTGATTCTCCAAGGTTCCAGCAGGAACTTTTCACAAATTTCAGGGACACCCTTGAAAGGCCCTTCTGTGTGTTGTTAACTGGCAAGTACAAGTGCACTAATAAGAATACTGTGTTGTTATAGTCATTATTTAACAACTAGTTACCATGGGCAGGTGCTTTGGGGTTTTTATTACATTTTTACTATTGTGATTTGCTCTCTCCCAAGGATAAGAAGTCTGTGTCATAGCTAGATTTTAGAACAGATCATCGAGTCTTCGCGGGCAGTGTTTGGGCTGGAAATAAAAAATCTGCTACTATTGATGATGTGTCATGCAGTCACTTACCCGAGCAGAAAAATATGGCTGTTGCTTTTGTATGCTCTTCAATAGTAGATGGAGTTTTTGGATTCTCTCATGGAGATACACTGCTAAAACCGAGATGCCTTGCTAATAAAAACAAAACAAAAACATGGAAAATTGAGAATAATAAAAGGCTTTTTTGACAGTTTTACATGCTGTGCAAAGACAATCCATTTTGGATGATACTTGATTTGCAGAGTATATATATATATTTCAAAACTTCGTTTTAACGAATTTTTCTACTCAGTAGAAGGTCAAAAGTAAATTCCTTTCTCCATACTGTGCAGTTAGTAAGCTTAAACTTTCACATTTGCTAGCAAGGTCATTCAAAATCCACCCACCGGGCAAACCTCTTGGAATGAAGGTTGGCTATAACGCAGGCATCCTTTATCCTAGCTCAAACCAAACTGACTGAAAGCAAGTAACATTAGAACATACTTATCAGAGATTATAATTTGGTCACTTTATCTAATAAGACTAAGTGTTAGTTGAATTTATTCCCAACTGTGTAGAATTTTGTCTGGACTCATAACCTACATCGTATTAAAAGATGAGCTGAACAAGAGGAACTAGAGTTGGAGTCAACTGGGAATGAGCAAGCCATAGAAGTAGTTTGTTTTTCCTCCACAAGTAATGACTCTTTTAAGTTTTAAATAAAATCCAAAATTTGTTTGCATAATCTATCCATTTGAAATACTCCCAAATTTGTTTGGAAAAGAAAGCCTTTGGTACAATACTATAGAAAACTTCAACTATCTTTATTAGAGTAATAAATATAATCTTTGTTTCTGTGTCAAATACTTTCTCATCATTTAAAATACACCACATTAATCTGCCACTCTTATTGTCTGAGGTCATCAGTGATTTGCTAAAATACTACGTGCAGAAAATAATAGGGAAGGACATCTCTAATGGCGGTAGCTTCACCTTTTGGTACTTCAATCTCTAAGTCCCCCCAGGAAAAAAAAGCCAGACTTGTTTTTGGTTACTGGTCCAATCCTGTCTCCCATGGAGCAAAGGAGATTACAATAAATGTGAATGGGATACATCTCTTTTGGATAGGCTTATTTCCTCATTGTTGATCCATATTAATATTCCTGGATATGGATCCACCTGAGAATTCAAAGTCAATGTAAAAAGCTTATTTGCCTGGCAAGAAACAGGCAAATTTAACAAACATCTGGACCAGAAATCAGTTAGAAATTAACAGGATGTAAGATGATGTTATTTAAATACTCTGCAATGAATACTAAGGAAATAATACACGTATTTTTCCAAGGGCATGAGTGGGTTTTCACTTGGGACTGAAGAGGGTAAAAAAATAATCAAAGCTTATAGCAGAAGATTAGACTGAATCTAAAACATAAAATTCACTTCTTTTTTTAGTAGAAATGATTATATCTTTCTCAATATCTTCATGTCTTTATAACTTTCTAAATAGGAAGGAAGTTTAAAGTTAGCAAGAATAAATATAATTCACATTGAAACCCATGTGCCACTTTCACAGAAGTTCCTGAATATATATATATTCTTTTATGATTGATCAATTTATCCTACTGAAGAGGAATATTAGCTGCTACATAAGTTATTTCTTTTTGATTTCATAATCAGTCATTTGCAATGGATTATTTCAACCAGAGAAATGGGGACCACCCTGGAGGTAGGAAATTGCCATTGCTTCTACCTCCCCAGAGCAATTTTAGCAGCTAAGTTGCTACCCAGGGAATGACATTTTTATGTTCCATTAGTGATAAACATTATTTTTACGCTGCTCATGACCATTTCTCACCCTGCTTATATATGTGCATTTATCTGCCCTCTCTCCCCACCATTCCAATTATTTCCAACGGCAAGAACTAAGTAATACATCTCAGAAGTTTAAAGGTGGTTGTGAAGTAAACAAAGGACAACGTAAGGGTCGTGAATTCACAAAAGTGAACTAATAAATGATCATTGTCACTATTATCCCATGCCTTTTGTGCATGAAGCCTTAGTAATGAAGACAGTTCATTTTCAAGATGTGAGGCTCTCATTATTAGCCTGAAAATCAGTTGCAAATATAGAATTATCCAGGAGTGTAAGTAATGGATTTGTCTCTTCAAGTGAATCTGAAAATATGATGCATATGGGTACAATAAGATAAATAGTGCTTTAAGTGGGATTTAAGTGAAATTAAAATAACCAATTTTTAAACATCTACATTAGTCCAGGCTCTGTGTTAGGATTTCCACATGAGACTCCCAACCCATGAGGAAGAATTTCTCCATTCCACAAATGAGAAGAGCTTCAAAGGGCTCTTCACAGGCATACAATCTCAAGTGTATTTATACATTACGCATTGTAAAAAAGAGAAGATTCAGGAAGGGGATGGCAACGGGGAACTTTCTTCATGTTACCACTTTGCTTAAAGCCAGAGGTTTGATCTCAAGAAGAGAAGCTCATTTCTTCACTCAAACTCAAAAAAAATTTTTTTGCCAAATTTACTTAAAAAGATGCATTTTCACTTTATTTGCCTGGCAAGAAATGGCAAAATTTAACAATTTTAACAAAATTTGTTATGTGTTCAATTTCATTATCCAATACCAGTAATATCTCTAGTTACTTCTTGTTCAGTGACTATTAATGTGAGCAATTTAATAATCTCTTTTTCAGTTGTCTCTTTTTCAACTCTGGACATACATAATTCTTAAAATAAACAAGTAAACAAGTCAACATGGTCCTGAGAATGCTTGGCTGCTAAATCTAAGGGAGTATAAAAAGATCTTTCCAGTGAAAACCGGGTATGTAACCATAAGAATCTCATGATAGGTGTTAACAAATGAATTAAAAATGAAGTTTAAGCTTCTATTTTCAGTGATATAATCTTTGTAAATGACCATTATTTACTAGACGGTTTTTTTTATATTTCATAAAAACTTTTATATACAATTAAAAATTTATTTTTAAAATTCCTAAACAGAGGAAAATCTGTCTATTTTGAAAGTTATTTATTCATTCTGTGACATGTAACTAGATTTGGAAATAAAAGAGGAAAACAAATTAGCATTTGTTGAGTATTATCTAAGTTCTAACTACGCTGGGAGGAATTTATATACATCTCATCAAATTTAATTTAAGTATCATAACAACATTTTGAGATAGGTATTTCTAATCATTTTTCTCATCAGAGAACCTAACAAATCTTGATGCTTAAAACATAGCCAGTATTATCACTGATTAACAGAAGAGTCTCTGGAGTTAGCCTGTCTGGGTCAAATCTGGCTTTTTTTTTTTTTTTTTTTTTTTACATTTTAGCTATATTAACTTGAAGTCATTTAACTCTTTAAGTGTAGTTGTCTCCATTTGTAAATTGGAAATTATATTTGCACATGACATATTTAGGACTACTATTTCCATGCCTAAGTGTTGACATATGAACCATCATCATCACCACCATCATCATCTTCATTGTTTAAAGAACATTTGTTGAACTGAGATTCAAACACAGTGATTTGACCCTCAATCCCGTATTGTTTAATCAATAAACATTAAATGGTAAATACCCATTAGACTATTGAAATGTGGATAGTTGTGAATTTAGGACTGACCCTGAGCATCAATACGGTCACCCCAGTTGTTTGAAGTGCTATACTGTTGTTCTGTACTTTGAACTTCATTTTTATTACCACTCTACCTACTACTTAGTCTCTCTCATGGCTTAATGTTTTTCAGTGTGTCTTTTACATAGAGAAAGTCCCTGGATTCATTATTAACTCTTCAATCTCCTTGATATGTGTGTCTCCTAGGTGACCAAATGTACTCCTAAGCCTTCAATTACTAGCTATATATTAACAGGAAAAAATACAAAAATCTCCATCATCAGACAGCATTCCTGAACATTAACTGACTTTACATAGCCTTGTATATATAGTATAGAAAAAATAATCATAGTAAAATAAATTTTTCCACAAAACATCATATTAAGTAAATTGGACTAATTTTAAGGACCATCTGATCAATTATGTAGAAATAAATATAGTTGGGGGGAGAACAATAAAAAATTAGCTGTTTTAATAGCAAAACCTGATGAATTACCTGGAGAAAATATCAGATGTCCCAATCTGTAGTCATTTGGAGATTTTGCTGGAAAATTTTCCTTCCAATATCTCATCTTACTTGACTGATTAAATCTAATTAAATATTAAAGGTGAAAAATATTTAAATTAAAACATATCTTTCTTTTAATTTAATGGCCAGGATTGACTTATCACCATCCAGCTTAATAAATTCTACATCATCAGAACCCTGTCAGTATATTTTCAATTTCTCTGACATAATCACTTTTAAAAATAACAGTACAACTAATTTCATAATATAGCACAGTGCCTAAATTAGGACCACGTGCTTTATGTTTAATTTTTAAAGTCACCTAAAGAGACCAGAATCATTGCACAGTTTCATTTGCATAAAACATCCTACTGTATAGCTCTACGTATTCTTCATGCTGACACTCTCCTCCCTGAGAAATCTTCCTTGCAAACAAAATCAGAAAAACCTTGGATCTATACACAATAGTTAATCTGAACGTCCCTGAGGAGTTCCAATGCTCTCTATTTCGTTCACTAAGATTATAGAAATGCTATTAAGAGCCACTTAAATGGAGACATTTGGCTTCTATTCAATACCTGAGTCAAGACAGATTATCGCAGCAGCTAGTCAAATAAGTAATTATCTGCCACTAGCCTCTAGAGAATGGGTGGTACTATTTGGTACCAGGTATCTAGGAACTGTCCATACCCAGTAGTTCTCTGTGAAAATTCAGAATTGATGTCAAGTAAAGGCAAATGCAAATAAAAAACATGAATTCTTGGACCTTAGTAATTTGCTTGATATTGCTAAAGAAACATATTCAAAAGACTTAAATTTTACAGGGGCGTGCATTTAGGTATGTGTCTGCTCATAAAATGTGCAAATAGGAAGCTTTATATTTATTTCCTGTGGGCAGAAACAAGAAAAATATTTGAAATTCAACTTCACACAGAAGATCGATTGTGAGCTTCTGGTTGTATCGTGTGCTTCCAAAAGTTGTTTTGAGTTTAAACAAACAGAAAAAGAAGCAAATACCAGGGATAAACCTAGATATTAAAGGAAAACTCAGTAATTATAAGTGGTTCAGAACCCAGAGCAAAAGTAGCCTTAAATTGAGTCACAAGATTGTTATCATATTTTCTAAATTCTATGACACAACAATTTTGAGATACACCAATGACTTAGCAACAGCTTTTAGAAAAATTAAATGAACCAGAATATAATATTAAATAAGCACGTGGATGTTAAAATGTGTCTTTGGTTACAAGTCTTGAAATATGGAAGACTGCATGTAACAATGAGGGGAATATGTGCTTGCTAGCCAAAAAAAAAAAAAAAAAGAAAAAACAGTTGGAAATTAGTATACTAAATCACAAGCGTGAAAACGAAAAACACAAAGCTCTTAGATACACAGAAAAAATATGCAAGTTTAGTGGGAAATTGAGTGTCTCTCCCACAGCAAATCCTAAGGATGAAATTCAGAAATCACAAAGTCATGTCCACTGAAGAGACATTTAGGGACAGCAGAAGAACGAGAATAAAAATATTCAAGGTTTGATAAAAAGGGAATTTTGTCAACTGGATGTGCTGTGCCCTGTCAATGGAGCACCCACTGATAAATGACAACAGTGTTGCCTTGTTGGAGCACGGGCTCTCTGGGCTCTCAACAAAGTGTGATAAACAGAGAGACGCCATTGCTCTCAATCTCTGCTCCATCAGTACTGAGGTTACTTTTGTGATCACTAATTTTCCATCAACTTGACTGGTCATAGAGTGCCTAGATTAAACATTATTTCTAGGTGTGTCTACGAGGGTGTGTTTAGATGAGGTTAGCTTTTGAATTATGGTAGAGTCAGTAAGGTAGAATCCCTTCCCCAATATGGGTGGATACCATCCAATCCAATGAGGGCTGAATAGAACCAAAAGCAGAAGAAGGAGGATTTGCCCCTTTTTTCTCCCTGAGTTCTTGGGCTAAGACATCTCACCTTATCTTCTGCCCTTGAACTGGAATTTGCACAGTCAGCTTTCCTGGATTACAGGCCTACGGACTTAGATTTTCCTAGGTCTCAGCTTGTAGACAGCAGATTGTGAGACTTCTCAGCCTCCATAATCACATGAGCCAATTCTCCATAATAAATCTCCTTTTATATCGGTCCTGTTTCCTTTAAAAACCCTAATACACTTCTCCAACCTAAAAGGTGCATTGGATGCTTTGCTAAAATCACAGTTCCCTACCAGGAGACACATTATTTATAGTCATCCTCGTGGCTTTTCCTAGGCATTAGACTGTCACCAATTTCCTGTAGAGTTTCGCGATCTTTGGAAAGGTCGTAAATATCTCCCTTATATTGCCCTATATAACAGGGGTCCTAAGTCTGTGTTCTTTGTCCATCAGTACTGGCTAGAGTTTCCAATGAGATATACTTTTTCCATTTTTTGACTATCCCTTGATCTCTAGTCTGATGTGTATACTGAGAACTAGGCAAATGATTTAAGTAACAGTAATTTCCCCAAATCTAAGTGCCTCTTTATACTATTAATATCTCACTGATGCTCTTAATTTAGCCTTATCTCAGAGCGACTATTACTTAAGCTCTTTTGGGAATGTTGCTCTCATTCCTAGCCTTATTTGTTTAATATTCTGAATATTTTGAATATGTTCATATCTTTCATATCTTTCCATCAAAAAACCAAAGTTGTATACAACTTTAGAGATTAGTGGGAACAAGTGATGGGGGGAGCTTGCTTTGTTTCGATTTCATGCCACTCATTTTAAATTTCAGTTCCAACATGCACATTTGAACTTTTTGAGGAGTGGAGAAGGTAATGAGCAGTTCCTTAAAACTATTAGTGACAGTTTTGATTATAGAGCTTACATTTGATAGAGGAATGTTCCATATCATTGATATGTTTAAAAAATTTGGCAGTACACCTAGGATTGTTCTCATTTTTCCTAGGAGAACATACTACAGCTATTCAATATGGTGGTATGAAATATAAATGAAGTTATTTATTAGAAACTGTAAGTCAAACTTTTCCTCAGGTCACTAACATAAATGAGATCTATGCTTTGCAGACCTTATATCAGCAAAATAAAAATAATTGGATCATACTTCATCTGCAAATGATGCTAAATTCCTTTTGTCAAACCATAAAGTTATCATTTTGCTTATAGAATAATATATTCTAATGCTTATTTATCTACATGATATGGTAGAAAAAGTTTAAAGGCTAAAGAAATAAAACATTTTCATTTAATGGGAAATATATTTTACAAAGTTCTTATGATGAAATTTGATTTTTAATTGATCTTTGAAAGCATTTTTTGTGTCTATTTCACAACTTATTTTCTTACATTTGGGATAAATAAGATTCATGTAAACAGTCCAGATAGTGTCTTCATCAAGTTCTTGGAGGAACTGAGATGAGTTTAGAAATGAAACATCAAAGTGGGTACATACCACCTTCAATCCAAATCTGATATCTATTGGAAGACAATTCATATCAATGTATTTAT
Organism: Ursus maritimus; assembly: GCF_017311325.1. NCBI lineage: Eukaryota > Metazoa > Chordata > Mammalia > Carnivora > Ursidae > Ursus > Ursus maritimus. Next base: position 18,034,616 of record NW_024425008.1, read on the forward strand.
ATTCTAATTTAATCTGAACTAGTTCCAAATAAGAATTGCCTATTTACTTGATGAAAACCAAAACAAAAGAATAAGATCATACTTGCTAATACTTGTTTCTTTTTCAGTGCTTGCAGATTCATTTGTATAAATAGTTGCAAAATGATAAACCACTTTAATTTTTTTTTAAGATTTTACTTATTTATTTGAGAGACAGAGACAGAGATAGCAAGAGAGAGCATGAGCAGGGAAGAGGGGGAGAAACAAGATCCCCAATGAGCAGGGATCCCAACATGGGGCTCTATCCCAGGACCGTAGGATCATGACCTGAGCTGAAGGCCGACACCTAACCGACTGAGCTGCCCAGGCACCCCAAACCACTTTAATTTTATGAGTATTTGCTATATACTTTAATATGTATGTTTAAAACAATGTATCTCTATTTACATTTACCAACCTGGATACATTATATCTGAAAATATTTCCATTGAAAATCTGAGTCAAATTAAAGCATATGAAAACAAAGGTAGACTTTTCTTGCACTCAGTTACTATCATAAGCACAACATGCTCCCAGTGTGCCAACCACACTGCTAGATGCAGTAGATTCCAATCTACCCCAGGGAACTTCATAATTTATTGGAATGTAAGACCCCTGAAGATAGGGACATAATATGTCAGAGGTACTATCATAGCCATAGTGCTTTGCAGATTATCTGACCCATATTTGTAACATTTGTAAACTAAATGAATGAATCCATGGTATATTTTTTTCTAGAATGATCTTCTCAATGACCTTTCAAGGTCATCACTTAAGTACAGACTTGAAGGATGAGGAGGAGTCCACCATAAGCAAAATGGGAGAAATTGTTTTCAGGAAAAAAAAGAGAGAGTAGGTAAAATGATCAAAGGTAGGGAACGCTATTTGTAAAACTGAAAGGCTATACGGCTTGAGCAGAATTATCAATGGGGGATACGGCAAAAATTAAGGTGGACTGTTAGCAGAGGTTACTTAAGTATGGTATTACAGTGCATGGAAAATTTAGACTTTTGGTGTGCCTGGTGACTCATTTGGTTAAGCGTCTGCCTTTGGCTCAGGTCAGGATGTTGGAGTCCTAGGAATGAGCCCTGCAGTGCGCTCCCTGCTCAGTGAGGAGTCTGCTTCTGCCCTTTCCCCCGTTCCTGTTCTCTCTCTCTCAAATAAATAAATAAATGCCATCTTCTTTAAAAAAAAAATTTTTTTTAATTAGATTTTTTTTTTCAAAGTCATTAGATGGGAGAGAACTAATATGAAAATGTTTCTGACAACTGTCAAACTCATTAGATTGTCCTAATGGGTTATAAAAGATAGTCATTGCGCGCCTTGAGCTGCAATCCACTGTAGGTCTTTCTTGCTACCAACAACTATTGACTTTCTTTATTTGCACAGCACAAGTTTACATAGTGAGTTTGGATTAGAAAATATAAGACCTTTTTCTTAATGTTCTTGAATTTGAGATGGTAAGTAGTAAGATTTCAGAAAGTTTTCATGTAAAAATATATCAAAGTCTATTGATTCTTTAATTCAAATTGTGAAAGTTTAAATAACAAAACCTGGGGTGACAAGGATTATCTAAATATATATTAGACCAAAAAATAAATAAAAATTTAAAAAAATAAATATAACTATAAAAATATAAATATAAATTAGACATAAGGCATATCATGTAAAAAGAGGCTATGTCTTTCAAGAGTGGGATTTTCATTAAATCAGACACTGTATGAATATATTTCATAATTTAAGATGACAGTCTAGAGGGGGAAACAACTACATCCTAAGGGAATGAAAAAAAGTCTACATTTTGAAAGCATTAAGAAGGGAACAATGAATTTTATACACCACAGTAATGGAAGTCCCCTGGAGAAGGCAATAATTGGACTGGAGCCTGAAAGGATGAGATTTTCATGAGACAGTCCACCATGTAGACATACCAACAGAGGGAGATTCAAACTGCCCTACAGAGCAGAAATTGCAAACGGGTGGTTCTTAGGCTAAATCTTTCTGTTTTGTTTTGTTTTGTTAAGAATTAGAGCACATATGCTTGGTTAATCACAAGGCTCACCATACTTTATTATATTGAACCATTTTAGCTTTATATGTTAAGTTACCTCGCAGCCACTGTAAGCACCTGAGTTTGTACCTCCAAAAGAAAAACTAAAAGAAACAAAGAATAAAAAAGCTTTCAAATGCCCTGTGTAGTAAACTAAATAAAAGGCATGGTTCCTGAACAACTTTTTTATTTTATTCTTATAATAACCCAAATCAGCCTGCAACAAATTATAGTCCAAGGGTCAAATTGCATCTTCTATGTATTTTTTAAATAAAATTTTCTTTCTTTTTTTTTTTTTAAAGATTTTATTTATTTATTTGACAGAGATAGAGATAGCCAGCGAGAGAGGGAACACAAGCAGGGGGAGTGGGAGAGGAAGAAGCAGGCTCATAGCGGAAGAGCCTGACGTGGGGCTCGATCCCATAACGCTAGGATCACGCCCTGAGCCGAAGGCAGACGCTTAACCGCTGTGCCACCCAGGCGCCCCTAAATAAAATTTTCTTAAGACACAGCCATGCACTTTCACTTGCCTGTTATCAATGGTCGCTTTCATACGATAAAGCAGAGACCATATAGTCTGTAAAGCCCAAAATAGTTATTATCTAGCCTTTTAAAAAAAAAAGGTTTGCCAATCCCTGGTCTAAATAAAAGAATAATTTAGAGTAAAGTTGTTCAATTATGGATAGATCCTATTGCATCAGTATACATAACATACAAAGAATTTCCTATGTACTTTGTCTTATTTACACCTGCACAGATCCTTTAGGCTATAATATACCTAAAGATGTCTTGCAAGAATCCAGAGGCAGAAATGGAATCCATTTGCTGATTTACCAACAATACTCCTTTAGCATAATTCCCCAATCCACTTACATGTTGTTTAGTCTGAAGGGATCATTACACAGATAATCAAGCTATCCACCTGTCACCTTAAAATAACAGCACTTGACCAGACAGAAAAATGAACTAAAACCCAAAGCTCAGTATAAATAAAGAATGTTGAATTTTAAATTAAGTAAAAAGTAATAGTAAAAAAAAAAAAAAAAGTGGCATGAAAATAAAATAGATTTTAAAAATAAAGCTAAACGCACATCCTGACCTTGATTGTGTCTCCTGCAAATATTGGCAAGTGGAAGGAAAGACGAATAAATCATATCATCATCGTTCCAACTTTATTTTCAGTGTCTGTCTGTCTATCCATTTGGCTCTTAAAGTAAAGTGCAGGCACATATTTTAAAGCACCCCACCACATGATTAATAAGGGCAGCACTGTAAAGAAACATAAAACTGCCCTGTCTCCTTCATCTGTTCTTCTGGTGCAGTGATTAACCTTTGAGTTTATGAGTATTTTTGCACTTGCTTCAGATAAAGTATTTTATGAGTTCTTCCCTCCCAGGCAACTTGGATTAAACTTATCAGGCCCGGGAAGATAGTGACCCATAATGGCTGTTCCCTTTGAAAGCATAATCTTCCCCTTGCTGCATTATCGGAACATTCCTTGCACAAACCAGATGGAAACATCAAGGCAGAGACAAGGCAACTTGTTATAAGGTCATATTCCACAGCATATACATCATTCATGCTTAATTGATTTGCAGCCCCACCTAAAGACAGAGTGCCATACATTATGAAGGCTGAGAATATGAAAAGATCATTTTTGCTCCCCATTAATTCCCATTTGGAATGGCTCCTGACTTTACAAAACTTTTTGGCAGCACACTCAGTGATGACTGATCACTCCTTTTCAGTGTAGAAAGAGGGCAGGAGCAGGAAGATTTATCTTTTAGTAAATTCCTAATGAAATAACAAAGTGTTGTTGGGGTAATTCTAACTCTCAGTGTCTTACCACCCTCCCAAAATAGCAATTCAAAAATGACTGACTTCACCAGCCGTGTGAGGTTGTACAGTCATCTCCTGTAAAGGGGCACTTGACTCGCTTCAGAGCGGGCACTCTGTCTAGGAGAAGGGAATCGGGTTAACTTCTGTTTCCACATTCTGACAGTTTACATCTTTCCGTGTGTCAGGAAAATCCATCATCCTGTTACCTCTCCCAAACCTGAGCTTTCACACCAGCATCTGTGCAAATCTGATCTGAGGTAACTCAGGAAATCCTCCTCATTGGAGGGTACCCCAGTTTTAACTGGTAACTGTCCTTGTTTCTCTTCAATTGGGATAAAGACCACCACCGGCAGAAAAAAAAAAGGATGAGAAGGGAATGTTTTCTGCCCATGGACCTCTATTCTAATCTGTGGTTCCAAATGAAGGAGTGTTCCAGAACAAAGGAGAGAGTGGTAGAGAGATGGGATTAGTCAAGTATAGATGAGACTTAAAAATAGTCTTTCAGGAAATGTGGTAGCATCAGGAAACAAAAACAAAGAATTCCCTGGTACACAAATTGTGTCTTCAGAAAAAGCTTCAGTTGGGAAAACAAAACAATATACACACCAACAAAAGAAATTTCTTATGAGCAATTTATCATATTAAGGGAAGATATAGGAATAAGCCAAGAGATGCTTCCAAGCCAGAGACTCAGAAACTGGGTACTCAACAGAGGACAGCATGAGTAACGTCACATGCTGGTTTACAAGATACTGACTTGTCGCACTTCCAGTAGGACAGTAAGTGATAGTCGTTATGGTGCTTGCATTAGGCATATGGTGTCATATAGTTCATTTGGTTTGGTAATATTTTCTGATAGTTCAGCCTTGACTAAAACATTGTTTTTAAGAAATTTTATAAATAAAATATTTAATAAATTTAAGAAATTTCCTTATTTATAAAATTCTGATCTCTAACCAGAAGATGTCCAATCGTAGGTTTTTGATAGAAGTTCTAGTTAAGAATTGTCAGCCTCTCCATGAATCTGGACTCTGTAATCTGAATCATGACTCACAGAAGGAAACCATGAACATTTTTTTCTGGGGCTAATTTTAAATGGATGGGAACAGATATGTACACATTTCTCAATATTGCAGCATTTGTTTTCCTGAGAAAGGTATCAAAACAGTGGTTCAGGAAAGGAGCATATGGTGCCAAAATCTATTCTGCTAGCGCGACCACCACATACACCCACCTGTTTCCACAAAGCTTTGGTTTATTATTTGAGTGGAAATCACACTGGCGGGGATGATAGGGGAAATAAGGATGAAAAAGAAACTCTGTTTTGAAGTCTGACCTCCCTTCTGCTGGCCTGTGAGTCTACATGGGTGGAAAACAAGAAGGGCTTTGTGGTCTCTGACAGACTCTGCCCCTCTCTAGCTCCTACACCTTTATCTGCTGAGTCAGGTGGGACCATAGAGTTCTTTACGCCCCTGAAGAGATGGCTTCCATAATCCAAATTTGAATCATCAGGATAGTTATGTTTTTCTTTGATCCGTGTTTATACCAGTCACCATAAACAAACCAGGTCATGCAGATAATGATGTCACCCATCAGACCTTATAACTCATCTTAAATCTCTCCCTAATGCTGGGATTCCTTCCTCTGTGCTCTCTGATAATCATTTCCATTTGTTACCAAGATTTTTTGCATGTGAGAAAATTTATCTGAAAGGTTTTTTTTATCTTATTCTGAGATCGATTCTCTGAGGTGCGCCATCCCCTGGAGTCCTCCATATAAAGGTGGCTCGTCTTTACTCCTGCTACTTTACCTGAAAGAAAAGTAGCAACTTCTCTTACTTCTCACAGTCATTCATGTCCTCTCCCATAAAAATACCAGTCTTTGAATTTCATGGCATTAAGCTATAAAACACACCATTCCTGCTTATAAGAATTATCCATTAGCTCCCAGGGCACTTTTCTCTGCCTTTTTTGAATATTTTCCTTCCTGGCTCACTGTCCCTTTCTTCCACACAATTTCTTCCAGAACACTTGGTGATTGCAACATCCACATCAATGAAACTTCCGGCAAATTGGCCTCTCAGTTTAGTGATTTTCTTGTCTCTCATCTCATCAAAACTACTCAATCTCTTGGTGGTACTTCTGTAGAACTTGTCCCTACTCATAACTTCAGCCTTTCTTAAACTCAGTTTCAGAACTTCTACTCGCCAGTGATTTCCATCTGGCTAGCTTACTCCATCTACTTCCTTGTGTCCGACAATCTTTGCAGCAAGTGACATGTATAAAACTTCAGTTCATTTAACCTACTAATATTTAGTTCTCTCTGGTTCCAATCATCTTCCTCTCTTTCCTCCTTACTCGGCATAAACTCAACAGCCAATTACACTAAACACTTTTTCCCCCTTACATCTTCACATTCCTTACACTGTTCTCATTTTTCACTTGGGCAAAACCATAACCCTGACTTCACCCAATTTTTATCTTATCTTGTTCTTGCGTTGGTGGCAAGCAAATGAGAGTGACGGGAGACACAACTATGCTGACATCTCTCACTTTAAATTGACACTCACTCATTGCAAAGAAGTCATATTGGTGCCTCTAAATACTATACTTCTCTCATCTATTTAATTTCTAAGTCTTCCAAATGATTATTTCATAAATCTGTCCTCTTATGTCAAACTCCTTCTCCATATTCACACTTTTGTTTCCTATTTCACTGAACAAATTGAACATAATTTTTATGTGTCCATCCCACATTGAGTCATTCACATGCATCCATGTCCATGTGCTGTGCCTTTTCTACTGTTCTTGTAGAAAACTTGTCTGTGCTCCTAGTAAAAGTAGACCCTGCTACTTGTGCACTAAAATCCATCCCCTATTATACACTCAATGACATCACACCAGCAACTTTTTTCTTTCTCACCTGTTTCATCAAATTGTTCCCTTTTAACTGGATCATTCTATCAGTAAAATGAGCTTGGGTTTATCTTATTTTAAAAACTCTTCAAAAGGAAAAAAAAGACTCTTCAACTTATCTCTCTCTCCAGCTTTTGCTCAATTTTCCCCTTCCTTTTATGGCAATATTTCTGAAAAATAAATCCTTTACTTATTTCCTCCTCAACTTCCTAAACTTTTATAATTGCTCTCCTAGGGTTCATTCCTCATGCTCCTATGTTTGCTTATGCTCCTAAGCTCCCCTGGCAATTCATCTAACTTTTTTGTTTTAGACGCCATATATATGCTCATACCCAACAAATACATAGCCAAGATCACTTTCTCCTTGAACTCCAGACTACTAAACCCAACTCCTACTTGATGCTAATCTCCACTTAATTGTCTAGTCCTCCTGACTTTTCCAAGTTCAGATCTGCTCCCTTCTCCTCTTAATCTATTCCTTCTCCTCTTTATTTTCTCAGTTTGTGGCTACTCCTTTCTTCCAGTTGCCCAGGTCAAAGACTGAAGAAAAATCCTTCTTCTCATCCTTGTCCTTCATACTCCCCATTCAATGGATTAGGACGTCCTGTGGAATTTTTATTCATACCACATTTTTGCTACCTCTAAGACTATTGCCCTATTCCCATGAGCTATGATCTTTTGCTCCATGTTTTGATACAGCTTCCAAATTGATATCTGTGCTTCTACCCTTGAGCACCATTAAATCTGGTCTTCATATTGCAGCTAGAATGATTCTGTGAAGACTAGGTCAGATCCTGTTGCCTCTCTGCTCAATGCTTTCTAATTGCTCTTCAGCTTACCTAGAGAAAAAGCCAATGCACATAAACCCCTCCATAATGGCACATAAACCCTCCCAGGTCTTGACTTCTGTTCCTGTCTGACTCATGTCCTACTTCCAGGTGCGGTCTTCTCTCTTCTTTGAACATGACAAGCATGTTTCAGTCTCGAGACCATTGCACCCACTGTTCCTTCTGCCTAGAGTGCAATTGCCCTAGATAGCCACTTCACTCACTTCCTCACCAGCTCCAAGTCTTTATTTCAATAACACTTGCTCATAAAGACTCATAAAGACTCCCATCATCCCCTACATAAAACTAGAGCACAGCCAGTCCCCTATAGCCCCTGAAGCCCCCTCCCCACTTCTCTCTAGACCCAGCAATTTATCTGACAGTCTAAAGACGAACATTATTTTGAAATGACGTTTTTGATGAACAGTGACCATAATGAGTTTTGCTATGTTATATTTCAGAGCTGAGACTATGAGTCTGAGGTTAAAAAAAAATTAGGAAACAGTGGGGGTGGGGGGACGGATCTGTAAACCACTATCTGTGTCTTAGCACATATAGAACTCTAATTTGGAAGTCTCAGAAACTACTTAACCACTGACAACTTTCTGAGGTGTAGCTAGTCTCCAACAATATATAACCTGTGGGAGCTCCTTCAAGAGTTTGGGAATAAGCACTATGTGCGCTTTTTTGTAGACGTGGGAAGATAGGGTCTGTGATCATTGTTGTACACATTACGTAAACTCACTGAAATCTCATTCATCTGTAAGTAAGGTTAAGACCTTAGTTGAGACACCGTGATTTCACTACCAGGCTATTCACAGGAACTTCTCCCAGAGGCAGGAAGCTGCACGTAAACTAACTCCATTCTTTACGGGGCTGTTGGTCCCTACAATGTCTAGTAGAGTTTCAAGATGCCTGAATTGAACATCTCCCTCAACAGCACATATTTAGTTCATTATGGAAGAAATTGAGAATTTGGGGGCACCTGGGTGGCTCAGTCAGTTAAGCATCTGCCTTCCGCTCAGGTCATGATCTCAGGTTCCTGGGATCAAGCCCCACATCAGGTTCCCTGCTCAGTGGAATCTGCTTCTTCCTTTCCCTCTGCCCCTCCCTCCCACTCGCGCTCTCTCTCTCTCTTAAAAAAAAAAAAGAAACAGAGAATTTTATAGAAATGAATCTTACAATTAGAGCCCACAACTACAGGACATTTATTGTGCAAAGATTTTTTTTTTTTTTTAAATAAAGGCTTTTTTTTTTTTTTTCTGTGAATGGTTTCTTCCTTAACAAAAAGTAGTAAAACAAATATTAAATCATGACCCATCTTATGAGGATATCTCCAGTTATGATATTTTTTACTTTTAGCGGAATGTTCTGATCCTTTGTGTAGAATGTTGTGCTTGCAGGTGTCATTAATATCATCGTGTGTACCTAGCTGTGTTCACTTACATCCTTCCCTCTCCCTCTAGGAGGGATGACAAAAACTTCAGGGGAAGAGAACCACTCCTATATTTGCATACCAACTATATTTTATAGTGGTTGGCACTTAGTGGATTTTTGTTTGATAGTTATAGCCTGTTTGGAAGAAAAAAAAAAGAAGAAGAAATAATTGACTTGCCCCTATTGCAAAAGCTCTTTGCATGTCGTGTGGTAACACGAGGAGAACTCGGGTTCTGGAGTACTGAGAGATAGATTTTGTTCATTTGGAACAGCACCTGCAATGAAAATAAGGGGCATTACTACTTCAAGTGGTAAATGCCATCTTAATAACAATTTTACATCTATTTGTTGTTGATTAAAATAATAATTCTGTGTACAAAGGGAGCACTTTTTGAAATAATCTAAGGTTGCATTTAGTAAGAAAAAGCATCAGGAAGACAGGAAGACCCAGCTGCCCTCCTTCAAAGAAAACACTTATTAATACAGGGTTACGACCATTTAGGAAACAAAGACATTTTTAAAACTAAGTTTACTTTTTTTAAAGTATATTTTTTAAAAATACATATTTTGATAGATAATGAGCCTCATGAGACCAGGGACTCTGTTACTCATCAGGGTTCACCCCAGTGACCAAGAGAGACTTCCACCAAGAGTATGCATCAGGAAAGAACTTCTATCGCAGAATTCTATCTGAAAATGGAATGACACAGTCCACACAATCAGACGAGGAGAGAGAGGGGTCCAAGTTAACATGTCTATGTCACTGGGGCAACCTCTTCTATTACATTCATCCCTTTCTGAGAATGTGAACCAGATGGTCTCTGACCATGTCTGACCAGGATGCTGCATCCAGAAGAAAACCTTGCCTTTGTATCTGCCGTTAGCAGGGGCCTCATTACCTTTAACTCCCCCAAGAGCATTCTAAGTGGCATTCAGAGAAAAAAGAAAAAAAAAAAACTGACTAGAAATGTGGAAGCAGGGAATCTGCCAATCTTCTGCATTTCTGATAACTACAGAGATCAGATGCTCAATACTACCAAGTCGAGGCAATCGTGTCAAGGATAGAACTTGTAATACAAAATAGTTTATGTATTGAGCTCCAACATTTAGATATAAGCTGTCACTGCTTCATGGCAAGATGTCTTCCCTTCCTCCCCACCTTGCTCCAAGGAGCTGTCAGGTTAGGAAAGGGGAAAAATAAAACAAATGCTTTTTCTCTTTCGATTTCCCAGCGGGGAAGCCCTGTTGAAATGCCAGGCATGCCCTGCTGCTTTCTGCATCAACAGACGGCAGAAGGCTGCATTCCTTGTGTTTGTTTCCCATTCAGCAAATTGCAGGTCACATCTGGTCTAGCCTTTGCTTGGTCTGAGCAGATGGGGAGTTCACATTCTTTAAAGGTGGCTGGCTGAAAAAAATATAAGGGGAAAAAAAAGTGAAAGAGAATAGAAATAAAAGAGAAAGACAGAAAAGCCTTTAAAATTGGTGACAAGGAAATCTGAACAGCTGGTATGATTTCAGTATCAGCAAACCATTTAGCCAGACCCCAGCCAACAACGAGTGGGACAGAATCACACTTAGAGGCAGCTAAGCAATCCAGGACAGTAAAGCGTAAGCTTCCAGATGTAGCAAAGAAGATACACACACAATTCAATTTACCCTTCAGAGATTCTATGGTTTGCACATTTTTCTACCCTGATTTTTACAAGTGAGCTTTAGGAAAACCATTTATGCTTTATAGTTTTAAAATCCACTTCTACTATTTGTTATAAATCATGCTAGTTCTTATTGGAAGGTGGTTAAAATTGACCAACATTCTGCTAAATGACCATCAGGCAAAACAGTTGACCAGAGGAATCATGGTTGTGTGCTTCAGGGCAGGAAGAATGTTGCTCAGCTACATTTGCAATATTAAGAAACAGTTCTCAAATTTGGACGTTCATGGTAACCATCAGTTGTGGTTATTATATGTATATATATGGGGGGAGGGATCAGAACTTCAGCCTCAGCTATTCTCATTCAGTGGGTCTAAAACAATGCTTCTAAAATTTATTTTGCCTAAAAATCACCTTGTTTGTTTGCTCAGCATATAGGTTCAGGACCTCACCTACATCTATGATTGAAATGCAGTAGTTCTGGAGAAACGTTTGATAATGCACATTTTTAATAAATATTCCAAAGGGCTCTTATGCCAACAAAGTTTGAAGAACAGTGGTGTAGAGTAAGGCTTGGAGATCTTTCTATTTAAAAAGCTAACACAGGTAGTTCAGGTGTTAGGAGAGACTTGTAAATATCTCACGCGGACGTTAATGTTTGACAATAGCTTCTAGACTGCACAGCATCAAACCTACTATAAATATTATGCCACTGAAATCTCAGTTTCTAACCCTGGTCATCCTAAGACACCTTGAACAGTCCCAAAGAAATAAAGAGCAGATTACCTTTAGTAAATAAGCTACTTCTGTGTACAAAGGGGGTAAGAAAAATGTCTATTTGTATTCATATTTGCTTGTACAGTCACTTGTGCTACAACACTTGTTTTCAAAATGTGAATTTGTTCCAATATGTTTGATATATTAGAGAACAATTTGAGCATAACGTGAATTTCATGTTTGCTTATGCATGAATTTCTCTGCAAGAAACACTAGGAAAACGCAGAAAACTGTATCCAGCTGAAGGGAGGTAAGTGGAAATAAACAAAATGGACAGGCTCACGTGCACACATGAGCACACACACGCACACACACACACACACCCCCCAAACCACTACCAGCTCCAGTGGTTCACTTCTCATGTCATGAACCACACCCATTCACATCTGGTGTTACAGCCTGCAATCTGATTTGGGGTTCCCCACCTTCCACTTCCCCAAATTCATACAACCCTTCAGACAAACCCCCACACCCTCCCACCCTCTCACTTTTCTCTCCGAGTATCTTTTTTCTCTTCTCACTGATATTTTTCTCTCTCTTTTCTCTCTATCTCTGTCGCTCTTTTGTCCTTTCCTCTGGCACAGAGGGTAGTAGGCACAGGAATCGAGCGGGTGGGCCAGAAGAGGGTGGGTGTTCATTCCCATTGGGAGCTGTGAGCTCTTCTCTGAGATACAGAGAAACTTGCCGTAGCAGGTAGGCATTTCTTAGCCATTTAACAGATGTCAGATTGTGCTGCATTTTTCCTTGCTTTCTTTTTTATCTATTGCTGTCAAACCTTTTGAATGTTGTGCACTTAATCCCATAGTTAACTTAAGCCCCATATACTTTATTTTTTAGTTTTTAAAATTTTTTTAGTATAGTTTACACACAGCCATGTATTTTTTTTAATAAGCTTTATTTTGGGGGCGCCTGGGTGGCTAAGTGGGTTAAGAGTCCAACTCTTGGTTTCAGTTCAGGTCAGACAAAACTCCACCTGTTTGAAAGCAAACTATTTACATAAATTGTCACTCTGCACTAGAGATTTTTCTCTTCTCTTCCATTTATTTCTTTATTAAATCACTTATTTATATGAGTGTGGGGGGGCGGGTTTCTAGCACTTGCTTGTGACAAGATATGCCAAGATCATCTTGTATATTTCCTCCCAGTCCTACAATTAGTCATTTCTCTAAGGTCCTGGGTTCCTTCTATTGGAGAATGGTATTAAAAACCAAGATCTGGGTCCTGGATATGCTTGTTGCTACTGGGCTCTTCTTGACTGCAGCCGCTCTCAGCTGAGAGCAAGAAGAAAAATTATGTGTGTGTATTAACCTGCATATGTGCACATATCTGTAAATATGTCTATGTGTAAACATCTGAGTCTATCTTAAGTGAATCATGAGTTCATACTGATATCACCGACCATAATACATCATCACAGGGATCATTCTAGCCTCACTCACTTGCTTATCTGTAACCTCCCCGTACATCAGTGAGAACTCTGGTTCCCATAATCTGCCATTCATTTACTTAATTGTTCATTTCCAGTATACATGAACAACAGTATCAGAATTGTTTACTCATATACACATGGGAAATATTTTTTTATTGACCAAGGTACAGTCCTTATAGACCGTCTATTTTACCTTGACTCTTAGAAACTTGACTTATTTCCAGTTACTTAGGTCAGCAATTTCAGTGAAAGTGTTTCATACATTTGTAACGCGGTTAGATTGTTTGGTCATGATCCACATTCTATTTTGGTACCCCACACCTCCGAAATGATTTTTTTTTATTTATAGACATAAATGTTCACTCTGTGTGCCATCATGTTCTATGGGTTTTGGCAAATGCACATTGTCATGATGTATGTAACTATGTTATCATACTTAGTCTCACTGCTCTAGCAAATCCCCTGTGCTTCACCATTCAACACCCCTGCTCCCTGGAACTCTGGCAAACACTGATTTTTTTTTTTTTTATTATGGCTATAGTTTTTCCCTTTCCAGAATGCCATAAAATTGGAACTGTAGATTATGTAAACTTCCAGATGGAATTTTTATATGTACCAATATTCATTGAAGATTCATCTATGTATTTCTGTGGCGTGATGGTTCACACTTGAAATTGCCAAAAAACATCATCTTGTCGGAATGTACCAGTTGCGTATGTATTCACTTGCTGAAGGACAACTTGGTTGCTTCCATATTTTGATTATCAAGATTCACAAACAGGTTCTTGTATGGATACACATTTCCAAGTCGGGAGCGCAATTTCTGAATCGTATGGTAAGGTTATATTTACCTTTGTGACAAACTAGGACATGGTCTTCCCAAGTGAGCGTACATCTACACATTTTTATAGGCAGTGAATGAGAGTTCCTGTTGTGCTTCATCTTTGCCAGGAATGGGTATTGTCAGTATTTTAGATTCTAGTCAGTTTAATAGATGTGTGATGGTATCTCATTGCTGCTTAAATTTGCTATTCTATAACGAAAAATCATGTTGAGTGTCTTTTCACATGCTTATTTGTCATGTGAATACCTTCTTTGGTGAAGTGTCTGTTCAGATCATTTGCTCATTTTCAAATGGAGTTGTTTAGTTTCTTCCTGATGACTTTTAGAATTTGTTTGTATATTTTGGATACAAGAACCTTACCAGGTAGGTGTTTTGCAGCATTTTTCCTGCCTGCGACTTTTTCCCACATTTTTTAAACAGCCTTTCACGTAAATATTTTTTTTAATTTAATAAAGTTCAATTTGGCAGCATTTATTTCATGGAGTGTGCATTTGATGTTGTATCCAAAAATTCACTGCTAATCAATCAATCAATCAATCAAGCTCATTGCCAAACTCAAGGTTACCAAATTCTCTCTTACATTATCTAGAAGTGTTAAGAGTTTTGCATTTTACAATTACGTCTATAATCAATTTGAGTTATTTCTTGTGAAAAAGGTGAAAGCTCCGTGTTAAGATTCATTTTTTTTGCATTCAACATCCAATTGTTCCAACATTGTGTGTTAAAAAAAAAAAAAACAACTATTCTTTCTGTATAGAATTGACTTGCTGCTTTAAAATACAGTAGCTCACTGTGTTTGTGTAGATCTATTTCTGTTTTGTTCCACGGCGCTATCTCTGGGCTCGTTCACCTATCCCACACTGTCTTGATCACTGTAGCTTTTTAATAGGTCTTGAAATTGGGTGATACCAGTGCAACTCTGTTCTCCTTTTTCATTTTTCTTATTCTGATTCTTTGCTTATTCGTACACACCTTACAATCAGTTTGTCTATATCCACAAAAGAGCTTTCTGGGATTTTGATAGGGATTAAATTGAATCTATAGATCAAGTTGGAAAGAGTAAACATCTTAACCATATTGACTTTGGATACAGAATATTTCTTTAAGAAGACAGAGCAGGGGCACCTGGGTGGCTCAGTCACTTAAGCCTCTGCCTTTGGCTCAGATCATTATCTTGGGGTCCTAGGATCAGCCCCACATGAGGCTTCCTGCTCAGTGGTCTGTTTCTCCCTCGCCCTTCTACCCCTCCCCCTTGCTTGTGTTCTCTCTCTCAAATAATAAATAAAACCTTGAAAAAAGAAAACAATATAAACTAAGAATACAGTTTATCTCTCCATTTATCAGATATTCTTTAATTTCTTTCATCAGTCTTATAGCTTTCCCCATATAAACTCTAAATAGTCCATTAGATTTATAACGTACGAATCATCTTTTTTGATTCAATTATTTTTTTCAAATTTTAAAGTCCAATTGTTTATTGTTGGTGTATAGTAAGGCAATTAACTTTAATGTATTAAATTTGTATCCTGCCACCTTGATATATTTGCTTATAAGTTCCAGAAGTATTCCTATTGATTCTTTGGGATTTTCCATGTACTATAATGTACTCAGGGAACAAAGAAAGTTTTATGTCTTCCTTCCCAATCTGTATACCTTTTATTTTATTTTATTTTATTTTATTTTATTATTTTATTTCATTTTACTCCATTTTATTTTATTTGTTTTATTTCCCCAGCTAGAACTTCCAGGGTGATGTTGAATAGGAGTGTAAAGAGAGAATACTTTTGCTTCCTCTCAACTTCAGTAGTAATGCATCCAGTCTGTTATCAGCAGGTATGATGTTAGCTGTAGGAATTTTTTGCAGACTTTCATGATCCAGTTTAAGAAGTCCTCTTCTATTCCTTTTTTGCTGGGACTGTTTGTCATGAAGGGGTGTTGGAGTTTTTCAAGTGCTTTTGCTGCATCAGTTGATACGATTTATGATTTTTCTTTAGACTATTAATGTGGTAGGTTAGATTGATTTCCAAATGTTGAACCAAACATGGAATAAATCCACTTGGCCATAATGTATAATTCTTTCTATACATTATTAGATTTGATTTTTGTGTCTATGTTAATGGCCTGTGTGGTTTTTTTTCTTTCTTATTATGCCTTTATTTCACTTTAATATTGGAGTAATGTTAGTCTCATTGGATGCGTTAGGAAGTGCTCTCTCTGCTTTTATTTTCTGGAAGAGATTGTGGAGAATTACTATCATTTAGTAAATATCTACCTCCTTTGTAAATTTAGGTAGTTTTTGTCTTAAAACAATTTGGACTACTTCAACTTGGTAGACATAAAATTATTCATAGTATTCCTTTGTCAACTTTCTAATGTCCAAGTTATTAATAGTGATGAGGTCTATTTCCTTTCTGATACTGATAATTTATGTCTGTTCTTTTTATCTTGGTCAGCCTGGTTTGAAATTTATAAATTTTATTGATCTTTTCAAGATACCAAATTTTGTTTTTGCCGATTTTCTCTATTGTATTCCATTTTTAATTTCTTGGGTTCTGCTCTATTTTTTTTAATTAATTCTTCCCTTCTCCTTTTTTTAGGCTTAAATCTCTCTCCTCTCCTAGTTTCTTATAGTGAAAGCTTAGGTTATTGATATTAAATCTTTCTGCCTTTAGATTTTTTAAGGTTTATTTTCTGGGCCAAAATGTAGTGTATTTTGGTGAATGTTCCATGTGAACAAGAGAAAAATACATATTCTGCTCTTGCTGGCAGAGTAGTATGTAAATTTCAATTAGATCAAGTTGATTGATAGTGATGCTTAGGTCAACCATATTTTATTTGATCTATCAAAAACACTGAAGTCTTCAACTGTAATCCTGAAACTTGTCTATTTTTCTCTGTAGTTCTACCAGATTTTTTTCCTCCTATATTCAGCACTCTGACATTAGTTGAATCCCCATTTAAAGTAGTTATGTCTTTTTGTAGATCAGACACATTTATCATTATGTAACGATCCTCTTTTCCCCTAATAATTTCCCTTATTCTGAAGTTAGTTTTATCTGAAATTAATATAGCCACTTCAGCTTAATTTTGATTGGTGTTATTATGGTATATCTTTCTCTAAGCTTTTATTTTTACTAATTAGTTTTGTTGATTATTATATGAATCACTAATTTATTATTAATAGTATTTTATTCACTCTGAAAAATCTCTGTTGCTTTTGTATTCTGACAATTTATTTTTAAAGTGATTATTTGTGGAGGTGGATTAATATCTACAATGAAAGTGTCTTCTATTTGTTGCATTTATTCCCCTCCTCCCTTTTTCTTTTTCTCTAGTTTTAAAGATGTGTGCTCTATGATTCTATATTATCTCTTCTCTTGTCATATTAATTGAACTTTTAAAAAGTGGTACTTTCCTTAGAACATCCAATATACATTTTTTTGAAAGATTTTACTTATTCATTTGAGAGAGAGAACATAAGCAGGGGGAGAGGCTGAGGGAGAGGGAGAAGCAGGCTCCCTACTGATGCAGGGCTCAATCCCAGGACCCTGAGATCATGACCTGAGCTGAAGGCAGATGCTTAACTGACTGAGCCACCCAGGCGCCCCCGACATACATTTTTTACTAATCTAAGTTCCTCATGCAGTAACACCACAGCACTTCACATGTAACACAAAGCCTTATAACAGAGCATTCTGAACTCTTCTCTCCCCTCTGTTATGAGATTGCTGTAAATCATTTTATTTATCCTTATGCTAAAAGTGTAACTTAAGTGGATGGTTCTACTACTACATTATAAGATGCTTTTCTTTCTTTTTTCAAATCAACTTTATTACCTATGATAGAATTTTGAGAAGAGGAATGTAAATACGGCAGCCAGGTAGATAATAAATGATAGATGATAGTATAAACCCCAGGGCTCTAAAGTTTCTTTCTTCCTTGCAGGTCCTACTTGTTCTCTTTTAAAATCAGTAGCCTTCAGTTTCCTCTTCAGTATAATGGGAGTAATAATAGTACTTAGTATTTTGAAAATATAAAGTAGTCTTGCAGTATAGTGCCTGATGGTATAGTGCCAAACACAAAATAAACATTAGGATTATTACTATTTTTTAAAAATATTTTATTCACTTATTTGAGATAGCGAGAGAGCACCAGCTGCAGGGAAGAGCAGAGTGGGGTGAAGAAGCAGGCTCCTCACTGAGCAGGGAGCTTGAAGTAGAGCTTCATCTGATGACCCTGAGATCGGATTTTTCTTGCCCCTCACTTCCGGTGGGGTGGTCACATGACTCGCGGGGGGGGGGAGG
>NW_024425008.1:18052718-18090308 GCF_017311325.1 Ursus maritimus
CCGTGACCCGCTGTGCCCCCCCCCACCTCGGACCGGATCTCTCTCTAAGATAGAGAGATAAATAGATGATAGAAAGAGGATAGATAGATGATTGATTGATAGGTAGATAGATAGATGATAGATTAGATAGATAGATAGATAGATAGATAGATAGATGATAGATAGATCTTAAATTGCATGAGATTTTTAGTATTATTTTACCCATACTCTTCATTCCAATCATATGAGGCTATTAAAAGTTTATATTATTTTAGGCTGGCTTTTACCAAAAGCAAACCGAGACAATGATTTAAGAGCAAGTAATTTATTTGGGAGTTGATCTCAAAAAGCACTTCTAGAGAATGGATATGTGAGATAAGGAAGGAAAGGAAGCCAATACAGGTTGCATAAAAGATCAAGCTACCATGACAGACGATCCTCTTGTGGAACTCTGGGAGACAACATGCAACACACCTTGGAGATGTCTCATCATGAATACAAGGAAATTATGGTATTCATTACTGGCCGAGGGCTGTTCCCCGGAACACTAATTCCACATGCTGCACATATCAAGAAAGTGCCCTCAAAAACAAAGCCAAAAAAGCCACAGATACTAGCCCTAAGATGCAATCTGCACGTACTAGAGTGGAGATTTGACTGGCTATGAGAGAGGCACCATTGCATGTGTTACAGTCACAGTCTTTGATGCTGTGCATCAAAGTGCATAGTATTTTTTCCAACTAGAATATCCTGCTTATTTATTATTTAATTGTTAAATATAAAATCACTGTTCTTAAGAGATACCTTTTGTGGAAGACTTCATGATATAAGATCTTCATGATAATACATAATGTGGGTATTCTAATTTGCTGTGCTTTCTTCTAGAACACTACTTAAATTACTGGATTTTAATAATCAGTTGACCTTTCCATTACCAAAATTGACTCTAAGCTCCTTAAAAGCAGAGATTCCATTGTTGTAGGCCCAGAGTTTTTCATGGTACTTGGCACACAGTTTCTTCTCAACAACTATTAGTTAAAGAGATGTTTATTTTTAACTGCCAAATCTTAAAAACGTTTGAGCACAATCAGGGCTGATGAAAATTATATTCACTGAATGCCTATTAAAAATATGTATCTGAGGTCTCAGTGTTTACCTTTCTTCACAAATCAGCATATACGCACTGCAATAAAATGCAGTTCTGTTTTGTGATCATTTTCAACATTCATGAAATGACTCTTTTAATGAAAAAAGGTAACTTTCTAAGCAATAAAGCAGGAATAATTTTGTTTTTCTTTTTTCCTATGCCATTCTCTGTCATTCTCTATTCCAAGAGCATACTCCCCTTTGTGTCACTTTATTCTATGTTATACCATTAATATCACTTGCAAAGGTTGAGATTAGTTCATACTAAGTAGATTAAAGTTATTCAAGCAGAGTCTTTGTTATGCACAGAAGTGAAAAGCAGCATGGGAGCTCCAACCCAGCCATCATCTTAGCTTCTATGCTGAGTATAGGAGTTCTTTACATCCC
Organism: Ursus maritimus; assembly: GCF_017311325.1. NCBI lineage: Eukaryota > Metazoa > Chordata > Mammalia > Carnivora > Ursidae > Ursus > Ursus maritimus. The sequence goes on from NW_024425008.1 coordinate 18,054,231, forward strand.
ATCAATGGAAATAATGTATCAAAGGATGCAATTCCTAGAACCTAGCATTTACTACTTTTCCACATAAACCACTGCAAAATAAAATAACACAATCTTCTATAAGGAAGAAAAGAGGAAGACGTAGCTATAGATAATGCACTTTTTTTTTTTTTTTTTTTTTTTTTTTGCCTGTTTAATGATAAACCTCTTCAGAGAATTACCAAACTACCATAGGGAACCAGGTGAAAACAATAAACTTAGATAGATGATAGATAGATAGATAGATAGATAGATAGATAGATAGATATTAGTTTAGCTTATTGAGTTGGAACCCTATACTCTCTTTGCCCTTTCCATTAACTGTATCAAAGAGAAAACAGTGCTTTCTGGAGCCCTGAGTGGCTGTTAAATAAACATGTCACATTTATGAAAAGAAAAATTGCAGTAACTATGCCCATCAATAGGCATAATTAAATCACATTTTTATTTTCATAATTTCTTTTTAAAGCACAGTCAGAATTATCTTGGGAAGAATTGTGGGGATGGAATTTCAAAGATATTGAGGAGGGACTGCAAAATATTGATGTGAAATGAATTTAGATATTTCTTCATATTTTGAGGTTATATTTTACCCATACTCAGGATTGTTCATCCCGTTGGTTTTGTTTTCTCGCTAGATATTTTTAAATGTCTAACAGAGCTTAAATTTAATACCATACATTGACATCAGTTGTCACATACATTGTTACATAGTCCTTTAAAAATAGTGAATAAATCAAGTAGAACATTAATTACATGCTTAATTTATACATTCTGCTTCAAAATTAAAAATGATACATTGCTTTTCTTTAAAGAAAAAGCAAAGAGATTCTCTTGTAAATCTTTAGCTCCCATTTCTTACCTCCTATATTCTCTAAAATTCAGGCTTCTGAAAGTATAGCTATGAATTCTGCTAAAAATTAAGTGTTACACAAGTATATGTTAAATTCTGTCCAATATTTTTGTCAAGGGGAGATTAGTGAATCTACTTATAATGATCAACTTGCTAATATATAAAAATGCATTGTATGAATTCATTCAAGATTGGGTAGATTGTCAACAAAGATGGCCACGAAAATTCTTTCCATCTTTGTGTCTTTATACCTCTTCTTTGATCAAAAGGTGGGGACTACTTCTGCTCCAGTTGAACCTGGGCTGGACTCACGATTTGATTTGACCATCAGAATATGGTAAAAATGATGAAGTGCGAGTTCCAGAATCTAGTTCCTAAGATACCTGGTAATTTCTTTGCTTTCTGGAACCCAAATAGTGCCCTGTACTGAAGCTTGTCTGGATCTCTGGAGGCTGAGAAGCCACATGGAAGAAAATCAAGAGGCCCCCGCCAAAAGCCACCATCAATGCCAGGCATGTAAATAAGGCCATCTTGAGATTGCCAGGACCAGCTGCTCCCATCTGCAACTTCACAAGTGAACGCAAGAGAGACCATCTGAAGAATTGCCCAGCTGAGACCAGTTAACCAGCAGAGTCATGAAAAACCATAAATTGTTTTTACTTTAAGCCGCTTTATTTTGTGATAACTTGTTTTGAAACAACACATAACTAATAAAAAGATGAAGGGAAAAACAAACTACTTATAATCTAAAACTAACTCATCCCACTGGATAGGAAGCATCACAGATTTTAGAAAATTATTTTCTGTCACTTTGTTTTCTATTTACAACTTTCCATAATTAAGCTTCAAATACTTTTTTTCTTTTGCAAAGTAAGGCATAGCTGTGAAAGTAAATGCTAAGATCAATATATATCAAAGATTTTGAAAATATACAGCAATATATGATATATACAAAACCAAAAATATGTCAGTAAAACCTACAACAAATTTTCTTCTCTGTGCTATTTAGAACAAAAATCTGTTTAACACTGACTACAGGGCTAAACACTGGATTGAACACCCCCTAGTTATGAGGTCACTTCTGGAAATACATTTCTATTTGAGAAATTAATATTAGGGAGAGGAGATGTGCCATATAATAAAATCTTGTAGAGAGTTATTACATCGCTGAAGTAGTACTTTTATCAAATACCAAAATAAAGTGAATTTTACAGTAAATTTTTTTCTGTGCTGATGTGTCACAGTAATACATGACTCATGCTATTATATTTGTCAAGATGAACACTTAGACCAAAAGTGTCCTATTATACCTTCATTCCATCACACTTTTTCCATATATTAGTAATAAATGAAGACTCACATTGATTTCTAATATAAAATGTAAACAGAAGCTTTCAGACTTGTTCTGGTCCTTAGACAAGTATCACCTGTCCTTCTCAAGTCTGGGTGTTCATCAGAGCCTTCTGTAGAAGAATAAATCCCACAAGGTATTCTGATATGCTCTTAGGGCTGTGAACTACTGCTCTACATAACTGCTTCACTGCTAAAATCATTGCTGGTGGATTCTAAGTTAAACCATAAAGTCTCTTCTTATAGTTTGGTAGTCACGTGCTACCCCAAGGCTTTCACATCATGAAATGTCTCCTTCAGAGTGGATACATGTGGAGTCAATGTGTCAGATGCACCTGGGATGTTCGTAAACATTTAAATTCTCAAGCCACTTCCACAACCTACTAAATCAAAATGTTTAGAGAGAGCCTGGCTATCTGTATTTTTAAACAAGTCCAGCTGCTTGCCATTCTCTCTCTCTACCTCTCTCTCTCTTTAACGAAACCCTCAGCAATGCTTTCTGTCTGAGCCATGCATTTTATCAGAGCTAATCTGCAGATCACATTCAATCTCGAGTCTTACTGAAGGATGGATTTTTTTTTTTAAGATTTTAAATTTATTTGAGAGAAAGAGAGAGAAGGAGTGGGAGGGAGTAGCAGAGGGAGAGAGAGAGGGGGAGAGAGAGAATCTATAAATAGACTCAACAAACAGGGCTCCATGTCATGACCCTGAGATCATGACCTGAGTGGAAACCGAGAGTCTAGTTTAACCAACTCTGCTACCCAGGTGTCCCCGAGGAATCAATGCGTAATATGAAAAGTCTCCCAAATACATTTTACCTTTCAGTGTTACTCTTTGTTGACTTACCCTTCTCGTGTGGCACTGGCATACCCCTGATGAGAGAGATTTGAGTTTGGGGGCTGCTTCTAGCTTTCCCTTCTACTTTCATGTTGTAGCGTGCAGACCACTGCTACAGAACCCAGACACATGTCAGTGAGGAAGAAATCCTCCACTGATGATTCCTAAATGTGCAGAGGGACAATAACTCGTATTAGAGATAAACACTTACAATGTGTAAAACTGCACTTGATGTGTTCTGAAATATGCCATGTTGCATATCCACTCCTTTTGTGGACTACTGCCTATTACGGAGACAATGGTGCAGCTGGTCTGATGAAGCTGACAGCACTGAGATATGCGAGAATATACGACGTGATGATTTTTTCTAGACTTCATCAGCCAAACATGAGGATAAATTATACTGCATGAGCAGCTTTCCAACTGAAGAGTGTTGAAGTTGTTAGTGTGAAGTTGAAACTTAATAATGCCAACATAGGAGCCAGGTTGTATTATTTGGTGATAGAGTTTGGGAGGATACATTCTAATCATTTTATTTAAACTTTCCAACTTCATACTATGCATGAAATAGAATGAAATGGAAAAAAATATAGCAATAAGAGGATGTAAAAATACAAGAGATTTTTAAAACCAAAGCAGTACAACAGTCAGCTTTTCTATGAGAAGACAAATATATCTGCTTTTTAAATGTAATCATGGGGTTGGAAAATAATCCGTATACCATCTTGTTCTACCCCAACTTCTGGGAGGGAGAAGAGAAATTGAGAAGACTTTGCCATTATTTTTCTGTGGGATCTTAGGCAAATCATGTATCTCTCTGGCCTGCAGTTTCCCTTTATGTAAAGTTAGATCATTAAATGAGATGAGTTGGGAGCCCTCAATTTTGGAGAATTTTGTTGATAACCTGCAGATATTTAGTGTGCATAGATGTGTGTATAAATAAGCTACTTAGGGGCAGTTGGATGGCTCAGTGGGTTAAGTGTCTGCCTTTGGCTTAGTCGTGATCCTGGATCCTGAGATCGAGCCCCACATCTGGCTTCCTGCTCAGTGGGGAGCCTGCTTCTCCCTCTCCTTCTGCCACTCCCCCTGCTTGTGCTCTTTCTCTCTCTATCTCTCTATCTCTGTGTCAAATGGATAAATAAAATCTTGAAAATAAATAAAAATAAATAAATAAGATACTTATAAAAACAACTAAATTCTATCGTTACAGCATTTAAGAGAGAAAAATATTCCATACCAGCTCAATAAACTATTATTTTTATCGAGAGCTTTTTATTTGCCAGTCACCATGCTAAACTATTGATATGCATTTTCTATTTTTAACATTCAGTACAACATTAAGCTGTAGTTTTATTATTTTTCCCTTTTAACATAATGAACTAAGGCTTAAAGAGTATAATTTATCCAAGATCTCACAATTAATTGGTAATAGTTGGAGCTTAGATACCCTAGGGATTGTGACTATGCATTCTGTGGTTTTAATGATTGTGCCATGATTAAAAAAAAAAAAAAATTGCACCTTACTTTGTGTGTGGTGAATTCCAGTGTCAGAAAAATAAAGTTGTCTGTATATTCTCTAATATATGCTTGTTGGAATAGATTCCAAATCACAGTAATTTCCCCCTCTTTGCTACGTGCTCTTATTCAAAGGTTAGTGTCTGGCAGGCATGTCCTGAAAAAGAAAGTAATGAGAGGGGATTAACTCTACCAGATATGTAAACATTTTGCAAAGCCTCTAAAATTAAAATAGTGTAGAACCATGTGAATAGATAGAGCAATGCAATGGAGTAAAGAGCTCGGAAAGAGACACAAGAACACTTGAAAATTTCAGCTAGGATAAGATTGGCCTTTCAAATGCTGCAAAATAGATGAACTTTTCAAAAAATGGTATTGGGACAACCATATAGACATTCAGGCAAAGAAAAATTGGATCCACAACACACACCAGACAATAGAATAAACCTCAATAATTTCAGTAATCTAAATGTAAAAGTAAAATCATACAAGCATGCAAAGTAAGCAAAAAAAAATTTGTTATCTGCTATTATAGTTAACTTTTCTAAATTGGGCTGAGAAATCCAGAAAAAAAAAAAAAAAAAAGGATTGATAAATTAGCTCCACCAAAGGGGAAGGGAAATGTTTTGAATAAAATACTAGAAGGAAAAGCAAAAGATACTTACAAACTGGGAGAAAATATCTGTAACTTGTATCTCAGAGGTAAAACTCAAAAAATCAAGAAGATAAAGATTAGAAGTCCCTTTAAAAATTGTGCAAAATACTACACAGCTCCCAGAGATTAAAATATTCAAATAACCCATAAGCATCTGGAAGGATGTTCCGATACAAATTAAATTTCTACAGAGATGTAGTTATTTATATTTCAGATTGGCAAAATCCAAAATCTTGTCAACACACTCTCTTTAGGCAGATGAGGGAAAAACTAGCTCTCTTAAAATGCTCCTGAGAATGGAAAAGAAGCAGATCTTATAGGAATGAATTTGGAAATACTTAACAAATATTCGTGGCCTTTTATTATTTTATCCCAGCATCCCACTTTTAGAATTTCACCTTGAAAATATTATGCCAAAATTACCAACAACTTATATGCCAAGCTATTTGTAAAAGCAATATATTGAAAACAACACAAACATCCATCTACAAGAGATTGGTTGAATATACTCCTGTCCATACACACAATTAAATACTAACAAATCATTTTTAAAAAATGAATGAGGAAGGTTTATTATTTTTCAAATTTGTGATGAATTGTTCTCTCCTTCACTCTCCAATAAAACATATTTTAATTGTTATCCCAGAAGAAAAAAAGTAAACCTTATAATTTTCCAAATATATGCTTCCATCTTAGCTGTAGATATATATTTTTTTGCATTGGACAAGAAAATCCAGGGGGGAAATAAGTGAAATGACAAAGAAATCTACTTCTTAGATATTTACAAGTGATGTGGAAAAACCAACTATATTACAATAAATCTTAAGATAAAATCAAATTTAAATTTAAATCACAATGGCTTTTGACACATATAGATAACGTGCAAGCAAATTTAAATTGTGATTTTGTAGCTTTTCCCATTAACTGAATCAGTTCTGCCTATGTTCATGGATTCAGAATACTTCCAAAAATTATCTTCTATCTGTATTTAGTCTCTATTATTTTACCTTGTGTAAACAAGCATGCAATAAGAGATATAATAATTATTTCAAATATGTAAATATAATTAAAATAGAGTCAAATTTAAGGTTATGTTAGAAATACTTAAAAACTATTCATAGTAAGAAATTAAAAGAATTTTTATCGATAAAAATAGCTTTTGCTTGTTTTAAAGTTCACAGAAAGAGGATAAAGTCCAGTTTTATTAAACTACTGTAGAATGATATCAACAAAATGGTTAAGTGAGGAACTCCAAAATTCACCCTTCCATTAAAGCAACTGAGAGACTGGCAAAACCATCAGAATCACTTTTTTGGAACTCTGGAAATTACCAAAAGCAGCATAGGAAGCACTTATTCAACAAAATGACTGAAGCACAGTAAAAACAGCAAGCTTTTTGTTGTTTTAATTTGACCTTATTTCCATCCTCCATACTTCAGCTCAGTGGTAGCCTTGAAAACAACAGTGATAGCTGTGAAAATACCACAGTATGGGGACCAGTACAGAATAATGTCCTAGAAACACATACGGAACCTAAACAGACAAAAAGAGAAACAGAAAATCAGAATAGATCTATATTTAGTAAAAAGGTTGAGTCCGTAATCAAAAAACTTCTGATAACAAGAAAGTCCAGGACCAGAAGTTTTCACTGGTGATATCTACTACATGTTAAAGAAAAATTATCTTAAGTCCTTCACAAACTCTTCAAAATAGAAGAGGAATGCTTGCTAACTCAATCTACAAGGCTAGCATTTCCCTGATACCAACCAACAACGCAAGAAAATAAAATTACAGATCAATATCCCTTATAGATATAGATACAATAATCCTCAACAGAATACCAGCAAACATATTAGAATGATTATACACCAAGACCAAGTGAGATTTATACCAGAAATTCAAAGTTGGTTCAACATACAAAATTAATCAATGTAATATACCGTGCTACTATAATAAAGAAAAAAAAAGTGATCATCTCGAAGGATGCAGAAAAAGATTTTGAAAAAAATCCAACACCCTTTCATGATAAATACACTCAACAAATTAGAAGTAGAAGAAAATTCTTACCCTGATAAAGGGCATCTATAAAAAACCCACATTTCCCATCATTAATTGTGAAAGACTTAAAGCTTTCGCCTAAGGTCAGGAATAGTACAAGAATCCGTGTTCTAACTACTTCTATTTAACATTGTGCTGGAAGTTCTAGCCAGAAAATGAGGTAAGGAAAAACAAAACAAAAGACATCCAAATTGAAAAGGAAGAAGTAAAAATATACCTATTTGCAAATTGCATGAACTTATATATGGAAAATCCTAATAAATTCATACATTTAAAAAATTTATTAAATCTAATAAATTCAGCAAAGTTGTAGGATTCAAAATAAACATACAAGAATCAGTTGTATTTTGATATGTTAAATGAAAAACTCAAAAATGAAATTAAGAAAATTAAAAAGAATTAAATATTTAGGAAGAAATTAAGCCAGGGAAGTGCAAGAGTTGTACACCAAAAATAACCAAACAGTCCGAACAGAAATTAAAGAAGTGATACATAAATGAAAAGACATTTGTGCTCATGAATTGGAAAACTTAGCGTTGTTAAATGAAAATACTCCCCCTATTTATTAATGAATCCAATTCCTACAAAATTCCAACTACCTTTTTGCAGAAATCAGTAATATGATTCTAAAAAATCCTGAAAAAGAAGAGCAACGCTGGAGGACTCAGTTCACAAATTGAAAACTTACAAAACAGTGTGGTATGAGCATAAAGAAAGAAAGATCAATGGAATAGTTTGGAGTCCATTAATAAACCCATAAATCTATTTCCAACTGATTTTTGGCCTGATATTTCAAGGCCATTCAATAGGGTGAGAATAAAAAAAAAAAAAAAAAAAAAAGAATTAAAAAAAAAAATAGGGTGAGAATAGTCATTTCAACATATGGTGCTAGGATGATGGGATATTCAAATGCCAGAGCATGAAGTTGAATTCTTTTCTCACATCATATACAAAAAATTAACTTAAAATTGATCGACACCTAAATGCAAATTCTAAAACAATAAAACTCTTAGAAATAGAGATAATTCTTTCTGACCTTGGATTAAGTAATAGTTTCTTAAATATGACCCCAAAAGCACGAGTAAAAGAAAAAAATAGATTAATTGGATTTATCAAAATTAAAGAGTTTGTGCATCAAGAGGCATTACCAAGAAAGTAAAGAACCACCCACAAAATGAGATGAAATTTTTGCAAACAATATATCTCATAAAATCCAGACTATGTAAAGGATTCTTAAATGCATATTAAAAAGACAACTCAGTTTTTTTTTCTTTTTAAGTGGGTAGAGGACATGAATAGATAACGTTTCCAAAGGAGATATACAAATTGAATCATGAAAAGAATCTTAATATCATTAGTCATTAGGGAATGGAAATCAAAACCCTCATGAAATATTTCACGCACACTAGGGTGGCGATAACATATAAATGGAAAATAACAATTGTTGGTGAGGCTAGGGAGAATTGGGGCCTTCATACTTGGCTGGTGGAAAAGTGAAATGGTACAGCCACTGTGGAAAATAGTTAAAGGAAGGTACAGTTACCATATAACCTAGGAATTCCATTTCTAGATATCCAGAAAAATCCAGGAGAATCACAAACAAAACTTGTACAGGAATGTTCATAGCAGCAGTAGCCTCAATAATCCACAAATGGAAACAACCCAAATGTCCATCATCTTATGAGTAGATAAATACATGTGGTATATCCATACAACGTTTTATTTATTATTTAACCATAAAAGGGAATGAAGCACTACCTGAAACTAATGGAACATTGTGTGTCAACTATACTTCGATAAAAAAAGAAAAAATAATTCTGAACTCAAGGAAAAAAAAAAATGTGGGGGGATGAAGTACTGAAATTTGTGACAACGTCCATGCACCTTGAAAACATTATGCTAAGTGAAAAAAGCCAGGCACAGAAGGCCACATATTGTATGATTCCATTTACATGAAATGTTCAGGATTGGCAATACTCTAGAAACAAGAGATAGATTAATAGATACCAGGGGAAAGGAGGAGGAGGAAATTAGATGGTGTCAGTTTTCTATTTACCAATATTTATATGAATATTCAGTGATGCAAATACTCTGGAAATAGATAGTAACGATAGCTGTGCTACATTGTAAATATTTTTAAAACCACTGAATTATGCACCTTAAAATTATTTAAATGGTGGACTTTATGATATATAAATTTTGTGTCCATTAGAATGATATTATTTTATATGTGACATAAATTATATTTTTGTCACATTTAAACTACACAAATTTATGTATTTCTTTATTTAAATTAAAAAGATGAAATAGAATGAACAAAATATGTTTGAGATCCAAGTTGCCTTTGAAGAAAATAAATTTTTAAGTATTGGTGGACTATTCTATAAACTTTTTAAATTTAATTTCTAAACCCCTTTGCTTTCCTAAAGTTGAATACTTTCGTGCTTGAATCATGCTTTCACATAGTGCATTCATCAGGCTGAGAAAGACCTAATTCCCATTGCTAATTCACTTAAAACTAAATTTCTGAATGAGGATAGATCATCTGAGATAATGAGATATAACAATGCAGAAAAATAACGACATAATTCTCTCTCTCTCTTTTTCCATTTATACTTTTCACAGATCATCTCTTTTGGAAGGTGTCTGTGGTCACTGCTGCTTATCTGATCTTTCTTCCAAAGCCAACATCCATTCTTCAGTTCATGAGCTTCTGCCAAAACTGAATTCACCTAGCTCTAGAGTTGGGCAGGTTACTAAGGGCTGGGCAATCAGAGCAATACAGTATACTGGCCCTGTGATTAAGTCATGAGCGAATGTGTTTCAAGCTGAGGCATTAATAGCAATTAGCATTTTGTTTGGAATGTGACTCTAAACCTGTACTGTCAAATACTGTAGGCAGTATCCCAACGTGACTAGTTTAAATTGTAATTAATTAAATTTAAATAAGATTAGCGATTTAGTTTCTCAGTCACACTAGCTATACTAGTCAAGTGCTCAATAGCCACATTTGCTTGGCTCTTATGTTGGACAGAAAATACACAAAAACATTTCCATCATTGCAGAAATTTCTATTGGACAGTACTACCATGGTTCATCTAAACCAGCATTGTTCAATATAAATATTGGTAGTCTAAAATTATAGCACAATAAAAAAGTAAAAAGAAACAGCTGAAGTTATTTTTAATAAAACATTTGACCTAATAAATCCAAAATAGTATCATTTTAACAGGTTATCAGTATAAAAAATTTTAATGAAATATTTTGCATTATTTTTTTATAATAAGGCTTCAAAATCTGCTATGTATTTTACTTAGAGCATACCTCAATTTGGATCGGCTGCATTTCAATTGTCCAATAGCCACATGTGATTAGTGGCTACCATATTGGATGTTAGATCTAGAGTTGAAGCAGGATTTTTCAATTTGAGCATTATTGATATTTTAGGATGGTGGTAAGCCATATCCCTGGCCTTTACTCACTAGATGCCAATAGTTTTGAACCCAGTTGTGACTAACAAAATATGTACAGACATTGCCAAATGTCCCCTGGGAAGCAAAATTGTCCCCACTCAAGAACCACTGCTCTAGAGAAAGGACTGTTCTTCTTTCTGGAATTATTATCCATAAGAACAATGTAAACCCTGAGCCATTTGGGTTACCAAGTGGAAACTGAGAAAAAAGACAATAGAACAGGAGACAGAGCACAGAAGTGGGTAATAAGATTTCAGTCCGGGGCACCTGGGGTGGTCAGTCGGCTAAGGAACCGACTCTTGATTTCAGCTCAGGTCATGATCTCAGGGTCCTGGGATCGAGCCCCACTTGGGGCTCCATGCCCAGCGGGGAGTCTGCTTCAAGATTCTCTATCTCTCTCTCTCTCCACCCCCCTCTCGCTCTCTGCCCCTCCCCCACCTCTTTCTCAAATAAATAAATAAAAATTTTAAAAAATTTTTGAATATGATTTCAGTTACTTAATGAATGCCCTTATGCCTCTGGACATTGCAGTGACATAAACCAATATATTTCTTTCCTTAACTTAAGCCAGTTTGGGGGTGCCTGGGTGGCTCAGGGGCGCCTGGGTGGCTCAGTTGGTTAAGTGACTGCCTTCGGCTCAGGTCATGATTCTGGAGTCCCAGGACCAAGTCCCAAACCTGGCTCCCTGATCAGCAGGGAGTCTGCTTCTCCCTACCCCCCCTCATGCTCTCTGTCTCTCTCTCATTCTCTTTCTCAAATAAATAAATAAAATCTTTTAAAAAACCCAAAAACCTAAGCCAATCTGATTGGCTTTTCTCTAATTTGCAACTGTTATAATCCTAAAAGATCTGTCATTACAATCTAAATACATAAAATATACTCATTAGTATTTCTACCTCAAAAAGCAAAGAAGATTAATTCTTCCTCCCATATGATTTATGATAGCTTTCAATTTCCTTCCCAGAGTCACCCCATATAGAATGAAAGCTATTTTTTGCACACTTTATGTTTCAGATAAATATATGCAATTGGAAGTCTTGATAGAACTTTTTGCTAAGGTATCGGCATTAACTTTGTCTATTGTTAATAAAATTCATTCGTCAAAACTCTATGATAAGATGGGCTGCTTGTATAACCTTCATCGGCTACTGCTTTATTTTGATTCTCATATTTTCAAAAGATGAAAATTATGCAGCCAATGTGGCAATTCCCACTGGGAGTAAAATTGTAGTATTCTTTATGTGATTCTGTTCCTTTTTATCTGAGCTTTACTCAACAATACTGTCACCCTTGGATGAAGCTAAAAAATCAAGATACAATCTAAATAAGGCTTTCATCATGGTGTGAACATGAGTCACCTCCCCTGTATGGTGTTTTGGGAAAGATGCTGTGGATTTTTCTGAAAAGGATCTGCTTAATTGCCATTAAAAAGTGAAAACACTTCTTTGAAACAAATCTAGATAAAATAAAAATTCTTCAAAGAGGTGAAGAAGGATGAAAGTCAGTTTGACTTGTACAAGGAAATTTTAGCTTAATTACACCACCTCTTACATCAGTTTTGGGTATTTTAACTAAGTCACATGATTCTCTCTTCACACAAATAAACTCAGCCAACACTTTCATGTACACGTACTGCTCAACATATAAATTTTCAGACCATTTTTCAAAAGATGCATTAGAAAAAAGTAGTTGAGGAGCTCCTGGGTGGCTCAGTCAGTTAAGCGCCTGTTTCAACTCAGGTCATGATCCCAGGGTCCTGGGATTGGATCTCAGGATCAGGTCCTGGGATCAAGTCCCACGTTTGGCTTCCTGATCAGTGGGGAGTCCACTTCTCTCTCTCTCGCTCTCTCTCTCTCGCTCTCTCTCCCCCTCTGCCCTTCCCCAGCGCTCATTCTATCTCTCTTTCTCTCAAATAAATACACAAAATTTTAAAAAAGAAAAAAAGGAAAAAAGTAGTTGAGAATGTTCTGAATAAGATACAATGAGTGTCATTTTCTCTTCTTAAACTTGATGTATCTGTATCTGCCCAGAGGCCAGCACACTTCCAGGCATTGCATTTCTTCACTCATATACTCAGGCCTTTTACAGAAGAAAGTGAATATACAAAGACTCTGCATAGAGGTATGACCAGAGATAGCCTTTTAGGTCAGTTCATGGTCCCAAAAGAACTGACGATAGACAAAGCAAATTAGTAGAACCTTTCTTCGCCAAGGAAAACTCACAAGCATTTTTCAATGAAATAAAATCATGTCATTCCAGTGACTTCTATAATGGTTAAAAATTTGGTTATTTCATTCCGACAACTGACCTCCTTTTTGGATCGGCTTAGTGAAAAAGAAATAGGGTAACATCTAAAAAAAAATTTGAAATGTTTAGTGACAATTGCAATAAAGGCGGTACCATATTATAAGTCTGAAGAGTCTCATGTTTTAATAATACTTTTTTTAATGTGGTAAAACATAAATAACAAAAAATTTGCTAACTTAAATATTTTAAGTGCACAATTCAGTGGTATCAAATACATTCATACCGCTGTGCAATTATTACCGCCATCCATCTATAGAAGTCTTTTCATTTGCAAAGCTCAAACTATACACATTAAACAATTACTTCCCATCCCTTCCTCCCTCCAATCCCTGTTAATACCTTTCTACTTTCTGTCTCTATGAGTTTGACTATTCTACGCACCTCATGTAAGTGGAATTGTATAATATTTGTCTTCTCGTGCTTGGATTACTTCACTTAACATAATAACCCCAAGGTTCATCCATCTTGTAGTACATGTCAGAATTCCTTTTATTTTTAAGGCTGACTAATATTCCATTGTATGTATATACCACATTTTGTTCATCCATTCATCCATCAGTGAATAGATGCATTGCCTCCATGCTTCAGATAATGTAAATAATGCTGCTATGAACATGAGTGTGCAAATACATTTTTGAGACTCTGCTTTCAAATATTTTTGGTAGATACTAAAGAGTAGAATTGCTGGATCATATGATGATTCTATTTGGAATTTTTTGAGGACTCACCGTACTTTCTTCATAGCAGCTGTACCATTTTACATTCTCACCAACACCGCGCAAGAGTTCCAAAATCTCTGCATTCTTGCTGACACTTGTTATTTTCTGTGTTTTGTTTTTTTATGTAGTAACCATCCTGATAAGTGTGAGTGGTATCTCATTGTAGTTTTGATTTCAGTTTGTTCAATGATTAGTGATGTTGAGCATCTTTTTATGTGTGTATTGGTCGTTTGTACATCTTCTTTTTTAAAAATGTCTATTCTAGTTCTTTGCTCATTTCTGAATTTTTTTTGATGCAATTGTTGTTGACTTTTGGAAGTTCTCTACATAGTCTGAATATCAATTGCTTATCAGATTCATGACTTACAAATATTTGCTCCCATTCTGTGGGTTGTTATTTTTCTCTGTTAGTACATTTGACATTTGAAGCCCAAAAGTTTTTTTTTTTAATTTTCATAAAGTCCAATTTATCTATTCCTTTTGTTGCCTGTGCCTTTGGTGTCATAGCCAAAAAATGCCAAATCCAGTGCTGTCAAGCTTTTGCCCTATGCTTTTTACTAAGAGTTTTATAGTTTTAACTCTCACGTTTAGGTCTTTGATGTATTTTGAAATGTATTTTGTACACAGTATATGGTAATGGTCCAATTTTAATCTTTTTTATGTGGATGTCCAGTATTCCTAGCACCATTTTTTGAAAAGACTGTCCTTTCCTTATTAAATTGTCTTGACAATTTGATGAAAATCATTTAACTATCTATGTAAAAGTTTATTTGTGGACTCTCTATTGCATTGCTCTGTATAACTGTCTGTCATTACAAACAGGTCTACATGCCACTGCCACACTGTTTCGACTGCTACAGCTTTGTAGTTAGTCTTAAAATTAGGAAGTGTGAGAATGGGTTTTGAGATTTCTTGAGAAGAGAAAACTAAGAAACAAACAAACAAAAACACTTGACATTTTATTATCCATAACAATCTCACTAAGACAGGTAAAATGCTGGGTTAAATGTAATGAGTGTGTGTGTGAGGATATATCTTTAATTACCAACATCATAGTTAAAATGGTAATAATTCATAGTAGGTATGTAAATGAGGTAGGTGAAAGTGAGAATCAAAACATTGAAAAACACTTTATTTTAAAAAATTTAAATGATTTTTTAAAACAAAATAAAAAATTCTGCAATTCTCATTCTTAGTGGGTGTGTGTGTGCTGAAGGCTCAAGTCAATTTTCTTCTACATTTTCTCAAAGTATAATGTAATAAATATTTATTAGGTAAAATTTTTTCAGGTCCACATAAAGAAAAAGTGACCATGTCAAATTCAGTCTCTCTTCGCTGATTACTGAGAGGCTAAAATGAGCTAGGGCAGACAGGGAAGGATGACCCAGGTGTATGAAACTGGCTTTCCTTTGAAAGGAGTAACAACCGTTTTTGTTGTTCCTAGAAAAGTGAATGTTAACTTTTGCTTGCAAAAGGAAAATATTTTTACCTTCTTATAAATAAGCTTTCTAAATTAATCTATTTTTTATTTTTTTATTATTTCATTGAATTTATGGATCATTTTAGTGAATCTTTGAAATTAAGCTCCAAATAGTGATGAGTTTGGAACCAATAGCATATTTTAAATATTATTTTTAAAACATGTTTAAACTTATGGAATAGTTTTTTAATACATTGGAAATGTTTCAGAGTTGATCCAATTTTATGTTCCTTTAATGTAAAATTTATTTCACTTTCTAGGTTTTCATGCATGCTACTAGTTGAGGAAACAAATGGTTTTCACACATGTAGAGTTACATTTATTATATGTCATCCATCATATTCACAATATGGAAACTCAAATACACCAATTCACCAAAAGTTGTATGATGGAGAGTTTTATATGCATTCAACCAGTTTTAGGTAACTTTATAATTAAAAATAACAAACATAAATTGACCTGACTATATCTAGGAGCCTAATAGATTTAATGTATTATCTATAGGTGGTTATTAATGATAGGCATCATTGTTTTTATAACAAACAGAAAGGAATGATTGGCATTACATCACTTCAACATTTAAGTCAGTACAGGAAAAAATGGGCCACTTATTACAGTCAATCAACTGTGGTTGTTGGCTGTTAAGAGCATGCCTTTTATCAGATGAGACAGTAATATGAATTGATAATTAGATTCTATTATGTGCTATATAGAGAGTGTACACTCAAAAGCTTTCCAAATTCAAAGAAGGGAATGAATGAGGGGTATTGAGTTTATGGAAAGCTTTGTCAAGGAGGTGATTTTTGAAATAGGCTTGGAAGAAATGACATTTTCTACATCCCTTTTTTCTCTAAAACTTTATCATTCTACTCCTTCCAGCCTACATCCTATGTTTTAGTTGCTTCCCTTTACGTGGTTTCTTAGATCCTCCAGAATGACCACAGATCATACTTGATGCTTTTATAACACATTTGCATATATTACATTATATTGTAATTTGAGTTTTAATGTCAATCTGCCTCATCACACTGACTTCCCTGAAGACCACAGGAGGAGGTTTTGTTAATTTATGTAGCAACAGCATGTGAAACAATGTCTGTGCCAGCACTAAAAAGAATGGATGAATCAATTAATATATCATATATTCCCAGATGGGGAATTGGGGGAAAGCATATTCCTGAAAGCTGTAATAGCACCAACAAAATGCAAGAGAGAACATAGCAAGAATAATATTGTGAAACTAGAGTTTAGCATGCATGGAAGTGTCTTACATTGTTCTACTTCTTGATTTTTCCAGATTCTATCAGGTTATATACTACTTATATATTAATTCCATTTATTTATTTTCTCTCATCTAATTAGATCATCAAAGTAAGGATATAGTTCTCTCTCCCTTTCTTTCTCTCTCTCTCCTTGATTTTTTGCCAGAGCCGAGAATAATGTCAAAGGTGATCTCATTTGGGCAATATTAGAGTTGAAATTCAAACTCAGGTCTCAGTTATTCATAAAGTAATTTTCCAAAATCAACATTCAAAAATGGACATAATAACTAACGATACTCTTTAAAGTTCATTTCAACTACAATTGTGTATTGAGGATTTAACATTTGCAAAATAACATAAATAATAATAAAATGTAGAAAAGTGAACAGAGTAGAATCTATTCTCTTGAGTTACTCATAGTCTACTATGTAATTCAGGCAATTACAGATCTCATTATAAGGTAGAGAGGTATTAGCTATGACAGAGATAAGAAAGTATTTTCTTGACGCATGGGATTCAATCCTGTTTGGGAAGACTGAAGAAGGATTTGTGGATGAAAATTTAAATAACTTCCTTCTTTGAAAAATAAAATAATAATAAAAAATAAAATCCACATTCTCTAAGCTTAGCACTAAAAGATTAATTTACACATAGGGAGAGATAGTTAGGTGTAGATACATATGCAGCTTACAGTTTTATCACCTGAGGTTCAACATTCAGTTGTTACCTGACAACATTTATTATTTTCTCTGGAGTGAAAAATAAGAAGTACCCTGTGGAAAAACAAATCATGAGGGACAGTCTTCCCTAAAATTTTTAACTTACCATGGTTGTGTGAATTTTCTCCCTTCATGGGAAAGTTTTCAAAGGCATTGATTTTACTGTTTCTTTTTAAGGGAGATGATTCCTGTGTCATTAATTTTAGCCATTCTGACAGGTAACAGATGTTGGTAAGGATGCAGAGAAAGGGAAATACTCTTACACTGGTAACGGAAATGCAAACTAGTGCAGCCACTCTGGAAAATAGTATGGAGTTTCCACAAAAAGTTAAAAATAGAACAACCCTACAACCTAGCAATTGCACTACTATATATTTACCCAAAGGATAAAAAATACTGATTTGAAGGGGCTCATGTACTCTGATGTTTATAGCAGCATTATCAACAATAACCAAATTATGGAAACAGTGCAAATGTCCATCAATTGATGAATGGATAAAGAAGATGTGGAATACACACACACACACACACACACACACACACACTGGAATATTACTAAACCATCAAAAACAGTCAAATCTTTCTATTTGCAAGGACAGGGATGGAGCTAGAGTGTATTATGCTAAGCAAAATAAATCAGTCAGAGAAAGACAGATACCATATGATCTCACTCATATGTGGAATTTAAGAAATGGAACAGATGAACATATGGGAAAGGAAAAAAGAGAGAGAGAGGCAAACTGTAGAGACTCTTAACTACAGAGAACAGACGGAGGGTTGCTGGAGGGGAGGTGGGGGAGGATGAGCTAAATGGGTGATGGGTATTAAGGAAGGCACTTGTAATGAGCAGTGGGTGTTATATGTAAGTAATGAATCACTAAATGAATTAGTGAAACCATTATTATACTATATGTTAACTAACTAGAATTTAAATCAAAACTTGATACAAAAAAATTTTAAAAATGATAGTTCCTTTATAGAGAGTAAAATTCCAAAAACAAAAACATGGGGTAGACATTTCAATCTCAAGAACACCAGACACAAATGCACAATTGTGCAAAGGAAATATTGTCAAATGGAGGATGGTTCTGAGTTTGCAGTGTGGAATAAGTACTATAGTGTGTAATGTGGAAGATGGAGAACAGACTAAGACAAGGGTCTTTAGTGTCTTATTGATATGTTGGATTTGGTTAAACAAGCCATGGGGAGTTAGAAAAATATACCAATCTGTCTTCAGTGTGAAGGATGGATTGGAAAGATCAGAAAATAGAAGCACAGATCCTCAAGATAATAGGCAAGAAATTACTACCCAAACCTAGGGCAACAGAAAAGAAGTCATGAGTGTAAGAGTTCTGAGTTGTAAAAACAATAAAATCACAGAAGCACTGAAGAGTGGAAAGAGATGTAGCTGGGCTTCTTCTGCATTATACCTAGTAAGCTCCAGAGAGACAACATTAACCTAGAAAAGAGGTCAGGGCTAAATTATATAATGAAAACATCTCAAAGATTTATATAATAATCAAAGGGAGCTCTGTAGATCCAATTAAAATAACCAAATCTCGATGTAACATGGAAAATCAAAAGCACAAACACTATGAATCTGACAAAGAATTTTCTTTCTAAAATCCACCACAAAGATTTACAGTTAAAAAAAGCAAAACTAATTTTAAAAGAAAGAGGGTGTGTGTCTTAAAACCCCAAATATGTAAATCTATACTCTATCTTAATGGAAATCTTAATAGTAGAAAAGGAATAAATAAAATAAGATGACTGGTCAGATACATATCTATGTATCACATATGTTTGCTTGGTATTTAACTTAGCTTCATTTTTTGACACACAAATATTTTGTGGGAAATTAATTGTTGTTCTTCTGTTGTTTGTAAATTTTTATGTACACAGAAGCATCTGTATTTCTTCTTTTATTTTATAAATAGAAAAGCAATCATCAACCTGAGGTGAAAATAATTATTCACAGATTTTGTTCTAGTTATTTTATTTTAGATTTATGTATTTACCCTTCCTAACTCAAAAGCAAAATATTTTGCAATATATTGCTAGATAGGAATCTAGCAATATATTTTCAGACTTTTTAGCTTTAGCCTCGATGTCATTTATTCAATACTTCCCTCACTAAATCCAGGTGCATTTTTGTTATGTAATAGCTAACTATATAGACACTACTCAAATAATGTTATTAACTAATAAATTTAAAAGACCTTTCAAATAAATATTCCGAGAATATTGGCAAGACTGTACAAGAAAAGAAATATGAAAGGTTATCAATCTTTTAAAAATGTTCCACTTCATTATGCTAATGGAGAGTCTATTTACTCTCCCAGAATATGCTTTTAATCATTGAAATACTTTGGATGTTTGCACCTTTGGGGGTTGGAAGTTGTTTGTTTTTAATTGGAGAAAGAGATGGTAATTTGGCTTTGGAAGAAGACAAGTAGATAAGCTGAAGGGAATGGAGTTTAAGGAATGAATGGTATCTCATAATTTTTTGATCCTAGAGAATTCTTTGGTCTGCAATGGATAGAAGAGAACGCGCTCCAAACAGATGGAATTGTTCATGATAGACTTCGAGACTATTGATACTGCAAATTCCCTGTGCGGTGCAGGTGACTGAGCCGGGAAGGGGCTGTTCTGACCTGTCTCTAGGAAACTCTAAGGATGGAAAGAATTGAATAAATCCTCTAAGGAGGGAGAGATTTGAATAAATCCAAAGACCGCCCCTGGCAAGCAGGCACATTGCAGCTCCTATGTTGGCCAGTGGTCAACGCAGAGACTCTATAGCAGTGCCTTAGTAGGAATAGGAGTAGAGAAGGAAGAATAAAAGCTTACTTGGTAGGCATGTGTGGGACAAGCCCTTGAGAAATTGAGCAAATTACTTTCTCAGAAGCCGATCTTCTTTTTCGGTAGAATTCCACGATTTTGTCTATGAATTCAAATGTCATTTTATTCTGTAGAAACAGGCTATTAGTTCTTAGATGTTAAGGTTACACTTGCAATCAAAGAAACAAAAATGAAATAATAGGTAATCATAATAACCAACACGGTTTGAGGTTCTATTATTTTGCTGGATGTGTTCTATACGCTATTAACTATAGTCAGTCTTGTCATATCCTTATATAGGAAGGGCCATCAAATTATGTGACCAGAGTCCACTCTAAGTTTGCAGTGAAGAAATTCCAGTTATCCTTTAAATGTCTATAATAGTAGTAACCCTAATACACAGAAAAATTGGGAACATAATTCAGAATCCCATGAAGCTGTAAATAGGCTAGTGGAATCCATCAAATGGTAGAGCTCCCTAGATTGATGATACTGATTCTAATTTCCCCTGGAGATTGGGTAGTGAGATGACTTAATCTCAAGGATGTAGGTTTCTACTTTCTTAAATTTTAGAATCAAAAAACATGGTAACTGTATAAAAGGGCTTATCTTGATAGGTTCTAAGCAAAATTTTTCCTTAAAATGCAATAGTTTTACAAAAAACTGAAAGTTTCTAAAAATGTGAAACCTGAACGTCCCCTGTGCTGGAGCAGTCCCAGTCCTGGGTACATACCTTAGATAAATAAACACTTATGCTCACTCAAAATCCATACACAAATGTTTTGAGTGGCTGTATTAATAATCATTCCAAACTGAAAACACCCCAGGGTCCTTCTGTAGATGAATGGATAGATTTGCTTTATCCATATAATGGAATATTAACAATAAAACACAACTGTGTAGATGAATCCCAAAGACATTATGCTAGGGAAATAAACCAGTGTCAAAAATTGTATACTGTATGATTTCTTTTATATAACTTTCTATAAAAGCTTAACTATAGTGACAAAGAATAGTTTGGTAGTTTCCAAGGGTTAAAATTAGAGGGAATTTGTGATGAAAAGGGCAGCAGATGAGAATTTGGGGGGGGGAATGGTAATGAAAGTATGCTCTATCCTGATTGTGGTTACATGATTCTATACAAGTGTTAAAAATCATAGAATTATAGATCACAAGAGTCCCTTTTAATTTACATTAACTTTAAATGAAGATTTTTAAAAAATAACTTAAAAAATTGCACTGATAAGATATGCCCTCAAACATTATTTACCTCTGGATGAACAAAGTTAAAACCCGAAAAAAAAACAGAATTAAGTGAAGAGATATTTTAGAGGGGAGGGGGGTGGGGGATTGGGATAAGCCGGTGATGGGTATTAAGGAGGGCACGTATTGCATGGAGCACTGGGTTTTATCAGCAAACAATGAATCATGGAACACTACATCAAAAACTAATGATGTACTGTATGGTGACTAACATATCATAATTTAAAAAAAAAGTGAGGAGATACTTTTAAAAACTACATATTTGTTATTTTTCTGGAGAACAGAAATCTAAACCTGTGAAATAAGTTAAGAGCAGTTACTTTAAGAAAATTTAGCTTGTAAATTTAGTGTAATAGCTTCCTAATTACAGTTTAAAACAAGTTGTTTAGCAATCTATTTAGACTTTTATTTTAATTTGAAATCTTACTATTTTATACAGTCTTATGTTTCTAATAACTTATATTTTACCATACTTAGAAATTTATTATACTTTTAATAATTACCGAGGAAACTATAAATATTGTGTCTAAGTCAATTAAATGACTTAAAGTGAAAACAAATGGTATAATTTTGATTTAGAGTGTTTGGCCTTAACTTCACTATGTATATTAATGGTGCCAAGCATTATTCAAAAGCCACTTTAAAATGTTTTTCAAATTTCTTAGACTTGTAAATAGAATCATCAAAATCATAGGTTGAACAAAAGCTTAAGGAAGAGGTAGGCAACTGGAAAACTTGTATATAAATTCTAAGATCAAAATAACATCTAAATAACCTTTTCTTCACACAAACTTATCTTCAAGAACATCAAAGACCTGACACAAACAGGTGCTATTATTTCCCCCATTTTGCAGATGGAGAACAAGACACAAAGAGGTTAATTTATATCTCACGTACAGAAATATCCAGTATTGCTGCAAAAGTGAAGTATTAAGAACCCTTGTATGGTTCCGTTTTAATTGCAAATTATAAAACCCAGAGGGCAATTAAGCAGCATTGAATTTCTAAAATATGTCATTATATCTGACAATTCCTTTAGTGGTCATATTTTTCTATTAAAAATTTAACCTTTAAAAAAATTTAACCTATATTATACTGAAAAGTTGGGAAAAAACAATGTCTTATATTAAGGTATTGGTTAAAAAATTGGTTAAATCTATACAACATAAATGGCTCAAGAGCTATTTGATATAACACAATACAGCTCTGAAAACTTCTTCTAGAGGGAAGAATATAAAATTTGTTAAGTATAAAAATAAATTTGTTAAGTATAAAATTTTGTTAAGTGAAAAAAGTTTAAAGTAGTAAGGACATATGATTTTAAGTACCCTGGTCATACACTCACATCATGAAATGACAGTTCTCAAAAAGAATTGAATCATATATACTAAAATGATGGCAATGTATCTTCCTAAGTCGTAAGCTGATTTTTGCTTTACTCTTTTTCCAGCTTTCCTGACTGAATGAAAATATATCTGAAAGAGAAAAATATATCCCATTAAAAATAGTCAGGTAGTGCTTACGTGCAATATTGTGTACTGATTCAGTCATTCACTGAGAGAAGAAAACATAAGCCTGTCATCGGCTTCATGCGTGCTTTCTCCTATGTAATTGTCTTAACTAATGCTGTTCTCATGGTCAGCATCTTCTCTCATAGGACTTCATGGATCATAATTGCACATACGGGTACTTCTTGGTAGTTTGGGAAATTAAACATATAAAGAAAATACCTTTTTTAGGTCTTATTTCTTATTTTACTTGTAGTTTTTTCTTCTAAGATAATAAACTCTGTGTCTTTAGAAATACATATTCATAAACATTCTCCAAACTCCAAAGAGCAAACGTACGCATGGATATTTAACCTCTAAAACTCAGAGTAAAAACAAAGACCAAGAAAGACACAATAACGTAGCCAAATTCCTGGTTCATGCTCAACACTTTTCTTCCTGGCTAAGATATCATAACCTGAATTGGATTTCCTTCAGGCCTGACTGCCACAGATTTCCTCCAAAGGGGCTGGAGGCACCCTCCTCTTCCTTTGCTGTTTTCATTCAGTCATCTAGATTTTTTAACAGGGTCATGTGCAGTGTACAAGATTAATCTTCTCCTAAAAATAGCATTTCCCTTACAGTGGTTAATCCATGAAAGCCTAAAAATTAAAGAAAATCTTTTGACTTCAAGTAACATCAAGCAGGGATTTGGGATAGTGTGTCTTGTTTTGCCTTTGATATTTAGATCCCTTTCTGAGCCCACTTAGACATTTGTAGACCTCCAGGTATGAGGGATATATGGCTTTGTTTTGACATCAAAGTTCAGGGGGAGCGAGCGGGTAGAATACTAACGAGCCCTGTGAGCTCCAAAGGACATGATTAAGCTGTAATTGGTAAGCAGGTGCAGCTCAGTGAATAATTGGTTGGAGAGAACACTCAACCTGAAAAAATAAAAATAATCTCATCTGATTTGTTTTTCCTTTTCTCTTTCTTTCTTTCTGTTGGGGGGGTTGTTTTAGATAATAGTGCACAGTTAATAACAGGAGATACTGAGTCATTGATTTTTCTGCAGAAATTGCTGATTAAGGTGATAACCAATGGCAAACAGCATATTAAATGCTTGTCACAAAAACTGGACTGAAAGATCCCAGACCCTAAAAAAAAAAAAAATATTTCCAGTTTGGTTGCTGTGAAGGAGGGTATGTTGCGACCCATCCTCTATGTCATACTGCTCATGAAATTCTTGCGCCTCCTGCTGATACTGTGATGAGCAGTCCACTGGAGTCTGTGGCTTCCCCTTCAATGTCAAGCAAAGCAAATCCTGGAATCCATCTGCTGGAGTGTGGCTGCTGCGAGGAGTGAAGCCATTTGTCTGGGCAGCAGCACTACAGGAGCTTAATGGGGAGAGAGTCTGATTGCCAGCACCAAATTTGTTTCACAACTAGCCAGCATCTACTCGTAAGGAACTGAGAAAAGACTGGCACTCAGGTAATGGGATGGAATTAAGCATGGTGCTGAAAGGCTGTGTCATGGAGGGATCTACCGAACCGTTATCTGAGCACAGTGTTGAGAGTTACACTCAATTTTAGCCACGAAAATTATCCGTTTTCATAAAAGCACCTGATTTTTCACTGCCAGAACAAGTGCCTTCACCATTAAAACAATAATAAATAAAAAATACAACAAAATATTCTTGTATAATTCTGCCTCCCATTTTAAGTGGGAGAGTAACATATGTAAGTCTTGTTATTTTTTAAAAATTGTATTTCACATAATGATTTGAGATTTTCTTCTGAACCAATGCGTGTGTAGTTGTGTGTGTGTGTGTGTGTGTGTGTGTGTGTGTGTGTGTGTGTTTGAGAGAGAAAGAGGGAGAGAGAAAGAGGGAGGTTTCTTTGTTGTAGTGTTGTTATTTTATGGCTCAAATCCGCCACTTACAAAATGAGTTTATTGAATTAAGTGGTGTGAAAGGTACTTTCCACCACATTGATGACATCAATTTCCCCAATGCTTTAGTTCAAAATACGTAACAGTTTACATCAGCTGAAAGTTCTTATTTTTTATAATACTCCTGAAAATGAAATAAATAATTTTCCCCCAAAAATTAGGGAAATATCTGAAAATCTCTTTATTAGGGTTGTTTGGAAGAGATGTTGTCAATCATATCAAGCTGTCTTAAGTCTTGTTATATATACGTTCCCACAGAGCTGTAGACAATTATAGCAATTTGCTTTCACCAGCAGTGACTCTGTTCCATTTCACCAAGTCCTCATCAATTTGAACTCATCAATCCTCTTCTTTTTATTACTTGATTGTTTTTTTAAATCTCATTTTAATTCTTTTGATTAGTACCAAGTCCAATTTAATACTTGCTAATTTGTATTTCTTCAGAGTATTTTTTGCTTTATCATTTATCTACCACTATCACTGGCATGTTTATATATTATTTATTCATGAGTTTACCTATCGGTATATAGCTCTATATATCAATTGTTGATATTCACATAGATTTCTTAGACCAGTTCACGGAGGTGTGACAGACATACAAGTAGCTGTACATATTCAATGTATACAACTGGATCTCCACGGTCTATGTCATAAACATACCCATCACCTCCAAAAGTTTCCTCCCATCCTCCTTATTTATTATTATTGTTATTTTTTGTGCTAAAAGCACACCATAAGATCTTCCCTCTTAGCAAATTCTTTTTTTTCCCTAAGATTTTTTTTATTTATTTGACAGAGAGAGAGAGACAGCCAGCGAGAGAGGGAACACAAGCAGGGGGAGTGAGAGAGGAAGATCCCAGGGTCCTGGGATCAGGCCCTGAGCTGAAGGCAGACCCTTAATGACTGAGCCACCCAGGCGCCCCTACCCTCTTAGCGAGTTCTTAAGTATACAACCCAGTACTGCTAACAACAGGCACTATGTTGTAGGGTAGATCTCTAAAGCTTATTAATCTTGTATAACCAAAACTTTGTACCCTTTGAATAATACCTCCCCATTCCCCCCTCCCTCAGCCACTGGCAACCACCATTCTCTGCTCATCCAAACCTTTCATCTTTTAATATGTTTTGCTTTTTTTTTTACTTTATAAAAACTGTTATTTCAAGATAGTTTCTTTTAGTATGTTTATGAATTACTTTTTATCATTTATTTTTTCATGGATTCTTATATTTAACTTTTTATAGTATTATTTTTTCTGATTAGAAAAAAAACATACATGATCTGAAAGTAGGAAAACATAAAGAAGAAAATAAAAATTACCCATAATATTTCATTTATATTTTTTTGCTTTACAATGCACATTAAATGCACATCACAACATTCAAACAACTGCTTTCTAATTTGAAAGTTCTTTATCAAGTGATTTGATTCAAATCAATGTGGCCAGCTACTCTGTTTGATTTAGAACTACCATACGATCCCGTAATTCCACTACTATTTACCCAAAGAAAACAAAACCAGTATCTATCATATTTCTTTTTTTTTTTTTAAGATTTTATTTATTTATTTAACAGAGAGAGAGAGACAGCCAGTGAGAGAGGGAACACAAGAAGGAGAAGTGGGAGAGGAACAAGCAGGCTCCCAGCAGAGGAGCCTGATGTGGGGCTCGATCCCAAGTCTCTGGGATCACGCCCTGAACCGAAGGCAGATTCTTAACGACTGAGCCACCCAGGCGCCCCTCTATCAGTATTTCTGATAGAAATAATTATTAGTATTTTGGTTACTAATATTTCTTTTAGGGATATGGTAAATACAGGGGTGCCTGGATGACCTAGTCAGGTAAGCACCCCCCTTTCAGCTCAGGTCACGATCTCAGGGTCTTGGGATCCAACCCCAGGTTGGGCTTCACATTCAGCAGGGAGTCTGTTTCTCCCTCTACCTCTGTGATTTCTCTTGCTCTCACTCTTTCTCAAATAAATAAATAAAATCTTAAAAAAAAAAAAAGAATATGGTAAATACATTCTGTAGAAAAGTGGTAAGTGGTATGTGTATGTGCATATATGGGCATGTGTGCACTTTTTAATGGTATGTAATAATCATGCTGTATTTATCTTTTCTACTATGGCCCTTTTGGTTACTTTTTACTTTAATTATTATACAAATTCTGACAAGAATTATATGCATAGGTAAATTTCTGCAGTACCCTTGAATATTTCTTCAGGTTAATTTCCAGAACTGAAATAATCAGAGCAAAAAATTTTCCCTTTCCTTGAAACTCAAAAATTTCACAGAACTGCTATATAAGAGTTTATGTCTTCAAATTTCTTTGGATCTGGTGAGCCTATTGATTTGCAGATATAAGTCTTAAGCTCTGGATAATTTTCTCCTATTATATTACACTTGGTGCATCTTTTTTTATTCTTTTCTAATGCTCAAAAATTCTATTTATGTATGTATATGTAAACATGTATAACATGTAACATGTAAACTTTGTACACACACAGACACATCATATGGATAAATCCTCCTTAGATGACATTTTTGCTGTTATTAATCTAATCTCTTTGGCTTTTTCCTTAGGAATTCTCCCCACCATCATGTAGATGCTTTACTGCCAATTTCCTTCTTATCCGTACCACTTCTTATTACTGATTCACATCTCAAATTGCAATCACTATTTGGTCTATTTCTGCCCCAGGATATGTTGCACTATCAGAGGTATAGCCTCTAAGTTCATTTTGATGCATGATATGGACCCAAGGACAATAAGGTGAATAGGGATCTGAAATGCTCATGGACATCTTAGAAACCAGTTGTTTGAGTGTTGTGATGTGCACTTAATATGCATTATAAAGCAAAATAAGTAATAAGTAAGTAAGTAAATAAATAAATAAATAAAAGAGTAGCTGACCACATTATTTTGAAAGTTCTTTATCAAGTGATCTGATCCTCTCAAATATCCAATAAGTAGGAAGAATTGGAGCCCTATTTCTATGTATTAATGATGAAATAGAAGCCCAAAGACTTTAGTAATGTTTCTCATTTATGATCTTATGAATATAAGGTCAAAGATTTGATTATTTCTGCTAGACTCATTGTAGCCTGTACTAATATGGGAGAAAATGGAATCAGCATAATCCTCATATTTTTCATGGGCTTTATTTCCCATGGGCAAATCATCTCATACCAGGCTATACACCATGGTGCCACATATTTATTTTTAATACAAAAGCAAAACCAAATTGCTGACATGGTTGCCAAAGTATTCATTTGCTTATGAACGTAGCTACAGCTTTTGAAGATCTTTAAGGGTAGTAAAATGGAATACTTGGTTTTCAATTTGTCACTAAGAATATCATGCCAGCCCCTAAAGTCTAGATGTCTATAGCTGATTGACTGAGGGAGGAAACCTGATTCCTTTATGAAATAAGTAACATTTATGATCACATTTGCACTTCCAACTCTGCACAGTGGTCCCATAACTCCAAGCACAGAAATGTATTTTTTAAATGCAGAGAGCAAAAAAAGGGTCTGGCTGCTGATTGAAAGCCAGCTCTTGGTATTCGTGGTTCACCTACAGTTATTTTTGGTGCTGGTTTGTTATATATACTTACATAAAGAGCCACTTATTATACAAGCTTAATTATATCACTTTTGTCCAAGACTATGCTCATAGTACCTTTAAAGAAATAAATTTTAACGTATTTCCTCTCTTGGAGGTATGCCAGATTTTTCTCTCTGATATTGTAGTATTTTTGATGTTTGTTTTCTCTAAATCCAGTTATACTGTTGCAAAGGATTTTAATTTCAATCAAACTTTGTACTTCACTGGAACGCATAATTACATTTTAAATGTTATTTCAGTAAAAATGCATTATTTATTCATTTCTTTATTAAATTGATATGAATGTAGATATTCATATAAATATAGATATGTACATATATAAAGATTATATATAGATCATGCCTACAATATGCCAGCCACTGTTAGGAAATTCCAGATAAATGTGATTGTACAAAGTGTCTTCTCAGTATATCAATCTTCTTTTCATATTACAAGTCAAACTTATTTCTGGCTAAATAGTGATTTTTAGGCAAACCTACACTCTATCAACCCAAACTGAAGATGTAGAAGGACCTTCCGATACTCATACAAAGAGCTAAGCAAACATATACATGTGACTCTCCCTGTGTTGCAAATACAAAAATCTATAAATATGGTATCTGCTTGAGGGTCACTGAGCTGAATGGAGTGAAAAGTTTCAAGCAAATTGAGAAGAAATGTGTTCTAATAGCTGATATTGCTTAGATGAATTCAGAACTAATTTCATTAGAGTTGCCCAAATAAAGCTCATAAAACTAAAAACTTGCTATGGCAAATCATGTACAACACTGGAATGTAATTACTCGGCCAACACTGACTTATAATTAATGAGTAGTCCATTTACAAAATGCTTTATGAAAAATCTGCTAGTTTCGTTTAATAGATCTCCTTATTTCATCATACAAGGTGTTAACTGGAAGTAGGAGGGTTTTTTCCCTTCAAATATGTGACTAAAATAGGAAGTTATTATGGCCAGACAGATGTTTGACAACAAAATAGCAGTTCAATTATCATCAGAAATGAAGAATAGATTTACATAGTCTTTGCAAGTCTATTTATTTGGGCAATTAAAAAGGAAGAATTAAAACAAATAACGTCCACAATATTGTTTTAACTCATTAAACCATTAATTAATATTACAGTGATTATTTGTATCACTGTGCCACTCTACCATTAAAATACCTGATCAGTAAATAGCAGTTGTTCAAAATTTGTCAAAGTCTAGCTGGTTTTGTGTTGAACTGAATGATGTCAAAATATTCTGATTTTTTCCCCTTGCTTCTATTGTTTGACTCGTGCTATTAATTTAGTTTGGAAAACTATCCTTTCAATTTTGTATTGAGTACCCCTTCTCATAGTTGGAATTGATTTCTCTTCTTTTGTATATCTGTCTTATTCTTATATTCATTTTAGTTTGATTTGCATGATTATTTTGGACATATATGTCTTCTTCCACATTTGTATGTTCCTTTAGGAAAAATGATTCATTCTTTCTAGCTACCCAGATTCAAATATGCTGCCTTATGTATAGAAGATATCCTAACCTTGTTAAAATTCCTTGAATTCCTTGAGTTTTTTGCTTTATTAAAGCAAATGCGTAACTACATCACATGTCACCAATTAAATACTTGTTAAACATGGTGAATAAGGTTAAACATTTAGGCAGAGAGAAACTGAATTCCTGACACCTATGTTAATCATGTCAGTTCATAACTGACAAAGATTTCCAAGAACGAAGACTCATTTTACTAAAATTCAAGCTATTAATAACTGCTTAAAATGCTGCTTGTTGATATTTAGGTTTGAATTCCTATTTGCCTACAATGCTATTTAGGCTTTTATAAACTTAGAGCAATATCGACAAGGAAAGAACTTGATAGAAATGTGGCCAACCTCCTTAACCTTACTAATCAAGGTAATGCTGTATTAAAAACAGTCATAGAGAAGGTGCTATACAAAATAGATCAGAAATTGGGTATATATTTTCTGTGACCTATATTACTGAAAATATTATTCATTCATTCTTTTATTTATTTATTCAAGAAGTATTAATTAAATGACTGTAATGTGTAAGACAATATGCACTCTGTCTAAACACCACTATGTGTTGTTTCATCAAAATATTTTAAATAAGTCAGAAGTTTTATTTGTCTAATTGGTTTATGTCTCCACATAGTTGAAGTAGAAATGGCCCCATTAAACTCAGTATGTTTATTAGTGATCAGAGTAAATGTACTTGAATTAAAAAAAAAAAACATAAAATATTTGGTTGTGATTATAAATAGATAAGAGTGATCTCTTAAAGATTCACATAACCCCCAAGAAAGATGTGAGACATTTTTAGAGGACTTTTTTATTTTACTTATAAGTTTTGTTAATTCATTGAAAAGTGTGTATTAAGCATCATTTATATGCCAGCACTGCATTATATACGAGAGCTTCAATAGCAAGCAAGATGAAGACAGCCAATGATTTCATGGTGAATCCAGCCTACTGAAGGAGTTTTCCATCATCATGGAAATATACAATTAGTTGTATAATCTTTTAAGTTTTATATAAGATAGGTATTGAGGGTCTTAGAAATGTATCATACAGGGGCAGAACTCAATGACTAACTGGACATGGGGGAGAAAAGGTCATGGACTAAACTTTGGATCTGGGCTGCATACCAGCTGGGGACATTCACAGATAGATGAATTTTAAAAGATTATTACATTGCATAACTTCATAAGAAATCATTCACAGGCTTGCAGTGAAGATCATTAACTTTGGTTTCGGACATGCTAGCTTGATTTTCATTTAAAACATCTAAGAAAGTTTGACAAGGAGGCGAATGGATATACACATTGTAAACTAACAGAAACAGACAATCCATACTGTGCCTTCTCACATCAATAAAAGTAACACAGAATACTTGAATAAAACAATTTGACAAGTTTAATTATTTCACTTAAATTGATTGTCTAAACTATCCTATTTGATTCATAGTTAATTAATGTATTTGTTGGGTTAGTGGGGTGGGTTAGGGCAAATGCTATAATTCCAGGCCAAATCAATTACTATATTGCTTTTATGAAAGGGAGAAATAGTTCAAGGAACATTCTATCCTCACCATTTTTCATGTCACAATTTTTATACAGACAGCTCTGAAAGTAAAGTGCTGATACACTATTTCCAGTTCATTCAAAAGCAGGAAACAACAAAAAAATATTGCAAGGTGGGGTTACACACATTTATGAGGTCCTGGTTTACTTTTGCTGACTCCAAATTTTAGGTGTTTCAGATTGGAAGTAATATACGTTTTTATCGAAGTAATCTACAACTGAAGTATAAACTTCAATACCTGGATCCCTGAGAAATGAAACAAATTTAAAATATCAAATAGACAGTCTCCAGTGAATGGGGTCATGCCCTCCAAGTTCCTTCCCTCCGTGCGAGGCACTCTTGTCCTAAGCTGCCAGAAGTGTCGATTTCTGAGGGTTTAAAATTGAATCCATCACCAGAACTTTCAGAGGAATTTGGGAGGAAATCTTTTCACCCAATATTACTCTCTTCCCAGAGTAGACCTACATTAAATTACTGGTTGGCGTGGGTTTAAAAGGGCCTGACCCTTCTGCCTTGAATGGAAACAGCTCTGAGGAGCTGTGCTGCTGGAGTTCCTGTAGAACTGGCAGGGTTCTATGTCCCATAGTGCAGCTTCATTACAGCTCTACATTCTTGCTCCACCCAGTCCTGTCCCTCTCATCCCTTTGAAGTTGTCACTCATAAAGTACCTTCCATGAATATTCCTTGATTCAAATCTCTGCCTTAGGGTTTGGTTCCTGAGGAACCCAGCCTACACAATGTGTGTTCCAAAATGTATTTTTGCCTGTATCCATGCCAAAAACATGAATGTTCTCAAAATTTTCCAAATCTCATTAAAAATAGGGCAATATTCATTTAAATATTCATTGTTATTAGGGAGGAAATCACTTATAGTGGTTCCTCTTCACAGTCACTCTCTTAGAACAGTGCTTCGGTGGCCAACATTGTCAGAATCATCTAGAGACATGTTAAAATGCAAAGACTCAGGCCCCACCCCAGCTTCACTGAATCAGAATCTCTAGAAAGGGGGCCAAGGAACCTGTGTGGAGATCACCTCTTCAGATGACTTTTACACATGTGTAAGTTTAAAAAGCATTGCAAATTTCAAATACTGATGGAGAAAGGATGGATAATATGATTGTATAATTATATTCAAAAATAAATTATCTTTTCATTAAATAAATTAATTAAACTGATATGAGCTTTTAGTCCCAGACCACTTGTCACTCTACCTGCTCTTTCTTTGCATTCCCGACTCCTTCATCTTCAATTACTAAATAATTTTTCTCCCCAGTTCTCTTGGACATCTCCACCTAAATGTCCTGTATGTGCTTTGAACTCAATATATCCCCAAATGAACATATTTTCCTTCTTTTTTCTTTTTTTTAAAAGACTTTATTTGTTTATTTGACAGAGAGAGACAGGCAGCAAGAGAGGGAACACAAGCAGGGGGAGTGGGAGAGGAAGAAACCGGCTCCCAGGGGAGCAGGGAGCCTGATGTGGGGCTCGATGTGGGGCTCGATGTGGGGCTCTATCTCAGGATGCCAGGACCACGCCCTGAGCTGAAGGCAGATGCTTAACAACTGAGCCACCTAGGCGCCCCACATATTTTCCTTCTTAAACCTACCTCTTGTATCCCTCAGAGTGTGTAGAACCAGCATCCATTTGACCAAACGAGAGACCTGAGATTTCTATCTTCTCCCATAATTTTATCTTTTCCCCCACTTTTACTCACTATCTGCAGTTTATCACTGAGTAGTATCAGTTAGGGTTTCTCTGGTTCCCAGCACAGAAACCAACTCGTGTAAGTACAATATTTGAAGAGAGTACTGGAGTAAGGATTACTTAAAAATAAAAGCTTAAAAAATAAGTAAATAAAAGGACATGAGCAACATCAATATTAGAGACAAGTGTTAGTTATTACTGTCCCCATGTTTTACAAATAAAATATACAGTCATAGAGCAATAGATGTAGCTAGATTCCAAAGAAGAAAAAAAAAAGAAGTAGCTAGATTCCCACTCTGATTTGTAGCTTCATACATTAGATTCTTTTAGTTCCTTCCTTCAGCCAAAACCTAATAGCTTAACTTTTCTATTTTTCTATCAAACCACTTTCACCTTTCTGACAAAGGTCATCAAGAGTATTTTCTTTTAGCAAGCCTATGATTTAAGAGTACAAAACTGGTCACTATTGGGCTACTACTTTCCATTTTACAAATTGCTCTCACATGTCATTTGTTATCTGATGCTAACGGAAATCATGTGCTAGATTTTATTTTAATTAACAGATGAGAACACATGTATGAGAATGTACATACTAATTGAGGCCAGGTGGTTTGCTCAAGATCAAACTTCTAACTGATAGAATAAGAGTAAGATTCAGGTCATCTGAGTTCACATCCTGTCCATTGTTAAAAGGAGTTCAGACGTTAACTTCAGAAAGACCTATCATTTATCTATGGTGATTTCTTCTTGATGTTACTAGAATCACTTCAATGTGTAATCTCCTTAAATTAAGAGAACACAACACAAATTCAGATCTCAGTACTCCATGAAGGCTACTTCCTCGTTGCCTTGTTTTCTACTCCATGAATCAATGTGTAAATATGTATGATGATGTGGTCTTATGCTCAAGGAAGAACTAAAGGGGGAATTGAAGTATCTGGACATCTGGAATTACTTCCCTATTGATGTCCAGTTTAGTGTATCTGATATTTGGAACACTTTTAGAAAATCTAAATGATCTTTATTAATTTTTAACATATTCTACACTATTTAATGAATGTCTACTCTATTCAGTCATTTTGCTGTAGTGTGGAAGAGGAGATGAGAGCAATAAAATACCCACTCTCCTGGAGAATATTACCTAATAAAGTGGAAAGCTGATGACAAGTAAACAAATCCATAATAAAGTAATTACGAAATGCAAAGTGTATGCAGGAAATAACCATGAAAACCGGGGTGCTAAAATTCAGAATAATGGAACGCAGAGGAACTGCCTAACTTGAACATCATTGCTATTAATACTACCTTTAGTATTAATAATACTACTAGTACTACATATTCAAGCTGCAAGCTTCTATTTTCCTAAGGTATTATAATTACAGCTATGAACCCATTCGATAAAAAAGGATTACGTGTGCAGTACAGTGTTGCAAAGATGCCTTCAGGTTTCTAAAGTTAAAAATTTACGTGTATTCTCATTTTTGTTTATGATTATTTATAGATTGATACATCTCTCAATTAAAACATAAAATATTTCCAATGGCACTTCTATCCAATAGCACATTAACAAAGTGATTGCCCTGACCTTCATTTATTCCCCTTAGGTGAATGTTGAAAGGTTTCGCCACGAGGAAGGTTTCTGGTCACCTTTTAATTTTCCTGTAAATTGGAATGGGGATTGCTACTGATGTTGAGTGCAGTGGGTGATTTTACACCTTTCAAGAGCAGGCAGACGGTAGCAGCAGATGGGACATATTTATAATCCCAAACATCCCCACTGAGCAGTCATTTAAACATCTGGGTTTGAGAAAGGGTCACTACTGCTGGAATGAGTTCAAATGTGTTATAACCTGCTTCACCTACCCCATCATGTACACAATGATGGTTAGCAATTCTCAAAACCAGCAGGCTGTTCAAATCCTCTCTTCTGTTTCTTCTCCATTCTGATCTTTTTCTGAAGCAGATTCACTGGGAAAAAAAGGAAAAACAGGATTGTACATTTAGTGTATCCATAAAAGCACTGGCTAGCCTTATGGACACTTACTATATGCCAGACATTGTGATAATCACTTACTTCCATTATAACATTTAATCTACTAAACTTCCCTTTGAGGTAAACACTACCATTATCTCCTTCCCCAAATTCTTTAGAGTAGAAAAGGGATGAAAGAGGATCCAATAACCTTTCAATAAGGTGAATCCAAGTTTTCTCTGGGCTCTGCTTCTCCTCCACTGGGATATTGCAACAATTTTCAAGTAACTTCATCAGTATTACCACTGGGGCAGTGGAAGCACCATGGAAGGAAATTTCCTACCTGAAAATTATCCCTCTCTATCATGATGAAAATAGTTTGCTGAGATATTGAGGGAAAGATACTTACAAAGATTATCATTCTAGACTCTAATAATAATTATCACTTTAGTTTTCTGCCATTTCTGTCCCAATGCCATCAAAAGTCCAGAAGCATATATAAAAGGGAGCATAAATAGCTCGCCTTTCAGAGTTTTAAGGAGACTGAGTATTTGTCTCATGCCATTAAACAAAACCAAAGCAAAGTAAAATTCTCAGGAATGTATAAACCCCATAAAATATCAGGTACTATATTAGAACTAGCTGTATCTCTTCACTCATGCTGCAGGCCATATTCTCTCTCTCTCTATATATATATATATTATATATATATAATATATAATTGATCTAGGGTGAAAGTTACTCTATCAGAGGAATAAAGAGACAAGTAAATGAATATATTATTGCAGCTATGACAAAAACTAATTTGAATCCCTATCTACTTCATAAAATATCACAGCTTAACCCAGAAACTAGGTGGTTATATGAGATGATGGCTAAGCGATCAGGGGACGGAAACATCCCCTCACACA
>NW_024425008.1:18090327-18153746 GCF_017311325.1 Ursus maritimus
TTAATTTTTCATGCTACAGGTGTCAGCTGAGAGGCATCCTTCCCTCACCCACTTGTGCCTGGTTTAGCTGCTTGTCACATGACCTTCCTTAACTCCCCATGCTAACTTCTATTACAGGAACTCAACCTAGGGCATTGTACAAATACAATATTGCCAAGAGTTGAATTGGATGTCTCTTCTATTATCAAAGGGCTTTTTGCTTTCTATAATATATTTTCTTACAACCATTCATCTGATTTTTCTCAGTTGAGTTCTGGTTTCATTCACATGGACTACAGAGACCCTAACAATTTTCTCGAAATTGGTCTAATATAACAATTGAACAGTGAATTTAAGCAACCATTGTTTGCACCTCTGAGCAGTCTGCTATGTTATGTGCTGCCATGGTACAATGATGAAAATTGAACACAGTCTACTGAGAAATATAGACACACAGAGATATTGTAAAGTATAACATAAGGTATTTTTAA
The DNA here is from genome assembly GCF_017311325.1 of Ursus maritimus. Taxonomy (NCBI): domain Eukaryota; kingdom Metazoa; phylum Chordata; class Mammalia; order Carnivora; family Ursidae; genus Ursus; species Ursus maritimus. Next base: position 18,090,798 of record NW_024425008.1, read on the forward strand.
AATACAGGCTATCATAACACCTTCTGCACTGTAGAACTTCTGAGGTGAAATTAATTCCAAGGGTTTGCAAGAGAGATAGGGGGATCAAAAGACATTTTAGAGAATAGGGATAAATCTTTAAATGGTATCTAATGGAAAAGAAAACTTTCCCAATATGTGATTGACAAGAAGAGCTTTGCAGGAGAGAAAACAGGGTGAGTAAAAAAATGGTGGAGGGAAAAGATGGGAATCTGTGAGACCTATGCAAGAATAAACAGCTCCTCAAAATACTTTAATACTATAAAACCCCTTGGACATTAACCAAAATTAGTTTAGACTACATCAGTAAAGAGTGGAAAATTATAACTGTAAATATTTCAAATACAATAATCATTCATTTTATTTTTTATGGACTCTCAGTTGTAACTAAAGGATATTTATAGGTTATCAATGTCTTATACTTGAATGCTTTCTCCAATATGTGATTTTATATTAAAATCAAATTCAAGAGATTTGGGGGGAGACCAACTTCCTTTGTGAAATATTTGAGGATTAAGTTTGACTTTCAGTTTTATTATTCTATTATATAAATCTATAAAATGGATTCTGTCATCACATAGACTACTTTATGCCGAAAAGTCTTATAATACAAAGCAAATGATGCATTTCTCGATGTACACCATACTTATTTTTCAAGGACATATTTTTGTCACTCTCAAAAATTAATTTTGATTTCACCATCCCCTCACTTTAAGATGTAACAATAACCAGGAATTAGTGCTCAATCATATGTCTCTACCCTCTGCTTATGACCAACATAGAATGATTATTCCTTCCCAAGGAAAGAATCATATACCATGATGATTTTTGAACATGGCTGGTAACATTGCTTGTTACAATTCCCTCTGAGCGACATGAAAGGGAAGGAGTGAGAGAGTTACTCAAATCAAGCTTGAACAAAAATTCAGCAAGCTAATTAAGCTCATTCAGGTAAATTTTGTTGTCTTGTCTAGATAATTGCCCAAGCAATGTGGACTGTCTTATAATACTCTAAATTTTCTCTCAAACAATTTAATTACCCCATCAGGAATCTTAAAACAATGAAATACACACAACTTTAACTATAAATTAATTGCACATGGATTGGTTCATTTGGGGATAGTCAAAGTTTTTCTCTTACCAGGGCTTGGCTCTTCTTGCTCCATGCTCTCCCCATAGGACTCATGTCTATAATCTCTTATCTGAAATTTGGAAATCCACTAACTTTTGAAAGCCACAATTAACATAATTTGGAACACATTGGGGCCCTCTACTCTTGGAGCAAACACAGGAGTATATTTCTTCTTCAACTGAAGCCTTATTATTTATAACTTGAGAGCCCTCTTTATCCCAATGTCTTGAGTTGATGAATCCATATTCTCTTGGATAGCAATAGTTGTCTATTTTTGAACTTACTATGAGATAGGAATTGTTATTATCCTTTTTCTGGATGAGGAAACAGAGCCTTGAGAGATCAAATAACAGGACCACAGTAACACAACTAGAGGTTGAGGGAGGCGAAATTCAAACCTGAGCAGAGAGACTCCAGAGTGATCTGTCCTCACCTGCTTTCAAACCTTCATTCTATCCTTTCCAATTCTAGAAGGCAACTTAGAGAGGAAAGATTATCTCGGTTTTTATTCTAGGAAAGGTTTTTAAGCCTATTTTATTGACAATTCCTTAAAATATATCGATTTGATTATGAAAAGATGTTGAGACTATCCTGGGTAAGACCCACTGTGAGCATTTCAACGACGTATTTAGCAAAGACTTACATGGACAATATTCCCTAGCATGTGTTTCCCTCCCCTCAGTTATTAACACTCTCCTCTTTACTTCTTTACAACTCTGAAGTATTTTCAGACATAAATCATTCTCATTGGGGACTAACTAACTAAACATTATTTTAATCATGTTTCTTTGGTTATTTAGGTCGGATAAATGTCATACCTGGCATATCAACATCTTTCATATCAATAGTTATTAACTGACTTTTACAGGTTGCATTCTAATTTATTTAGCTTCATGCAATTATCACGCCTGTGTTCTCAAAAGACAACCCTAATTTCTCTTAAGAGCTGTTTTTTTTTTTTAACAAACTCATAGAATGGCTCTTTGATTAAAGTACATACCTACAACTTCCATGTAAAAATATAATTTCAATTGTCCCTTTGTTTTGTAAATGTCTAAGCAATATAAAGAAGGACCAACTTTTAGTATTTGAAAGAAAAAAGTTTATGAGCATAAAATATTGTAGCCTAGACATATTGCCACTTGACAGATGGGACTCAGAGTTAAAAATGATTTTGTCATGATTTCATCAGATACTGATTTATAGATATTTATAGACATGTACAGAGTCAGAATTTTTTTTAATGCTGACTTTTCTGGTTGAATATAATTTAATCTGGGAGCTAAGGGTTCAACAGAAAAACATCCTGGGATGGATCACCTCTACACTTTAGCATCAAAGTGAGTGCTACGGCCATAGTTTTGGTGACATTTGGGCCTTGAGCAATAATTTGGGTCCACCTGGACCTGATTAGCTCAAAGTAAACTAATGTCAGAATAATCTTTAATGTATCATTTGCCTCCAGCCCCCAATCACCTGGTTCTCCCCCTCTACCTTTAGGGAAAATAGCTGTTAACATTCAGTCAAGTTAAACAGCATTCTAAGTTTGTTCCTCTGGAAGTTCTATATAACATTGGCTAAAACACTTCTGTTAATATTGTGACCTGAAGGAAAAGAGAAACTGAGTCACCTTGTTGTTGTTGTTGTTGTTGTTGTTGTTGTTTAAATTCACAATTGAAACTGGTATGTGTCAGAAAAAAATAAAATAAAATCCTAAATCAAAAGCAGGACCACAAGAAGTTAATGCATCAACCTCTCACTTTGGTAGACTTATAAGAAATTCTGGAACATGTTAAAATATGACACAGGATTGTTGAACTTCACCTCTTGTTTTAAACCTCTGTCTTGAAAACAATGGATTCAAGATCTCTCTGCTTCTAGTCAGCTTCAAAAAAAGAACCCTGGGTGATTTAAGGCCTCTTTGGAATGAAGTAGAACTGACAAGGAATCAACATGAATCAGGCCTAGACACACAGTTTGTTACCAAGCAAAAGCCATGAAAACTGAAGGCATCTGCTATAATTATTAGGCACCTAGGAGACCAGTAGATGAAATTTTATGGTGCTCAAGGGTCAAAGATCAACATTAGACTGATCATCAACTTTCATCACTGTCATTCACCAGTTGAGATCAAATTAATTCTGATGTAGGTTCTAATGCTGATAGTTTTTTTGTATCTCTGTGAATGAAAGATCGTGACATGGAATGGCTTCTTTTTACATTAGTATTGGATGAATTCATTAGATAATTGGAGGAAATTCATGTCTGTGATCTCCAGTTTGTTGTTTGAAATCTATTCCATGGCAACACATAAATAACATATAATCATACTTATTTCTGAAGAAAGCTTTGCTCTTAAAAATGGTATTTATAGTTTTAAATGTTAATAAAAAGATTTTAGATGTTATAAGTAAGTGAGAAAAAATGCTGAAGTGAAGACCCTTGGATGGTAAGAGGGCAGTAAAACTACTGCTGCTTTTTGATTTGCATATTGATACAATTTTAGAAAGTAATTTTATTCCTTGTCAATAACAATCAACAACAGTCTTAATCTTTTGATTCAGTAATCATGTATGTTACTACTTATCCTAGGTAAATAATGTTAAATGCATAAAATTATGCATTATATACCATTTGTGATTGTAAATTTTAGAAATGTGATGTATTGTGATGTATATGATATATTTTGTAATACAGGAAATAGGCAAATTATTTGTACATCTGTTTGATTGATTATACTACCACTGTAAAAACAATGAACATATATACTATATAGAAACATAATAGGGAACATTACAAAATTTTCATGATAATTTTGATCAAATTTGTATAGAAAATTATATAAAGCAAAACATACAGAATGGAAATAAAATTAACATATCCATAATATTATATAAAATCTAATACACAGAAATAGTTATAAAGACCAAAACTAATGCAACATTTAAAGTAAAGAGGTCCTGGTCTTTTCCTGCAGTGATTTATAAAAATATAAATAAAATTTACTTATGATAGTGGTATAGTTTTTTTTAGTGTGTTTGTATTTTTGCTAGTATGATGAAGCATTTTATGCCCAATACCTTATGCTTTCCCTTTTGTTGAATACATATACAGTATTAAATACAAAAGAATACACCTCTACATCAAGAAAATATTCAGTATAGTGAAGTATAATCCATGGACACTCAATAAATGTTAATTGGCAACAGTAATAAAGATTATTAATCATTAGATATCCAAGTGTTTGAGAGAAAAATGTTGCCCCTAAATATTATATTTTATGGCTTTACAAAAAAAAAGTCTTTTGAAAATGAGAAACATATACAGTAGTTCTATAAAACCAAAACTCAAAGAACAGAAAGACTTAATTGAGATTTTTAAACTATATTTCAGTTTCTATGCAGTGTACAAAATGATAAGAAAACAAATGTTATCAATATTTCAATCTAAAAAGAACTTAGAGATAATACTTATGAATTAATAAGCATTCTTAAACTTCTGTTCCAACAACAAAATAACACATAATTTTGACTCATATTCAAGATAAATGCCAAAGATTTGCAAAAATCTGAACATAGCTTATTTTAGACAGTAATCTAAAAACACAGTTTAGAAAATTTTTCAACATAAATAAAAGCATAAAATTAAATTTTACATTAGTTTATTCAAAAGACATTGTTACAGACCACTATTCTTTTAGTTTATTCTACAGTGGTTAAGATTTTGATTTCTAGTAGAAGAGTTCCAGGTTCAAATTTTGATTTTGCCACTTGCTTGTTATGCAATTGTAAGCAAGTTATTTAAACTTTCTACACCTCGGTTTCCATGTAGGTAGAATAGGGATAATAGTAATTATTCACAATTGTTGTGCTAGAAATAAATTAGAACACTGCTTAGGATATATTAACCATGTGGTAAATGTGACTATTTTAATTGTTCTAGAAATAGGAGATTTAATAGTGAGGAAAACAAACAAACAAACAAAAATGATTCCTGCTTCTAGAGAATAAGATATTTTAACAAGACATAGAGATATCATGGAGCTAATAAGCCAAAGATGAATTATGGCCATGATTAATTGTTAGATCTAAGAAAAGAAAAAATAAAAAGTTGAGGCCAACATTGGAGATTGATCGTATCCCAGTGCAGCTGTCATTTGTAGAAGAGATATCTGAGAGGCTGAGAAACTACACATTGCTTTTGACAACCCTGTGGCATTACTTGTATAAAGATTAGAATGTAGGCCCCTGGATTTGGAGGCTCTGGTAAACCTCCCTTATATTGGATTAGGATTCCAAAGAATTACACTTAGGAGTTAGGATTCCAGTAGATTATACTCTGAGAGTAAGAGTAAACCAAAAATAGATACAATTGCAGCAACTGAAGACTAGCTTTAATTTTTTTTTCAAAAAAAACCTACTAATAATTGTTAGACTTAAAATAATTTTTCTTTATAAGATAAAAACAGAATAACAAAGAAGAGAAGAAGAAAATATCATGTAACAGAAAAGAAGGTGGGATGGGACATCACAGAACATTACATCAAAAGCTAATTATGCACTATATGGTGACTAATATATCATATTTGAAAAAAAAAGAAAAGGAAAGAAAAAAAGAAGAAGAAGTTGGAATGGGGCATCTGTGTGGTGCAGTCCCTTGAGCATCAGACTCTTGGTTTCCACTTGGGTCATGATCTCAGAATCCTGGAATGGAGCCCTGCACAGGGCTCCATGCTCAGTGGGGAGTCTGCTTCTCTCCCTCTGCTCCTAACTCCCCCTCCCCCACTCTTTCTCTCAAAGAAAGAAAGAAAGAAAGAGGTGGGAATAAATTACCCACATTAGAAAAAGAAATTAAATAGATACCTTTATTAAGGACATAAAAGAAAAAAATAGTTAAGAATTTTTCCAAGAACTGAAATCTATAAAAAAGAACCAAATAGAATCCCTAGACCTGAAATGTAAGGTAAATAAAAGGAAGAAATAAATAGATGGATTATTTTAAAATCCTATATGACACAGCTGAAGATAAACTTACTGATTGAGAAGGAAGGTCATGTGACAATATCCAAAATGAAGTATGAAGAGACAAAACTTCGGAAAATATAGAGAATAAGTGAGACACATAACTGATTCAGAGAAAAAAATCTAATATCTAACACATACATAATTGCCCTTGTGGATATTAACTATCTAATATCTTAAATGTGTATCAACACAAATTTGATGCTTTGATTTTAATGTGGAATGTGAAATCTGGAGAGAATGTGATCACTGCTGGGAGACATACTTTAGGACTTCAAAGGTTTTTCTTTGGTATATAAAATGTGTTCTCAGATGAATTTTTCATAATTAATCTAGTTCATTTACGTCTCAATCTGCTACTAATAATTTTTAACAAAGTAGCATATATATATATATATATACACACACACACACACACATTTAACTTATGAATTCCTGTATTAAAAGCTAGATATGACTTATACCCACAAAAATATGTGCTTTCACTTGTCAATACAATAGATTTTCCAAGCATCTTATTTTTTGTAACCATGCAATAACAGCAGTAACTGATTCAGGAATTCCCCCAAAAATTAGTTATATAAGATTAGAGACTGTGACTGTCATAGTCTTTTGGGTACATGTTAATTTATTAATATTTATCTCATAAAGCATTGGCAAAAATCCTTCTAATTTTTGAGATATAATGAGCATAAAATACAGTATCATAGTTTCCTTTGATTTGAACTCATATGTCTATCAATATAATTTAAGATTTATTTATCTCAATTCCAAATGTATAGTCAAATAAATATTGAAACGATTACTGCGTATTTCTTATGGCTTGAAGATAAATTTTTAGACTGGCCTTTGGGATGTTTCATAATAGAGATCTCAGGTTTTAGGATAGAGAAGAATACCTGGGTCGGTGTTAACAGTGCAGGTCACCGGACTTAACTGCTAGGAAATGCATCAGTACTCTGGAGTAGGGCTCAGGAATCTTCACCATTTAACACCCGGCACATGGCAAGGATGTTGGTGGTATTCTGAAACATTTGCAAGAGATACAGTACTTTCTTGTGGTTCCCTCTTTAATATATTCACACTACGGTTTTCATTACACCTCACTCATATAGTGTCTCTAATTAAGCAACTAAGAACAGTTTCTAGCTCTTCCAAAAGTAGGCCATGGCCATTTCTTCCTCTAACATGATTGTGTGTGTGTGTGTGTGTGTGTGTGTGTGTGTGTAAACAATAATTTACTGTTCCTCATACATCTGGAGATCAAGAGATCCAGGCTAGCCTTGGCTGGGCTCAATTTAAGATACAGGTTGAGTCTGGGTCTATTCTGTGTTTTCTCTTGTTCTTGTTTTATTTGTTTGTTTAATTCCAATATAGTTACCATACAGTGTAATATCAGTTTTGTATGTGCAATATAGTGATTCAGCAATTCCGTACCTTACTGTACATTACAAAATGCTCATCAAGGTAAGTATAGTCTTAATCCCCTAACATGATTTTTTTTAAAACTTTGTTCTCATCCTCCTTGCCTAAACCACTTTCTTACTCTTTCTTCCATTCAAATACTGATAGAACTTTCCCAACTCAATTGTTTCCTTTTTCTGTAGCTTTCTTTTATTAATCCTATCTTTTGTAATGTTGCTTTATCCAGATCCTCTCCAGTGCATACAATCCATGTGCTTAACTTCACTGTCATCATTACTCTTTACTAGGGAAGCTTATGCTTGCATACATGTAATCTGTTCCATCCAGACAGTAAATATCTAAATGGTAGGAGCCATATCTTATCTCTTAACTTCATATTTTGTTGACATATAAAAGGTAACCAATACATTCTAATTTATATCCTGATGATAGGAACTGGTAAGAAATGTAAATAAAACTGAAAAGCTTTTTTAGTATCTTTTGCCACAATATTATAACATAGATTTTTATTTTTTTTAATTTTAAAATTTTATTTTTTAAATTTATTTATTAGAAATTTTAAAATAACTTTATGTAATAAAATTGCTAATGTTCTTCCAGTTATTAATTATAATGTAATGTACAATTTTGATCAATTTGTTTGTATTATATTACACATCTACATATTATATATTGTATGTATTATATATAACATTATATATTATTTGTTTTATATTTCTCTGTGTATGTATACATACATCTATGCATAAATATATATACATATACATATATACAGATATATACACATACATATATAACTGCATTTAAAAACATATAAATTATACAGATACAATTTTAAAATAATTTGATTAGTAAATCAAAATCAATGAGATAGAAACTTTGAATGTCAGGGTATTTCATTTAATATAATATTTTCTGCTCCATACAGATTTCCCTTTATCAGATATTTGTTAGGAAAAATAGAATATAATATCTGAAGAATGTCCAAGGGTCCATTTTCCTAGGTTACCTTTAATTCAGCCTCTATCACTCTTCAAAATCTTGTGTAATATTTAGAACTGACATACTCTATCAAATAATTAGATTCATCCAGGGGCGCCTGGGTGGCTCAGTCGTTGAGCATTTGCCTTTGGCTCAGGGCGTGATCCTGGAGTCCTGGGATCCAGCCCTACATCAGGCTCCTCTGCTGAGAGCTGGCTTCTTCCTCTCCCACTCCCCTTGCTTGTGTTCCCTCTCTTGCTGGCTTCTCTCTCTCTGTCATATAAATAAATAAAATCTTAAAAAAAAATAATTAGATTCATCCAATTAATACAATAGGTGGAAGTATCAGAAATAATATAATCACAGAGGGAAGCATAGTTTTATAGCTAAACTTGAATTTAAGAACCATGATGTTCTACAATTAAACTAAAACACCAGAAGCAGAGAATTTCCATTAATCATGTTTTACATTATTTTGCTTCTGCTCTGGCTATTATACTAGTTAACAAAAAGAAGAACCTGGTTTGGTTTTGTTTTTGTCTTCAAATTTTCTTGGGTATCAAATGATACAATAAAATGCACTCAAATCGTTCATCAAATGAGATGAATTCAACATAGTGCCTTATTATTTTGCATTCACAAAACAATTTATGCTTTGCAAACATTTAAAATAACATCATTATCTATCTGAAACTAATTAACTCTAGTTGTTCTTAAAATTTTTCTTCACCTGCAAGTTTCTTTAATTTATTTGCTACCCTAATGCAAGATCCAAGATACCACAAATCTATGATTCTCTTCTTAGTTCTTTCCAAGTGAGACAATTCCTCTAAACTTCGTTTCTTATCTCTTCATGGCTTACAATATTACTAACTCTTGTATTGGTATTTTCTTGCAATAGGTAACTACTGTTAATTTACTGCATGGTAAGGGTCTGACCGGCACTGTGCTAAGCTTTTTTGCTTAGATTTCTTCATTCATTCTTAACATTCTCATCCTCGACTTATTGATGAAGGAACTACAGCAAAGAGGACAATTTGTCCAAAGACATCAAGCCACAAAGGCCATCTTACTTGAAAGCCCAGGTTAGGTTCTTAGTCACTATACTTCTACTTCACATTGTGCTTCATTAAAGATAAATCCAGGGAGCAATAGGAGAGAGCTTAGCCTCAAAAAATACAATTATGTCGCTGATGGTGTGAGCTACTCTTTCTGGGAAATAAGCAGAACTGCTCACTCAAAATTAGTGGAAAGCCTCAAATTGTCTGAGCTATTGAGACAAATCCAGTGGACGGTAATACAAAAGATATTTCTTCCATGAAAATTGTATTGATATGCTAATATTGACAAGATAATCAAAGTAAATTCTCGCTCAACTTTATTGAGTCACACTGGGCAAATAACAGGAGGCAAAGATCAAAACAAGACGATGAAAGGGGAAAATGAAATTTAAAAATTAACAAAACTTTCCCTTTTTTGGCAGAGGTTGATTTTTACTCTTTCTTTCTTTCTTTCTTTCTTTTTTTTTTTCTGGAGGGAAACTGGACATCTCATTGCACTATGGCCTCAAAGAGTTTATAAGGGGAAATGCCTGTAATATTAACTCAAACATTTCAACTAACAGGCTAAACGAGGGGAGGGAATTTGTGGAGAGAGGAATAAATCCCTCAGTCACAAAGTTATGTGATGCCAATTAAAACGCACTCCCAGGTTGCAAAGCAGCTGCCAAACTGCACAGAGTTTTCAGAAAATCATTCTGGAGAGGGTCTAGGTGTCACAAAGGCTTTTAACATTCATCCTCAGAATATTTCATCCACAAATATAACTTCATGCAAAAGCAAAGAGAGTTTGCCAAGCACAGAATTTCATTTAGCACCCTGGTAGTTCACTTAATTAGAATAAACCCAGACTTCCTTAAGACTCTTTTGTAAGCCTAAACCTCATCACCACAAACTGACTTTTTAATTATGTGGTTCTTAAGAGCCTTTGGGCATGTAATAGGACAGACTGTAAATATAGCCGTTAACACACACACACACACACACACACACACACACACACACACACACGCTTTTAGAGAGTCTAGCAAAGGCTACAAATGATATTCATATTACTTTCCTGTGATGTGAATCCAGGAAGGGCAAATATTAACCTTTATAAGCCTCAATTTTCTATCTGAAAAATAAGATGAAAATAGTTGCTGCTTTACAGCTACTATTTTGTTTTCAGGATTAAATAAGATGATTATTTTTCAGTATAGTACAGCACTTACGTGATAAATTTAAGCAAACAAAATTGAAGCTAGCATTAGTGAAAAGAATGGCAAAAAGAAGTCAAAAGTCCTGAATTAGGGTCCTTTCACGGTCATTAGCTAGATGCATGAACTTAGAAAAATCTCATTGTAATAGCTGTCCTCAGTGTCCCTATATGCCTCACCAGAACACATTCAGGATATGATTCCTTAATTTTATTACAATCTAGCTATGATTGAATCTCTTAAGAATTCTTAGCAGCTAATATGACTATAGTTAAGTTATATAAACCTTTCCATTAGGCTGTCCTCTTAAATCTGTTTTTGAGACAATTTGTACGTAATAAGAACTTTTTCTTAATTTACTTGTGAAAAGATGTCAAGAATGAGTAAATTGTAATCTTATCATAAATTACTCGCAAGGCTAGCCTTACTCAGTTGTTCAGTCCTTGTTTTCTAAAGAAAACATAAAATTGCAATAACTATGAACAACCATCCCAGTAAAAACAATTGAGATCCAGACAAAACATGGGGAGAGGGGCAGGAAGATACCATTCGAATTGAATCAATGACCAGGAACGATGACAAGGAATTCACAGAGGATGACCTTAAAGTAAAAGCAGAAAACCTGGGCACTTCGCACCAAAGTAAAGTTGAGCCATAAAGGTTGGTAATAAAACCTAGGGCATTTGAACTTTTTCTTACCTATCTGCACTAGGCAAGTGAGCACGGTATTACGTCCCAGGTAGCTTCAGGTAAGAACCACATTGCACAGTTCCCAACTTTGTAAAGACAAAATTTAAATAATCTCCAGGACAAAAGAAAACAAGAAAGAGACAAAGCTTTGGAAAGAAGGAAAACGGTCTTGCAAATTGGTAACCGAAAGCTGACACTCATATGCTCATGGGTCAAAACATAAAACAGAGGAATTGACTCATTATAACTGAATGAGAGCTAAAACACGCTGTGCATTAAAAATTGTGAACTGCAACTATTGTGTTGCACATTTCACGTGGAATTGCTCAACTTACATTTTCACCATGGAAATATGGGGTATTAAAAAAAACAGGACTTGAAAGGTTTTCTACCGTGTGGTGGTGTTACAAAAACACCGAAGCCTAAGTTTGGCAGGCTTCCAAGGGATTTAAAAATTCCCTAATTCACCCAAAAATAGGACAATTTCTCAGCTGGACAACTATGGTAACTTCAGATTCCACCATACATCTATTTGCAGTTTATCTTGGTTTTTTTTTTTTTTTTTTTGGAAAAGAAATGGTCACAAATATGTGTGTGTGTGTGTGTGTATATACATATATATATATATATATAATTTAAGAGAACATGAAAACCAAATCCCTGACCAAGCTGTTTTCCCTTTCATTTGGGAGGAGCCAATTGTAGAGATTGTAAATGACACCATCAGTCACTGAAATTGATGAAGCTGCTAAGATAACATTTTTCACCCCAGTGTAAACACTGATGGATCCTTCGAGGGATGCCTTACATTGCAAGTCTGGGATTTAGTTTATGGGTCTGACAAGTGTGACCTTTAAAATAACGTATTTGCTATAAAAGAGGAAAGAAAACTCTTTATAACTAAAATATATTGGCTACAAAATCACTTTCCAGCAAGTAGTCTGATTACAATCAAAATAACACACCAAAATGAAACAGTTTACCTGTGATCAATTTAATGTGGCTGTAAAATGCTAATTATGAGAGAAAACACATTCAAAGTTTGTGGTACCGTCTATAAAATTTGCAGAGAATCTAACATTCAGTGATGTGTAGCACATATGGGTAAGCAGATGGCCGAAGTATTATTTTTTAAAACAGGACTTTTGCTGACAAAATACAGAATTGTAATGGTGTGATTGGAAAGCTAAGAGGATGTTCTTTATGAGGCAGTAAGCTCATGCTCAGTAATTGGATTCTTGCTAAATGGCAGATAAAAAGGACTTGGGGGGGGAAAATGAGTGTTTGCAGCTATAGAAATGAATGAGAAATTCTTCTGACAATAACCTACCTGTAATTTTTATCCCAGCTCATCACCTTTCACTTCTTTGCCTTTGGGGGAGCTGCAAGAGGAGGGCTACCTTACCACTTCAGGCTTGGTTCATGCAAGATGTTACCTCTTTTCTTTTTGGTAAAATTCTTGGGGCCTGGGGGTCGGGGGTGTTGGGGTTAACCTAGAGCATGAAATCGGCCATAACACCTGGCTTGCTAAAATGTAACACCGAGGCCCCTGAGGGCAGGGAAGGTTTCAGAGAGGGAATAGGCCTTTGGAATGCGGAGGCCTAAGTGACCTCTCTGCCCTTGGAAAGCCGCCTTCCGGAAACTTTCCGAGCCCAAACAGTCACCCTGTGATCTAAGAGTAGGCATTGACCCTTAGGCTAGGTTTGGCAGAGCTTGTAGAAGGTGCCGAAATTAGCATATTGTATCTTTCCGGTAAACAGATCTCCCAGTTTTCAGTAACACCCCTTGTCAATATCGTGTGCTTGAGAAACAGTGATAAGGATTTGTGATTATCCTGAAGGCCCAATAAAAGCCGGAGTGAGGAGGAGCAAAGGGTCTTTGCCTTTGAACCCTGACCTCCTTGCCCTTCTCCTCTCTTTCACGGAAAAGTTTGGAGTAATCTTTCCTCCGTAGGTGCAGGGATTGCTGGCCATTCCCCGCAGGGGGGCGCGGGTGGGATGTAACAAAATCATTCTGAATGTGCCCAACTACAAATTAGATACAAAATATATTTTAAATCTCCATACAAAAAAGAATATATAACAAAGAGTAAACTGGCCACTTAAAATAACTTGGTCAAAGGGTTCAGACTTCCAGTTCCTACTGTTGAGAGTACATCTTAAATGTGCCCCACACGCACCAAAGCTGGCTGTGTGAAGTGAAGGACGTGTTAATTAGTTTGACTGTGGTAATTATTTCACAACATATATATACATCAAACATCACAATGTGACCTTAAATTAATACAATCATACCCCAATAAAACTGGGACAAAATAACTTGCTGATTCTGATGCCTCTTCTTCGAACTATTTTAATATCTTGTTTATAACCCTAATACTCATCATATTTGATTGAAATTTTTTGGAAACCCATATGCCTTCTTGTATTTGCTATTACCTTTCTGAAAACAGGGATTATCTCTTGTATATTTTTTATTCTCCTAACCAAGCATTAGGCTTGGCCCGTAGTAACTGCTCGGTGAAATTTTACTGAATAACTTAATGAAGCCCTATTAGTCCATTAATAAATTTTAAACCATCACACTTAAAATTACACTTTTTGGGAGAATGAAAGTTTAATGTCTCTTTAAAAATGACCATTTTTAATAAAGGACATTTTAATAATTCCATGATAAGAAATAGCTTATATCACAAATCCCCTGCTTATAGGTGAATTAGACCTGTGTCAGCATGGATAAATTGCATTTTTCAAGACATTTAAACACTACGTGCAAAATTCACTTAGTAATCTTTCCAAATATTTATGATAAACTTAAGTTTTCCTCGTATTTTATTTTGAAATATTTCAATTCACATACCCAAATTTTATGTGTTGTTATATATCATAGGCATCTCTTGTTATATGTAAAATACGTCTTCAAATATACATTTCCATAGATGACACTTGACTAATAGAAAAAAACACGTAAATGGAATGTCATATGTAATTTTGTTTTTGAAATCAGCGTTTTGGTATGCTCTCCCCGCCCTTCCGACTCACCCTATGACCCACCCGGGACAGCCTGGCTCCTTTCCAGGGCCAGGCCACCACAGAGTCGGCTGGGGCCCGGAGGAGAACAGTCCCAGCCAGGCCTTGGCACGGGCCAGGTAAACCAGTAAGGACTCCAGAGCTGTAATGAACTCAATTGTGTTATCCCTCCCTGGGGCTGGTTGATGGTAGGTGGGGGGCAGCCCTGCCCGGGGCTAACCCTCCTCCCCCAGCCCCCCCTCCCCCATCACTGAAGGAGGTGGAGCCCCCAGCTGAGCTGCAGCGCCACCTAGAGCGTCTGCTGGCATCAGCGGTCGGAGGCAGCTCTGCGCCTGCCAGAGCCAGGCCTGGTCGCACGCAGTGCGGAAGAGCCCGGCCTACCCCGCATGGGCTACACACCCTGGGGCGTGTGCTGGCAAGGTAAGCATTACTGCCTCGTGTATCACACTAGCACGCTCAGCTCTGACGAGGAGGTGCAGGAGGAGGTGCAGTTCGAGGAGCTCCTGCAGCTGGTGGAGACCACGCCTCTGCTCTCGCCTCCTGAAGCCAGAGGTCACGGAGCGCACAGGGGTGGCCCCGCAGCTTCCACCGCAGCTGGGCGCTGAAGAGCGACCAGAAGCTGCTGTGGACCCCTGGGCAAGGGGGTTGGAGACCAGTGCCGGGTGGTTGGTTACCAAAGGAACAAAGCCACTGTTCAGTGCGTGAAGAACGGCTCCACTGCCCAGGCCTTCCTGGCTGAATCCTCGGTCGTGACACGGTTTGGCCACAGAAAGCAGGCCCAGTTTCTGAGGGGGATCCTGGAGGAGAATGGCGGGCACCACATCGGCACTGAGCACATGGCCGAGGGAGCCTGGTGGATTATCGGCGTCGCAGACCTCTCCTCAGGTTCTCTCACTAGAAGTCTGAAAGGCCGTGAAATACCTGGAGGACAACTACTTTGTGCACTGGGACCTGGCTGAACGTGTTCGAGGACAGCGTGGCCAAGGTCACGGACTTCACCTCACCGAAAAGGTCGCTCCTTCTCAGGACACAGGCAAGCTTCAGGTCAAGTGAACAGCCCCTGAGGCCCTGAAAGAGAAGAAATTCTCCATCCAGTCTGGGGCTTGGAGTTCTGGAATCTTTCTCTGCGGAAATATAACGCCTTTGAGTGAGACAGCCCTGGTCCAAGAATTCTCCTGAAGGACCTTGTCCCTCAAGGGAAGGGTTACAAGATGGATGCCCCCAGGGCTGCCCACCTGCAGTGCACAAGGTCAGGAAGAACTGCAGACACCTAGACTCTGCCCTGAGGCCCTCCCTCCTGCGACTACCTGAGAAGCTCCAGCACATCAAAACCGGTAAGCTACACCTGTGACTGCTGACTTCTGCCCAGGTCACAGGCCAGTGGGGACTGAACCTAGATAGACTGTGGGCCTGGTGCCCCTACTCACTGGTCCCAAACCTGAACTGAGCCCAGAGGAACAATGGGTCTCTTTCCTCTGTTCCAGCCTGTGCACCCTCTGTCCCCCACCTCAGACCCCACCTAGGCCTAGCACCTTCTCTCATGGACCAGACTGTGGGGCTTGACCGACTCTAAGAGTCAAGAAGGGAGGAGGCAGACTCCCCCTACCATGGTCAGGCCTCCTCTAGCCTCCCATCTTGCCTTCTTAGAGTTTTATTCCTTTCCTTTATTGAGATTTTTATTTTCGGTGTGTGTTTTTATCATAATTATTATTATTAATTTTCAAGACGAGAAAGAAATTACCCAGCAAATGGGCATTTTACAAGAAGTACAAATCTTATTTTTCCTATCCTTCCCACAAAGGTTAGGGAGAGGACACCTCTCTTTGGGGACCCATCACTGGAGCCTCGTTCCCAATTCTGTGATCCCCATTGGGTGATGCCTCAGCCTCTGCGTTTCGCTCTTGACCATGTTGCACCATTTGCATGTACTCAAGGCAGACATCTGTCAGGCACTTATGGCTCATGCGCCACTGTAGCCCACCCACCTTCCTTGTGAGGTGGAATCATAATATACCACTCTGCAAGGGAAAAATATGCATGAATACATAATGTTAGGATAAACTCTGGCATCCACCAACTAGCATGCAAAATATTATTTGTTGACATTATTAGAATAAACAAATAGATAAACATTAATAATCAGAATTGTACTATCTGGAGACTTTTGAGATCTATTAGACAAACCATTTATATTTACGAGGACCTATTTTCTGTCACTTTCCTCTTGACCATAGAGGCATCAGTACCTGTATCAGACGGTGAAAGAGCAGTGAAATTCTTCACTGGGGCTGTGGTCTAAGAACCCTGAATCAGTGTCGATATGAAGGAATTTGGAGTCAGAAAACCTGGGTTTGGATGCTATTTAAATCCCTGACTAGGTTAGGACCTCAGCTATTAGCTCAATTTGTCTAAAATCCAATTTCCTCACATGCAAAAAAGGTAATCAATATTACCAACCTCGGAGGACTCTTCTTAGCACTATGTGAGAAAATAGGTTCTACTCTTCAACTAGTTAGTGCCTAACACAAAGCGACTTCACCCATAATTGCAGTTATTCTTAAGTCTCTGATACAATCTATGAAATGATGATACCCAATGAAGGCTTAGCTGGACTGGTCATGGTGTGAGAATCATCCATCTATTAAATCAGAGATGGTCAGACCTAGAAGGAAAGGCAAGCTTGCAATCCATAGATTATTTGGGATTTGAAGTAGGAACTCTGCTCACTAAAATTCTCTATGGTTGCAAGATCTGAATTTGGAATCAGAAAGATGGAGTTTCGAATCCCTTAGATGAGTTACTTAAGCATCCACATCTTAGTTTCCTACTCCAAACATAGGGATTCATTTTTTTTAATGAGTATGTATCAAATGCTTATCATGCACTAGATAGTTTGCTGGTGATTAAATATTCAAAGGATCTGATAGATGATGTATATTTCATTCTTAGTGTAGTTCCTATGAAATACTTAGCTGCTTCCCACATTTGGGGGTTGTTTTTGTTATTCACTAATCACCATATTTATATTTAAGACCTCATTATACTAAAATTATGCATTTTCTTGCATAGCATATGTCCAATTCCGGCAGGGGCAATACCCATAGATGACAATGTGAATAGTGTCCCCAGATTTGAAGTATACATGATCTGAAATATACATCATATTTAAAGTAAATCTTAGCTCACACCATTCTGATGTTAATTCACCATTTAAGATAATATATAATTAAATGGTAAATATTTTAGTGGCATGCAGTATTATTCCTTAATACCACTTGGGAGAAATTATCAGACCTAGAATGCTCTTAAGTCTGATATTACACAGGGCAGCTTTCTTGTGGCTACTTGAAGATCTAATCATTCTTGGAGATCATTTTAATTTTTAAATATCTAAATGTACTTAAAAATTTCCACATACATAAATCATTTCAAAAGCCCTTGGAAAGAAAATAAAATCCAAGTATTTTTGATAAGTAGACTAGTTTCAGTCCCAACAGACCATCGATTAGGAGAAATTTGAACATTACTTTCTCTTGACTATTAAAAATATTTGATGATGTGCCCTAAACAAAGCATCTTAATCAAAATGTATAAAAAATGTTAAAAGAATCATATTTTCAGATTTTATTATTTTCATTTTAATTCTCTTACAATGACCTGGTTGGAAACAGGGAACATAATTCCTTTTTCTATGAAATGATATCCTTATAGTCTTAGGAAAGACCATGTTTCAACCTTTGTGAATATTGCTTTGAATTTATACTCTGCTTACATCTCTCTTTTACTGTCTCTCAAGAACATACAGACAACCACCCCTAGAAATAAAGGATCTCCTTTTAGATTTCACAACCTGCTTTATTCTAATTTTAGGTTTCCTGTTTTATTTTGTTTTTTGTTTGACTAGGCAAAATCCTAAATTCAAAATCAAAGAACAAGTGTTTTATATGAAATTCCCACCCACTGATTTTCTGATTTTAATACATGAGAGTTTGTGTTGCATAGTGTGTGTGTGTGTGTGTGTGTGTGTGTGTGTAATTTATACATTGACATTGGGAACATTCTTAGAACATATTCCCTGTCATAATTTCCACAGAAAATTCTATATACTGTTGAAAATATTCAAGAACTTGCCATTTGCCAGTTCTAGAATTATTATTGTTCTCAGCTTTTGACTCACGTTGCACAATTAGATGTAAAAGTCTATGTGAGAAAGCTATGAGACCTTTAATTCTGCATGCTCTTAAAACCCAGCGTTATAAGACTATAGACTGAAAAATATTGAATAGAAATGTAAAGTGATGATCTTTTCTCCAAAATTCTCATATAAGCTTTTATTTTCTTTTTATTTCCTAACCTTGTAAACACTTAGGTCATACCTGCATCATTGTGGTAGAATTATAAGTAAATAATCAACCCATTCACTTTGAAACATAAGAACTATTACTTCTGGGATTTCATCACTATTGTGGCCTAATATTAGTTACTTAAGACTCAAATGGAAGAGACATTGCCTTTTTGGTGATCTACAAAGCCAGGCATTTTAAGACTGTTTAAATACAGTCTATTATTTTATCTTAGTTGTGACCCTCTGAAGTATATGAAGCCAGATATTATCCGAAGTTACCCTCTTTTTTTTTTTTTTTTAAATTGCTCATATTCTGTTTACTGGCTAACAGAATTCCATTACTTTCCCTGATGTTTCTGGGACTATTCAGGGCTTTATATTCTTATGATCAACTTTGTTATGATTTCCTATTCATACTAAATCCTTGATCAAATTTTATTCGGCCTTTCTGCCTCTTCCTTTCTTACTTCCTTGTGAAATCTAAAGCTATAGTTTTCTGATCTTTCTTAATTTTTTCTCCTCAAAATACTGCTCACACCAACGGTAGTGTTAAATTTACCTGAAGACTTAGCCCTAAAAGCAACAGACAAAACAGCACAGAGATTCTGCATAAAAGAGAGACAATAAGACAATTTCAAGTGGGCAAGATGTCTGATCAGACATTCTGTAGACATCCGTTTTCATAGGAGACCCTTATGACCAATATTGCGAATTTCTCACCAGTAGCTTGTAAGGAACATTATGTCTTGTTCACTTCTGCTTTCTCAGTGCTGATAATTGTGCCTAGCACATGATACAGACTCAATACCTGATGAAAAGTGGGCAAATTTTCCACCTAAACTCTATTCACCTCCCTCTATGATGTCCCTCTTTTACTCAAAATTCGTCCTAAAGCCTTCCCTTCCATGTTCACATTTCTTTTCATTAAAATCTCTAATCGTTTCGCACTTTATTTTATAGAGCAATTTAGGTCTTGATTTGTCTGCTCTATTTCCTTACAGTTGTGCATTAAGAGCCAACCGTCCACAACCAGAATGACCCATCAGAAGATTTTCTGTTAAGCAAATATAATTCTCCTCCTTCTGTACTTGCTCCGTGTCTGTGTGTGTGTGTGTGTATACTTACTTAGTAACCTCTACTAGGCCCATTCCAAAGAAAAAGTAGACCAAACTATTCATTCAATAACAGCAGCTTGATAAGCTACGTTGTTTTGATTTGCATATTTTAATATTTAAAAATTGTATACGTGTATTTAAACATTGGATAAGAATAGGCATTCAATAAATACTTTCTGAAGAATAGATTAGATTAATTTCAATTGGATGATTTGCTTAAGTAATCTGAAGAGTAATTTTCTTCCTCAAGGTATTTGTAATCCATAGTTTCTTTCTTTGGTCTGTGATATATAATGTCCTTTACGTAGAAACCATATTATTTTTTTAAATTTTATGAAGTATCCATATATATTGCTATCACTCCCTGGTCAGTCTACCACTGCTGCCTTGTTATACCACTGTTGGATCTTGTTGGGGCTCAGACCCATACATTCAGTGAGATAGCTATCTGTCAGATGTTAATTTTCCTCCTCCATGAAAACAACTATCACTGAAGGCCTTGCCTACCTCATCATCCCAAGGACCAGATACAGTAATAACTCAAAGTATGTTTAAAAATGATAATATATTGCTGTTTTAAAAAAATTATTTTTCATACTTAAATGCAAAAAAACCAATCAGATAATACCAAAACAAAGATATTAAGCATTTGTTTGATACACTTTTTTAAAAAGATTTTATTTATTTATTTGATAGAGAGAGAGGGAGAGAGAGCAAGCACAAGCAGGGGGAGTGACAGAGCTCCGGAGAGGGAGAAGCAGGCTGCCCACTAAGCAGGCTCCCCACTAAGCAGGAAGCCTGACGTGGGGCTCCATCCCTGGACCCTGGGGTCATGACCTAAGCCAAAGGCAGACACTTAACTGACTAAGCCACCCAGGCACCCCAGTTTGATACACTTTTAATAAAATAGTGAGACTCCTTTTAAGAAACTCTGGTCACTTCTTGTGTCCTTTAGACATGTTTTTCAAGGAAGGTCTAATACTACTCTCCAGAATACTTCTGAAAAGTATAATCACGGTTTTATAAAATGTATTCCATTACCAATATCATAAATATCTGATTAGATATTGTTAATGGGATACCATTTAAATATCAAAGCTGGTCTACATCTACTAATATTATTACTAATGGTGATCTCATATCAGTAAAATATACACCAATTACACAAACAACATTTTTAAACACAGGAGTGGTTTTCTAACTAATTCGGTTTTATAGTTCCCGTAAAGTTAAATGGGGAAAGAAAACAAACACATAAATGTCAGAAAAGTAAATTACATTTATGCCATTTTATTTCCACTAAAATAAGGTTTATTTTACTAGAAGCAAAACTAGTAACATCATTTAAAAAAAAAAAAAGAGGTGCAAAATTTCTAAGTTCTACTTTATACTTCAGCAGTAAACATATTTCTTCACCTTCTGCAGTTTTTTCAATAATGACTGCAGGTTGTGGACCAATTTTAAGAAGCTTTTCTTCGAGAATAACAATTGTAAATTACTTCATTAGTGTGCATTTATTTTTATTTATTTCTTTATTTTGAATAGAGGTTCCTGTTGACTCTGACATTCCTGGTTTAGCCTTCTCCTTTCAGGGCTCACTGACCATAAAACCCTAGAGTCTGTGCCAATCATTTTGGTGACATAGTCTGGCTTCAAACAACGGATGACTAATTTTAATTTACACAAAGAATTTGTCTTATAAATCTTCAGTTCACCACGCTTAACATTTATTTATCTCATTCAATTTAACACTGTGATGTTCTAACTAGAACTCACTAACATTTGAAATACAGGGGAACAAGACTAAAAACAGTCAATATTATTTTAATATCATTTTTTATATTTAAGAGTACTAGAATTCATTCCATAAACGGCAAATTGATTGGGAGAATTTAACACAGACACAATCTCCCCACCCTAGCACGTTCTGAAAAGAAAAGCTACAAAGGATTCCACAAAAAGCTGAGTCAGGATGCTACCCCATCATTGCCTTTAAATTAAATCTCTTTGGCACACGGAAAGAGAGAGATTAGGTACAAAACACAGACTGAGGCAGAATAGTCAAAATGCTTCTATTTTTGAGAAATGCCTGCAAAATTTGCAATCTGTCCTGAAAATCAAACTCTTCTTTCTCTTTTAATCCATATGGCTTTCCGCTCTTCTTTCAGCTAGTCTAGTAAACAGGCCCGGTGGCAGTGAGAAAGGACCCTCCCTCAAGACCAGCCTTGATTGTTCACTTCACAATGGCTCCTGACAGAAGCTTCCCAGATTTGGCTGAGAAAACCCATGTGAAGTGTCTGCTGGCTGTTATCACATTCCAACCTGCTGGCCACTTGCAAATATGATTCTGTTTAAAAGCCAGTTGCTCCTCCGCGGCTGCTCTCAGAGAGAGAGAGCGTGTTCCCAGAGGCTCAAGCTGCCACCACACGAGGCCGTATGCTGCTAACGCCAAGGAACAAAACTAATTCCATTTTTAAGCTCCACATTAGACCAAGAAAGTAACAAAAGGGGTGGTGTAAAGAAAATAGAGTAGAAAGGGCTACTTTCTATTTTCTATATTCTGCCGAGGAGAAAATATTTTAAGAGATTTTGTAGAGAGGAATAATTAGAAAGATGCTTCTTATTCAAATGAGTTAGCTCCCTCAACTCCGTCCATATGTGGCTTTATGATCCTCCCATGATTTATTATCTGTCCCATCAGACTAAACTCTCCAGGTCCTTGCACGGACTTGGCATCTAGTTAGCATCCAATAAATATTGATAGACTACATGAATGAATGCATTAATAATGTTAACTTCATGGCCACCTAAACTGCTCTCTCTTGCTTCAAATCCTCTATATTTTGCATTAAAAATGTATTTCATTTATTCGAGGATATAGACTGTCCTTATGAATCTTTTGAGTTCAATACTTTGTGTTTCTTCTCTTAAAAACACTTAAGCAGCTGTTGGGGGTGAGAATGATTTTGAGCCCCTGGATACTTTTGACAGTCTGTACCAGTTTATGCTTATCAAGACTGGGGGTAGAGGAGAGCTGTTACTGCTATTTAATAAGCAGAGGCCAGGGATGCTCTAAACATTTTACTATGCACAGGAAAGTCCCCACAGCAAAGAATTTTCTGGCTCAAAATACCCAATAATGTTTGTAGCTGGGGCGCAGGGGACCAAGAGCACCTGGCTCTGGGGGCCCCAAACAGACTGGGTTCAGCCACTCACCCCCTGACAAAATCCAAAGGCAGGGAAACTGCTAGAGTAGGCAGTTAGATCGACAAGAGCAGGAGAGGAAAAAGGAGGATGACAGATGGTCCCAGGCCAGGGACCACCCAGTCTCCTTTAGTCCAACCCCTTTTCTGGTTTAGCACAGTCTGATGAGCAGAGGATAAAGGCCACAGAGATGTTCCCAAATTTGGAGTATGCACACTTAAGGAAAGCCTTTTCCTTTAGTAACCCCAAGTCTGTTATAGTATCATTATAATATCATTTGCGTTGTGGTTCTCCCCCACCTCCAGCCTGGGGGTTTCTCTTGGGAAGATGGCACACAAGAACACGGGCATCAAGTTAGAGGGGAAGGAAACCAGGGCAGATCCAGAGAATGGTGTGATAATGACAAGATGGGAAGGAAGAGAACGAATAGGCCCCCACAAAAAAACACAATTCAGAACTCAGTGGGCTGCTACCCACCCTCGGGTCAGCCCACTCCTGTCTCTGGAGTGTACTTTTGTTTTGCTAAATATAAAACTTTTGCTGCTTTAACTCTCCATCAAGTCTCTTGACTGAATTCTTTCCTTCAAGAATCCAAGAACGGACGAATTTTACAATCCACTACCAGCAACAAAATAAGTGGTGGTGAAACAAGAAAGGAATTTATTTCAGTGAGGCCAACACCAGGAAGACAGTGGACTAGCATCTCAATGACTGTCTATTGGTGCTGAAAATACTTCCAGGTTTATATAAGGAAAATGTGGGGCAAGGGTGAGTGGGTATTTGCAGGTAGGCAGTGAAAGTCAAATTAATCATTGTCTTGGAGTCAATCCGGGTGGATTCCTGTTGGCTCTGGGTAGTTCTTATTGCTTGAGGGGGTGGTTTCAGTTCCCAGCAGGGGATGCTTTGCCCTCAGGGTCTTCTTCCTGGACCCAGAGACAAGCTGGAAAGAAGGATATAACTAGAAAGTTTGAGGTCAAAATGGAGACAGCCAAAGTCCTCTGTCATGTTGAGGTTGACAAAATATGCCTTAAAAATTTTTTTTGTTCTTTTCCACCAAAGAGTTGTTTGGGGCTCTCCTGGTTTGTTTCCCCCCCCCCCCCCCCCCCTAAGTTGAAGCTGTTATGTCTGAGACTGTGGGCCCCATGATGAACATTGTTCTTTCATGTCACCCTTTGTGCCTGTTGCTGCTTTTTCAGGTAATTGCCTGCAGCCAAAGATCAATAAAGTTACAACCTGGAGCAAATCAGCACATAGCCCAAGGTTGTCCCCATTTATTTTCTAGACTTTATCTCAAGGAGAAATGTGCCTTGAGAAAAGTGCTGCTGATGCCCCACCGCTTTGTCTCTTTATCAGGGGCAAAACTGCCTCTTTTCATTGCTCTGAAAATAAGCTTTTAAAATGCAAAGGTATTTGGGCAAAGTTCTGGATTTCCACCTGTATATGTGCACGTGAGCGTGTACACCCTACACGTATGTTTTGCTTTGCTCTTGCTCTGGAAAATTTAAAGGCAAATTCTAGAATGCAAGATGCATTTGAGATTTTCCTTCCAGCCTTTTTTGGATGGCCAGTTCAATGACAAATTAGAAACATAATGTAAATAAAGTAAAAACATCAGGTCTTTCCTCTGCCTGATTGTTCGCTCTGCATTTAAAAGACCTAAAGTAGAGAAAATGAATCAGTTTTTGGTATCAGAATGAGGTATACATTAGTAACTTTCTGCTGTATTCAATGTGTGATTACTCAGTAAAAGCTAAATAAATTTAAAAAATAAAATCATTTAAAAAACAGAAATAAGTGACCTTCTGTTTCCTTCTTCCTCCTGAACAACCCTCTTGTAAACCAGAAGAGTTAGTTTCCAAAGTTACGGAGATGAGCTGCTCTAGATTATTTTCTGTATTATTTTCTTGCTGCATCTACCATCGATTCTCTAGTCCGTAAGTTAATCACAGGTTTGGCCTAGTTCCTGTTCTTCTGTCTTGAGCCCACAAAGCCAGTTGTTAAATTTTGGCCTTTCTCTAACTTGCTGTCACTTAATCCAAATCTTAAACCAGCACTTCTTACTATAAAAGACAACGGAGAAACCAGCCACCAGTATAAGTAATGAAGGATAGCTGAAAGAAAGGCAGTCAGTGGCAAGGGGCCCCCTGTCCTAAGAGGAAACCACCCTGAAAAGGAAAAAGACCCTGTTATTGCACACCAGCCTGAAAGGAGCCCTCCACTCTTTCCCAAGTGAACAACTACCTGATAGGTAGATGAGTGTGTGTACCTGATTAGGTGACAGGCACACGGAGGGTTAATCAGATTAAAACAGCCCGCCCACAAGCCCATAAAGACCCCTAGACTTAGACATTCTGGTGGCAACCCTCCTTAGGAGTTTTGTACTCTTGTTGCCCACCACTCTTCTGCTGGTCTACCTCTTCGCCCTTTGAAGTGGCATAACAAAGAACCACAGGCACTAAAGGAAAAGAAATCCTGAAACATAAGCTGTTTCTCAAACATCTACCTTGTTTGAAGTAATAACTCTTAGTCACATCCATATGTTTTGTAACCTTACCTACATATTCTGATTCTAGTAATAGAAACAATAACTCAACTCTTGATTGCAATTAGTGTTTAAAAGTCTAAAAACATTCATAAAAACATTTATTCATTAATTTCTCTATCAGTGAATATCTACTAAATGTCCTTGATGTCTCAGAACCAGGTTGGGTAAAATGGAGAGCAATAACTGTATAGAGCAAAGTTTACTTCTTAATAAATAAAACGGGACAATAACGATAGAAGAAATGTAAAGCTGGATCAGGCTGAATTTATTAATATGAACTTATAAAGCGGAAATTCTGCATTTAATGTTGTAGCTCCAGGAGTTGGAAAGGTCTCTAACAGTTTGGCTGTTTGGTGAAGCATGGCCCCAAAGGTGGCCCCTAAAGAGTGAGTTGGAAATGCCAGTCATGTATTGGTTTAATGTAGTATAAGGGAGTCAGAGGCTTAGAGAGACTGGAATGTCAGAGAGGATTTGTCACTTGACCTATTGAAATGTTCATGGTTCCCACTTCTGCTACACTGCCTTCTTTCTCCCGGCCAGCATCTAACTATGGTTCTTAGGGTGTTACCTATGATCACTTGCCAGAGGGAGAGAAGACTCAGGACTGTTTTTATAGATCATCCTGCCTGATATACAGGTATCATCCTGAAGTGAACAGCTGTAGCACTGTAGTAGTCCCTTCCTGGGACATCCCTGGAAGACAGTGGTGAAGGAAACTCCTCCTAGTGAGCAAAATTTTAAGGGGTGCACATGGTTGTTCAATTTGCTTGGAAAGAGAAATGGCCAAATGTATGATTATTTATTAATTCATGGGCAGTGGACAATGCTTTGGCTGGATGGTCAGGGACTTAGAAGGAAGATGATTAAAAAATTAGTAAACAAGGAAAGTTGGGAAGAAGTATGTGGATAAACCTCTCTGAATGGGGAGAAAAACATCAAGATACTTATGTCCCATTTAAATGCTCACTAAAGGGTGACCTCAGCAGAAGAGGATTTTAATAATCAAGTGGATTAGATGAACCATTCAGTGGACACCATTCAGCCTCTTTCCCCAGTCCCTTCTGTCATCATCAGTAGGTTCATGAACAAAGTAGCCGTGGTGGTAAGAATGGAGGTTATTCATGAACTCAGCAACAGATTTCCACTCTCCAAGGCAGACCTGGCTATGTCCACTGATGAATGCCCAGGCTTGCAGTAGCAGAGACCAATGTTGAGTACCCAGCATGACATCATTCTCTGGTTTGCTCAACAACCTATGTAGTGGTAGGTTGATTACTTGACACCTTCCATCATGGAAGAGTCAGCATTTTGTCCCTGCTGAAATAGAGATGATACAGATCTATCTTCCCCACATGCAATGCTTTCACCAGGAGATACAATGATTTCATTGAGCTTGAAGTTAAAACTGTCACCTGATCACTTTAGTTTTCTCATGCCTCTAAATCAATAGGCAAAAAGGGAGTTAATGTACTCACTGGGATGTTTGAGCCTGAGTACCAAGGGTAAATTGGATTACTTCTCCACAATGGAGGTAAGAAAGAGCATGACTGGAATACAGGATTCCTTAGACTGTCTCTTAGGATTTCCATGCCCCATAATTCAGGTCAGTGCAAAACTACAACCCAATCCAGGCAGGACTACTAATGTCCTAGACTCTTCAGAAATTAAGATTTGAGACATGCCACGAGGTAAAGAACCACAACCATGTGAGATGCTTGTTGAAGCCAAAGGGAATACCAAATGGGTATTAGAAGGAAACTATAGGGTGCCTGGGTGGCTCAGTCAGTTAAGTGTATGCCTTCCACTCAGGTCAAGATCTCAAGGTCCTCCGCTAAGCAGGAAGCCCACTTCTCTCTCTTACTCTGCCGCTCCCCCATGTTTGTGTGCAAGCGCGCACTCTCTCTCAAATAAATAAATAAAATCTTTAAAAAAAAAAAAGAAGGAAACTATAAATACCAGCTGTGGGTATGTGCTTAGTTACAAAAAGGAGGACTGTAATTGTCATCCGTATTTCCACATTATTTTGTTATGAATATGTTTGTATGTGCGTGTTCATGTGTATGTATGTATGCAATGCCAATATCTTTTTTCTCTTTTCTTTTGTTCCCTGATCATGTAACATAAAATATATTAACTTTATAATATTTAAGATATAAGATATCAAAGAGAAGAGTAAACATAATCCAAGAACTTTACCTCATCTTCTGGGGAAGAGTTTTAGTGCATTCCCAGCCATATGCAGGATAGTTGTATCATGGTGGGTGGAATTGTGACCTTGTTATTGCACTTATTTGGAGATTAAAAGTGTAGTTTAAGGAGATACATATGGGTGGCAAGTTAACAAGGGATGTACTTGTGATTATCAACTTTATGAGTCAACTTAACTGAGTGATGGAGTGCCCAGATATTTGGTAAAACATCATTTGGAGCGTTTCTGTGAAGATATTTTCAGAAGAGATTAATATTGTTGTAAAGCAGATGGGCCTCCTTAATTTGGATGGTCCTCATCCAATCAGTTGAAGGCTTGGATAGAACAAAAAGCCTGACCCTCCTGAGACAAAGAGGGAACATCCCTTGCCTGACTGTTTGAGCTGAGACATTGTGGGGTTTTTTGGGTTTTTTCTTTGTTTTCTTGCCCTCAAACTCAAACTAAAGCTTTGGGACTCCTTGGTTCTAGAGCCTGCTGGCTTTTAGACCAGAACTAAACCATTGATACTCTTGGGTCTCTAGCTTGCCAACTGCATATTTTAAGATTTCTCAACATCCTTAATCTGTTATCTTCTAAGAATTTTGGGAAACATACTGAGAAAGACAGACGTGGTTCCTATCCTCTTGGTACTCAACAATCTAAGAATATAGTTGTTCAGTCTTGCACATGACATGAATTATGCCTGATATTAGTTTTAACCAACCCCTTACATCAGAATTTTAAAGCCCAGTTTTCATCCTTCATTTTGTGTTTATACTTTCTTCTTTCTTTTCTGTTTCTTTCTTTCTTTCTATCTGCTGCAGTATGTACTTATTGAAAATCTGTGATAGGAGCAATACAGAGCGCTAAGGACCTTGCTGGATACAAGATAGAAGTGATTCTGCCTCTCCCTCAGTGAGTTCGAAGGGATCTGCTAAGTGACAGTGTTAATGTATGAAGAAAGAAATAATTTTAGTAAAGGAGGATGTATGAAAGAAGGCTTCAGGGAGGAAGTGATTTTTTAGATAATCCTTTAAAGGAAGCAAGTCTCCCACAGGCAAATAGTTATAAGGTCATACTAAGCTGATGGTTCAAATTGAGCAATAATTTCAGAATACCCAATGAATTTATTGAAGGTGACATTTTTTAGCCCTGTGTGGTTAGGCTAAGATCTCTACTTGGGGGAAAAATTCTAAATGCAGGTCCAGGAAGAGCCTTGAATGGTGTAAGGAGAAATTTAGAGACTATATTTCTTTTACCACCAGGATATAACATAAATAAGTGTAGATATGTAAACATTGGAGCTATAAATTATTTACAGAAATAATATTGCAGAATGGAAATGCTAAACCAGTTTTCAGTTCCTGTTTCATTCCCTGATAGATTTGGGTTTCTATAGAGCTATAAAAACAAAGCATTGTCATGTTGTGTTTATTATGGAAAATCTCTCTATCCTGCTTAAATGATTTTAGTTTTCAACGACTTCAGATGACAGACTGTAATTTTGCCTTTCAAGCCAACTTGCATTGTCTTTTCTTAAGGAATATCACTAATTTGTCATGCCTGTTGCAAATTAATTCTGACTGTGCCTTATATCTTAGTGTGTAATTCATGACTGATACTTTATTTCTTTAGCCTTTTTTTTTTTAACCAAAAGGTTTTCAGGGTATATTAAGAAAAGTGGATCAATATATCACCAGAGTCCTTGGAAAATACACTCCTTTAGGAACATTTTTGGTAGGTGTTCATAAACTTTTTAAATTTCTTTCGAGGACACATACTAAAAACTACTTTCAAAGTTAGAAATATTTTAGGAAATCTAAGTTCATAGGTAAATTTGGGAAAAGTTACATTTTTAATGAAAACTTCAGTACTCTGAATTAGTCTATAGAAGGCATCATTTTAATGCCTTTTCATGACTTTGCAACTAAACCGACTATAAAATTAGGTTATTTGATTCGAACTACTTCTACATTCTTTTCCATCTCAAAGTATCGATGACTCAAAATTTCCAAAATGATAGCTTCTTTACAAAAATTCTTGGTAAACATTAGCATAAATGAGCATGGGGGATAATGTAGGTTTCTTCCTACAATTCTGAGCCCACTTTTTGAATTAAGTTTCAGAATAGCTTTGTCCCACGAAAGGCCAGGGACATGCATTAGTAAAGCTAATTTTCTGATACTTCAGTAATCATATCAGAAAAAAAAAATCTTGAGGATATCTTTACTTAAAAGTCATCCTTCAAAACAATTAAAGGTGGTAAAATGTGGTAGTTAAAACAGTGCATTTCAGAGTCTGATGACATGGGGATATAGTATGGTTGTTTCTGTTACCAAATTACGTGGTCTTTGATGTGTTACCTAACCTTTTCATATGTCAGTTTTCTAAACTGTGACACAGAGATAAAATCTAGTATCCTTATTGCATTGTTTCATGAATTAAATGTGATAATAAATTCAGAGCATTTAATACAGTGCCTGGCATAGAGCCCAGGATCTATAAATTGTGGCTATTGCACTTAATAAAAATATTAAAAACTTATGAAGCATCTCTGATATTTTAAACAAGATGGTATTTTGCTTCTCTGTAGTTTGTTGTTTCCATACCTGTATTTTCTACATGATAAAGATATAACACATTTTTTTCATAACAAGTAATTTATCCTATTTTCAATTTTGGCATTCAGTCGATAAATTCTTCACTTATTCATTCAAATTTTTCCTATTGTATTTCCCATCTTTCTTTCTTAGGTTCTCATGCCAATTTTTAGACATGGCTACAAATTCTTTTAACACTACTCCCGTCCTCTTCAATCTGGGAAGGCTTATAATTACTTCAACCAAAAAATTACGGGAGTGATGGTAAGTGACTTTCAAAACTGACCAAAAGTATAGGCAGTTCCTTCTTTGTTCTCTGGAACAGTCCATCTGGCCTTTGTGAACCCCCAGGATAAGAATGCCAACTGCCCTGGTGCCACTGTGCTGGCACTTTGGTCTCTGGTTCCAGTTCCGTGCCTTTATTTGGCCATCTTCACTAAGGTGCCAGGTATGCAAGTAAGGTATGGTCAGCTAACCCACAATATAAAATAACCACTGTCAGTGCCATGTGGAGTAACAGAATTGGACAACTGGTTCCTGGCAAATTCCTGAACCATGCGATCATAATATTTAGTAAATGGTTATCGCTCAGGCTTGAAGTTTGGATAGTTTGTAATGTAGCAGCAAAAGATCACCAGAGTGAGTACATTATTAGTGTTGGCCCTTTACACATTCCCGATTTTGATGCCAAAATCTTTTGCCCTTGCTGAAAATAATGGACTTCATAATGAGGTACTTGCACATATGATTGGAAAGAAGTCCCTTCATTTTAGGGAACAGGTAGCAAGGTTATTACTCAAAAAACCCATTACAAGTACAATTATTTGCAGGCTAGTTTCTGCCCCTATGGCTAATTATATGCAGACGATTTGAATGAAAATCAAATTCCTATTAGAAACTCCTCAGAAATGCATTTTTTTTTGTTACTTCATTCAGGTTTTGGGTGACCTGTGTCCATTTATATCACAAGACATTATTCAGAGTGGAACTGGTGCTACTGGTACTCCAAGCTAAAATTGTGCCATTAATTTATCTTTGCATTAAATTGTTTATGTTTTTGTATTTTATTTTTTATCCTTAACCTTGTACTATTAGCATGCCTTTTGGCTTCTTAAATGTGTCTAATTGTGACAACTCCATTATATTGCGAAATGGAAGAACATTGGCCTATTCATAGGATTCTCAAGGGAAAAATGGTAAATTACATTCTTTTTAATATACCCTGATATTTATTACAGATAAGTGGAAGGTTAGTATAGCCTGAAGGAAAATACAGTAATTTGAATGACTATAAACCCAAAATAAGAAAAAATAAATGTGTGCCTCTATGCCTTTATAAAAATATGTATATTATATATGTGTAATATATTAGAAAAATGGTTTACTTCTGCATATTGCCTGTAAACTTCTTTATTTACATAACAATGCATTTGAACAGTAATGCATGCTAAACAAAGATGCTAATCATTTTTAATCTCCACAGATTTCTTTCCTTAAATCACTTCACCTATTATTGTTATACATTTTCATGGTTCTTAATTTTTTACTAATATGAACAGTGTATCCAAGAAAATCATATATGTCTTTGTGCACTTGTCTAGTTATATTTTTAAGGATGTGTTTCTAAAGGTGGAATTTATAGATCAAAATTCATAAGTGTGTTGAGTAGGAGATGCCTCCTGCCATATGAATACAGGATAGTTTAAGTGGTCAGTATTACAGGTAAAGGAAAAATATTGTGCTTGAATTTAAGAGATTAAAACACTCCATACCACTTATAAAAAAGTAATTTCTCCACTTAATACAACTTTGTTTAAAGGAAAGTTGAATATGTATTCAGGTTCATCATGATAATTGTTTAACTTCTAAATGAAGATATGTCTACAATAAATAGTACCAAAAGGCAGGGAGCAAAGAGATGTTGGGACTTGCACCACTTGTCTCTGGATTCCTGGGGGTAATTATCAGGATTTCACTTTGCAAAATAGTAGATTTTGTTACCATTTGTAGAAATCAAACAAATAAATGATTGTTTGCAAATTCTTGAGCTTGGGAGGATAGTGAGCTGGGTAGGTGGGGGGACAGTTTCTGTGCATGGAGCTGTATCGCACATAATTTCATCTCACAACCTTACATTTTTTCCCAAGAATTCATATGCACCTAGTGATTTGATCAAAACACAAAAAACTCTACCGTAGTCAGTTCTGATATGAGTTAAGCTTACTATCTATATAGAATAATTTGGAAGAGTTTGAACACCCATATATGCACACATACAATTGGACACTAAAACTGCTAAAATTTATCTCAATTTAGCTTCTCTTCACAGTTAGAAAACAAAGTTATAGTTTGAAAATTTTTCAACAAAATTAACATCTAAAAATTAAAAATGTAAACATTTGTAAAAACTAGTGGAAACTAGAATATGCAAGATACATAAAGAATCATATCTTTCTCATTTGAGAAGTAATAATGATTATGACAAAGAAAAGAAATTTAATACTGTCCTTAAAATAAAATCCTTTAATATAAAAAACACATAAAAAGGAAAATTATGTGCTAAGAAAATATTTATAAATCCATAAAAAATAGATAGCTAATATCTATGTTATTGTTGCCTTAAAAGAGGAATCATCCTATGAGGAAGGAATATGTTTATAGAGTTGGATAGACTCACTACTTTGTGATTTTCCATATTTTCAAAATGTTGGGATAGTTGCTATTAATCTTGTAAAGTTAACAATAAAGGACTCAAGGGGCACCTGGGTGGCTCAGTCAGTTAAACGTCTGCCTTCGGCTCAGGTCTTGATCAGGGTCCTGGGATCAAGCCCCTCATCAGGCTCCCTGCTCAGCCAGGGGTCGGCTTGTCCCTCTTCCTCTTCCCCTCTGCCCCTCTCCCCCTCGTGCTCTCTTTTTCTCAAAAAAATAAATAAAATCTTAAAAAAAAAAACAGTTAAAGACTTAAAATTCTTAACTATTAAAATAATTTTGCTATGTTATATTAAAACATTCAAAATGTTTAAAAAACTCTGATCCAACTGAAGGGAAGGATGAAGATTGTTAATAAGCATACACTTGAAATTGAAGTGTACATAAAGACATTGAACATAAATAAAAGTCATTTTAAACAGTGTTGAAATATTAATTTATTGACCCTGAATTTTGAAATCATATAAAAGCTTGATAGCCGTTGGAACCCATTTTTTATAAATGGGATTTTTGTAGACGAAAAGGACAATTAAGAATCAGAAAAGGTTCAGTACCCTCTGACCCATTAATTATTTTATGAAAATATCCATTAAACAAAAATTAAGCAGAAAAATTACATGAACAAAAATATTAATTTCAGCATTGTGTAACAGTAATTTAAAAGCTTATTGTTCCTTATTGTCACTAATGAGTAGAGTTAAATAAATTAATATATAGATTAATATAAATTTTAAAACATTATGGTTATAATGAACATGATCTCTGAAAGCAGATAGAAAAATAAATGCAAAGGATCAGGAAAATATTTTAGTCTTCTTACCTTATCATGTGGCATTATTTCCTCATTGGCAAATTCCTCAGATCAGCCAGATGCTTTTCATAATGGCTTTTTTATTAATTTTTTTTTCTATTTATGTCAACTAATTGATTTAGAATATTAACAAGATTTCCTGCATCCCTTTGACAGGAACCAGTCATGCTAATATGTGATGATTTTTAACTTAGAATTTTCAAAACCAAGACAAATCCATGGGTGACTTTGGATCAAAAAAAAAAAGAAATCTTTCTAGTTGTAATTATCGTTACTTGCCTTAGCATAGTGATGGGAGAGAATGTTTCCTGGGAGATTGGATTTTATAAAATCTTCATTGAAATTTCCTTCAAGAAAATCCTGAGATAGGATATTGCCTTAAAATTATGAATGAAATATAGTGATATGTTAGATTACTTTAGTTAAATATGTCTCTATCTTGCTCTGCATAATCCTAAGGCCCTAACTTCCATAACCCTGAATGAATGAGTCTTAAAAAATCATAATATGATGTTGTACTTCAAAAGCATAAAATGAATATTATATAGAAACATGAAGAAGTATGTTTCTAAATGAGACAAAACTATAATAAAATATATCCCCAGCCATAATTAGAAGTACTTAAGTAATTTTATGAAGAAAGGCTAAAAAGAAATTTAACTGTAAAAACACTGTATTATGATTTGGAAGTTCATGAAATCACCCATTCATTTATCTTTTCAAAAATAGTTATTGAACACTTACTACATTTCAAGTGTTTTTGCACTTATAATTGTGGGCAATTGCCCTTTAAATTTTCCTGTGAATTTTCCTTAAATTGGGAAGGCTACATATTAAAAATATAATCATATTTTTTCCTATTTTCATATGATGCTAAACAAAACATTATTTGCTTAAGTAAGAAGAAAAGCTGGAGGGAAAAAGGTTGTGATTCAGCTAAATGATAGGCATAAAAACTGGATTATGGGTATAAAACTATAGAAGACAATGGGAAATAACAAAGAAGTTCAAGGAATTGAAAAAGGAAGATATAAAAATGAATGAGAGATTGAAAAACTCCAAAACCTGGTGAGAAAAATTAAAGAAGACCTAAATAAATGGAAAGGTATCATACATTCATGGAAGACTTATTGTTTTTAAGATGGCAATAC
This sequence comes from Ursus maritimus, assembly GCF_017311325.1. Taxonomy (NCBI): domain Eukaryota; kingdom Metazoa; phylum Chordata; class Mammalia; order Carnivora; family Ursidae; genus Ursus; species Ursus maritimus. Next base: position 18,126,019 of record NW_024425008.1, read on the forward strand.
TACCCAAAGAATTCTATAGATAGGTACCATTTCTATCAACATGTCAAAGGCCTTTTTTTTTTTTTTCAAAAAGTGGAAAAGCTGATTCTCAAATTCATATGAAACTTAAAGGGGCCCTGAATAATCAAAACAATATTGAAAGAAAAGAAAGTTAGATGATTCACACTTTCAAGTTTCAAAACTTACTACAAAGTTACATTAATATGGCACCTGGGTGTCTCAGTAGGCTAAGCATCTGCCTTGAGCTCAGGTCTTTATACCAGACTCCTGGGATCAAGTCCTGCATCAGGCTCCCTGCTTCTCCCTCTCCCTTTGCCCCTCCCCACAGCATGTGTTCTCTCTCCTCTCTCTCTCAAATAAATAAATATATACAATGGAATATTACTCAGCTATCAGAAAGAACGAGTTCTCAACATTTGCTGCAACATGGATGGCACTGGAGGAGATAATGCTGAGTGAAATAAGTCAAGCCAGAGAAAGACAATTATCATATGGTTTCTCTCATCTATGGAACATAAGAACTAGGATGATCGGTAGGGGAAGAAAGGGATAAAGAAAGGGGGGGTAATCAGAAGGGGGAATGAAGCATGAGAGACTATGGACTATGAGAAACAAACTGAGGGCTTCAGAGGGAAGGGGGGTGGGGGAATGGGATAGGCTGGTGATGGGTAGTAAGGAGGGCACGTATTGCATGGTGCACTGGGTGTTATACACAACTAATGAATCATCGAACTTTACATCAAAAACCAGGGATGTACTGTATGGTGACTAACACAATATAATAAAAAAAAAACATTAAAAAAAATAAAACAAAATCTTACAACAGCAACAACCAAAAAAACACAAAGGTACAGTAATAAAAACTGTGTGGTACTGGTGTAAGGACAGACATACAGACCAAAGAAATAGAACTGACTCCATAAATAAGCACATACATTTATAGTTAATGGATTTCAACAAGGGTGTTGTGACCATTTGATGGGGGAAAAATAGTCCCTTCAACAAATGGTGGTAGGACAACTGAATATCCACATACAAAAAAATGGAGCTGAAACTTTATTTTACTCCTAAAAAAACCCCAAAAAACAAAAAAACAAAACAAAAAACCTCAGAATGGATAAACAACTTAAATAGTTAAGTACATAAAAGAAGAAAACATAGAAGAAAGAAAACATCTTAGAAGAAAACATAGGTAGAAATATTCATGACCTCGTATTTGGCAATGGATTTTTAGATATAACACTAAAAACATAATCAACAAAGAAAAAAAATAGATAAATTAGACTTCATTAAATTAAAAACTTTTGTGCCATCAAAGGGCATTATCAAGAAAGAGAAAAGACAATCCACAGAATGGGAAAGAATATTGCACAGCACATATCTGATGAGGGTTTTGTATTAGTCACAGGTCTCCAGAGGAACATAACCAATAGGAGAGAGAGAATATGTAGATGATAGATAGATGATCAATAGATGGATAGAGATATGATAATAGATAGATGATAGATAGATGAATAGATAATAGGTAGATGATGATAGATAGATAGATAGATAGATAGATAGATAGATAGATAATAGAAGATAGATAATGTAAATGAGCATTTAGTATTGGCATTGCCTTACATTGTTATGGAAGTGGAGAAATCCCAAAGTCTGTCATCTGCAAGCTGGAGAACCAGGGAAGCCCACAGTATAATTCAGTCAGAGTCTGAAGTCCTGAGAAACAGGAATGCTGATGGTGTAGTCCCAGAGTCTGAAAGTCTGAAAACCAGGAGCTTTGATGTCTGAGTTAAAAGATGGGTGTCCCAGTTCAGGAAAAGTGAGAAAATTCATTCTTCATTTGTCTTTTCATTTCACGCAGGCCCTGAAGGTTTGAATGATGCTGAACTATTTTGGTGAGAGTGATTTCTCTTTACTCAGTCTACTGAATCAAATGTTAATCCACACCCAGAAATAATATTTTACCAGCTATCTGAGCATTCCCTAGCCCAGTCAAGTTGACACATAAAATTAACCAGCACAGGTTTAATATTCAGAATATATAAAGAACTCCTAAAACTCAATAATAAAAGACAAACAACCTACTTAAAAGGGTAAAAGACTTGAATAGATAGTTCTCTAAAGAAGATATACGAACGCACAAAATGCACATGAAAAGATACACGATGTCATTAGTCATTAGGGAAATGCAAGTCAAAATCCTGAGATACTGCTTGACACCTACTAGGATAGCTGAGGATTTTTAGAGTAGTAAAACTATTCTATATGATACCATAATAATAGATACATATCCTTTTTTTTCTTTCCAAACTAAATTTATTTATTTTTAAAATTTAAATTCAATTAATTAACATATATTATTGGTTTCAGAGGTAGAGGTCAGTGATTCATCAGTCTTATATAATACCCAGTGCTCATTACATCACATGCCCTTCTTAATGTCCATCACCCAGTCACCCCATCTCCCCACCCCCCTCCTCTCCAGCTTCCTCTTAGTTTGTTTCCTATGATTAAGAGTGTCTTATGGTTTGTCTCCCTCTCTGATTCTATCTTATTTTATTTTTTCCCTCTCTCCCCCTATAGGTACATATCCTTACACACTTTTCAAAACTCATGGGTATACAACTCTAAGAGTAAACCCTAATGTAAGCTATAGATTCTTGTTAATTATGATATATAATATTATACTAGTTCATCAATTATAACAAATGTACCACATTCATGGAAGATGTTAATAGGGAAAACAAGACAAGAGTAAATGAGAAGACTGTACTCTACTGAATTTTTCTGTAAATCTAAAATTTTTCTAAAAAATACAGTCTATCAATTTAAAACACACGTCAATCTGTGTTAATGTTAACCCTCTTGTTAATGAATTCCATTTCATTAAAAACATGACCTCTGGATTTGTATGGTATGTAAATACCACCTCAATAAAAAATAACAAAAAAGAATAACATAAAATTATGCAAGTAGTCTACTCTTGAGGGGTCAAATATATCACTGGCTTTCTAACACTTGCTTTTGCAGACCAAAACTAATAATAAAAAAACCTCTGCACTTCCTTGCACATATGTAAGTTGATACCTAAAAATTGTCATTAATTTTCACAACAGGTTTGCCTCCAGAACACAGGTGTCATGAAAACCACTGCTAAACCTAAACCAAAATGAAAAAGGAAAAGACGCATATCAACACCGTCATCCTTGGACATGTAGACTTGGGCAAGTCTAACACTACTGGTCATCTGATCTACAAATGTGGTGGGATCCACAAAAGAACTATCAAAAAATTTGAGAAGGAGGCTCCTGAGGTGGGAAAGGGCTCCTTCAGGTATGCCTGGGTCTCAACTAAACTGAAAGCTGAATGTGAACGTGGTATCACCATTGGTACCTCCCTGTGAAATTTGAGACCAGCAAGTATTATGTGACCATCATTGATGCCCCAGGATACAGAGACTTTATCAAAAACATGATTGCAAGCACATCTCAGGCTGACGGTGCTGTCCTGATTGTTGCTCCTGGTGTTGATGAATTTGAAGCAGGAATCTTCAAGGATGGGCAGACCCATGAGCATGCCCTTCTGGCTTACACATTGGGTAGAAAACAATAAATTGTTGGTGTTAACAAAATGGATTGCACTGAGCGATCCTACAGCCAGAAGAGATATGAGGAAATTGTTAAGGAAGTCAGCACCTACATTAAAAAATTGGCTACAACCCCGACATAGTAGCATTTGTGCCAATTTCTGGTTGACAACATGCTGGAGCCAAGTGCTAACATGCCTTGGTTCGAGGGGTGGAAAGTCACCCGTAAAGATGGGAATGCCAGTGGAACCACACTGCCTGAAGCTCTGGATTGCATTCTGCCACCAACTCATCCAACTGACAAGCCCTTGAGTCTGCCTCTCGGGATGTCTACAAAATTGGTGGTATTGGTGCTGTCCCTGTGGGCTGAGTGGAGACTGGTGTTCTTAAACCTGGCATGGCGGTCACCTTTGCTCCAGTCAGTGTTACAGCTGAAGTCAAGTGTGTTGAAATGCACCATGAAGCTTTGAGTGAGACTCTTCCTGGGGACAATGTGGGCTTAAATATCAAGAGCGTACCTGTCAAAGATGTTCCTTGTGGAACATGTGAGCTGGTGACCTCAAAAATGACCTACCAATGGAAGCAGTTGGCTTCATAGCTCAGGTGATTATCCTGAACCATCCAGGCCAAATCAGTGCTGGATATGCACCTGTGCTGGATTGTCACACAGCTTACATTGCTTGCAAGTTTGCTGAGCTGAAGGAGAAGATAGTTCTTTGTTCTGGAAAAAACCTGGAAGATGGTCCACGTTCTAGAAATCTGGTAGTGCTGCCATTGTTGATATGGTTCCTGGCAAGCCTATGTGTGTTGAAAGCTTCTCTGGCTATCTTCCTCTAGGCCATTTTTCTGTTCATGACATGAGACAGATGGTTGCTGTGGGTGTCATCAAAGCAGTGGACAAGAAGGCAGCTGGAGCTGGCAAGGCCACCAAGTCTGCCCAGAAAGCTCAGAAGGCTAATTTAATATTATCCCCAATACCTGCCACCCCAGTCTTAATCAGTGGTGGAAGAACACTCTCAGAACTGTTCATGGAACTTGGCCATTTAGGTTTGATAGTATAACAGTGCATTGCAAAACCTTCGGAAGGAAAGCAGAATATTTTGTGGACCGTTTGTTCTGTGTGTGACATTTTTAAGTTACTAGTTTTTCAAATCTGTACTTTTTAATGGAAACAACTTGACCAATAGTCTGTCGCAGAATTTTGAGACCCATTAAAACAAAAGTTTAATGAAAAAAAAAATAAAAATTGTCATCATAAAATTAAATAACCGAAAAGAACTACTTTCCAACATATTTTAAATAACAAAAACTACATAAATTAAAGTGCTATATAATACTCCTAAATATACTAATGGAATCTAAAAATGCAGCATCATTCATTCAAAAACACATAAACATTAACTTCACTAATATTCATATATTTGATATTTTTCCTATTCTTGAATGAGCATGTAGTTCTCTAAGTTCTACACAGGATTTTTTTCTTTATATTTTTAGATGTAAAATGTTTTCTTTCTCACTCTATTATAATTTTATTACACAAAATATGAAATTTTTTAAATTTTTTCTGTGACCATAAGACAAGCATAAAATGAAAATTTTTCAGACATTATATAATTGTTATTAGTACACATTTGATCAAAAACAAATAAGTGAAAAACTTAGCATTTATTAAACATAAAAATTAATTGGAAATATATTTCTTAATGAGATAAATGATCTTTTTTCCCATCAGCCTTTGCATCCATTGATTAAAATAACAATGCTAAAAAGTATCATTTCTTTTTAAAGATTTGATTTATTTGTCAGAGAGAGATAAGAGTGCACAAGCAGGGGGAGTAGCAGGCAGAGGGAGAAACAGGTTCTCTGCTTAGCAAGGAGCCCGATGCAGGACTCTATCCCAAGACCCTGAGATCATGACCTGAGCCGAAGGAAACTGCTTAACTGACTGAGCCACCCAGGTATCCCAAGTATCTTATTTCTGCATAAATTTATTTCTATTAATTGTTTTATAAATGCTGTCAGCTAAGAATTAGTATTCATAGAAATAAAAAGAAGTGATAGAAGTTTTTTTCTATCAAATTCACTCTTTAAAAATCTTTCTGAGGTATATGCTGAAAATTAAAACATGATGGATTATTAAAAATTATCTGCACTGATTCATTAGTTTACAACTCAATTAGGTCTTCTTGCAATCAGTTAAAGCAAAGATTATAAACCACCTCCCTTGAAAATAGTATTTGTTACCAAGGAATTGGCATTTTATGTCATGGGTTCTAAGAATTATGCCAATTTTTACCTGAATACTAAACAAATGGCCATTAATGTTCCACTTAGAGGCACCAAGTTTTATCTAATACACCTGGAAAGGATTGAAAAAAGTTAAAATAGTGTTATTAAAATTTTCAACATAAATATTTTTAAATTATCACATGCTTTAAATACAGAACTATAAATAGTATAGAAATATAGAACTATAAATAGAAATACAGATAAAGAAATATAAATAAATATAAGTATAAACATATTTTCTCCAAGACAAGAAATACCCTGTGGGAATTAAAATATGCATGGAATGTTAAAATATATGTAGAATTTAATACTTGACGAAAATCCTCAAAAACAATGGAAGTGTTTTAAGAGTTTGGTGATCCCAAACATTGTATTTCAAAGTTGTTACTTTCCTCAGTGTATAAAGGAGAGACTGAGGACCAAACAGTTAAAGTAATTTCTTCAAAGACAGTCAAGAATCAATATCAAGGCTTTCTGTCATTAAAAGTCATGATCTAGCCTTGACTTTTTGTTTGTATCATTAGCATCTACCCTCCTTCCCATCATCCCTTCCTTCTCTGATTATTTTATTATTATGAGTCCTGTTTCTGCTCATCAGCATTACTTCCATGATATAACTAAACTTGTCATTCTAGATTTTTCAAATTAAATTAAAATATTGACACATATGTAAGAAAAATGAGGAAATTGGTCCACTTAAACTACTTCCCACATCTCTGCTGTCTTTATGTTTGCTTGGCAGATGTTCTCTGGTAAAACATGGAAAACAAATACAAATATATCAAATATAGTTGTAGATATGTCTCCATTTCTGGTGCAGATTTACTAACATACTTTTGAAAAACATTAATTGTTCATTCTGCCACTCTTGTTTCAATGGCATTATTATTCATTTCCAAATTGCTAGAGAAATGATCTGTTCACTGCCATTTCTACTACATGACTGCAAAACATAACTGAGAAGTAATAAATAGCCACATACCAAGTAATAAATGGCTTGTTTTCAAAACAAGATTCTGATTACTTGGATTAAAAAAAGTGAAATGTAATATTAAAGCAGAAAACTGTTGAAATCTATTTGAGAGATGTGGTAGTATCATGTGGCTTGGTGAAATTGAATGCAGATTTTCTTAGTTTCAATTAAAATGGCATAATTCTTGGAAACATCTACTTAGTTGTATTGCACACTATAATTTTTCAATTCTTAATTCCCCTCAAAACAAAAAAGTAATCTTAAAATGATTTAAACTATTTGTTTTTATCACTCTACACTCTAGGAAATATGACTCTGCAATTACTAATTACAGACACAAAATAAAATATTTGCTTGTCACTTATTAGTAATTACTTATAGTTGATGAACACGTCTTGGAATTTACAGTACTTCAAAATTGCTGTCACAGAGTAGAACAGGGAAATTAATTTTAGTTACTAATGCACACCTCAACTGAACCTCAGACCAAGAGCTGTGGGACACATAAATATGGTAAATACATCTGCAGTCTATTCCAAAGGCATCAAATAAAACCAATCATAGTTATGATCCTTGGAAGTGCTTTGTTCTTCTTTCAGTAGCAGTCAGAGTTGTTGAACTTGAAAATATTTGGTACCAAGATTGAGAGGTAGCCTGAGGCCAGATCGGGCTTTGCAGAAAAAACAGTGTTGAAGTGGTCGTCTTAATGTCATTGCTGGTATTTGAGAAAAGGAATTTTGAAGGCAAAATGAGCTCTGGAGTTCAGGCTTCTCCCATTTCAGTAAAGTGCTTCTTTCTCTGTAATCTGCTGCCCCTTCTCCATCTCCTTACTGACTCTGTGGCCTTGTATAGGTCACTGTACACTTTCAACCTATGTTTCTTCCTTTGCCTTCAAATGTCAAATGCCATTTCAGATCTGAACGACATGAAGCTCTAAGAATTCCTCTTTCAATACAAGTTCTTGAGTGCTCTTTTGTTGATACAGGGACAAGTAACAATGTTCAAAATGACTCTTTACCAATTACTTGCTGACAGTAATTATTTCTGAAACTTTCTAATAGGCTAAAAACCAAGAATGAACAAACAAAACCAAACCAAACCCCAAAACATCTCCTAAATCAGTTATTCGTGGACCAACTTTTCTTCACTTAGATGTGTCTGTACTCTCCCCAGTCGTGACTGAAACTGGACCCAGCACTCTAACAAATGCTGGAGGAAGTCCAACTAAAGCAGAAAGGCTTTCTGATAAAAATATTCTCTTGTGGTTAAGCTTCCACTTAATCCAGCTAAGCTCCGTTTGATGGATGAAATTGAAGACATGGAGGTCTCTAAGCAGAACTGTGAGCCCCTCATGAGCATCTTGATCCCCTTCCCAACCATCTTCTTCATTGTTCTTCAGAGATAGACTCTCTCATACTACTTCTGGGAGACATTCCTCAGGAAGGTCAGAGTCCAAAGGGCCAGTCCCACCAATTCTTGATAATGTCCTTTTCCCTCTTTATTTATGCCCCTTTTGAAGGCACACAACTTACTTGTACTTAACTTACTTATACCATTACCTGCCACTTGAAGGTTTAGGAGAATGGCTTCAAAACAAAAAGTTACCAAGGAGTTTCTTTTAAGTAGAAGAAAACAGATTAAATTAGAAAAATCTGAAAACCCTAAGAGGAAATTTAGAAGAAGTTTAGAGTCGATGGAGCTATTTCAGGACAATGTTAGGATGCTTGGTTCTTTGCAAATATAAAGCTACAAAGAAGGTTAGTATATCTTAAGCCCAATGGATTCTTTTGATATAAGTGTCTCTTACTCTCTCTTACCTGCTTTTATTCATTAGAGATAGGAACTACCTTACTTCACACACGATTACTGTTTTCCTTAATAAAAATATAATTTCATGCTATAATTATCATTCAAAATTTAAATTCAAACTATTCCTAATAAAAATAAGAGTAATAAAGGTATCATTTTCAAAGTGTTTGTAACATACTTCCCATTATAAAGTGAATTTATGTCAAAGATTAAACTCCTTAATGAAGGAAACTGATAAAGAAGAAGAACTGAGAAGTGAGTAGGCACTTTAAACAATGATGAAATAAGATTACTAAATTAGATATAAAATAAGTTATGGTCCTGAAGGGCAAGAAAATTATAACCTCTTGGGTGGCTTTACTACTGATCAAAAGTAATTTTCATCTTCATGTTAACATGTTAACTTCACAGAATGTGGGGTTCCTGATGAATAAGAAATAGAAGGTCAAACAAATATATAGGAACAATATATAGGCCTTTTGAACAATGCACCAAGAGGAGGCTGAAAATCATACAGGTTTCCTTTGGTCTTATTTTCAAGTTTTTGATGATTTTTCTTAGTACCCGCACTACTGTTATTACATAATTTCCTCCTCATAAAAAGTAAATGAAAAGAAGGAAGGAAGGAAGGAAGGAAGGAAGGGGAAAGAAAACATTTATTACATTGCCAGTTTCCATTGCTTTCTTTTAAAGATATATCAATGTCTTTGTACTCAGTAGAATTTTAGTTATACACTCAAATGTTCTGCGATACACAGTTGAAATAATGTTCTATAAATATCTTATTCAATTTATGGGCTTCTGTCTTGTTTTATGAATTTACCAGCCATTGTTCTCACGAATGAGAATAGTCTGTAATTGGAAATGTCATAAGACCATAAAAAAGTAAAATTTTTTATTCCAAAATACTTTAGTGGGAGTGAAGAAAGGTAGAAACAATCTAATATGGCAAAATACACTAGTGTAAAATGAAAGAAAATAATTACAAATATATTAGTAAGTAACTGATTATTAGTCATTTAAAGTATTCTGTTGAATTTTCGCAGTTAGAATGAGTCAAGAAATGTTCTGCATCTGATGGATTGGGTAATAATTTGCCTGAGAGTTTTGAAAGGGCTGATTTCCATATCATTCTGTGTTGATTTAGTTGAAGATTAGAGCAAGCACAGCCTCCTTTGCAATATACAATTGCATGTGTCCTCTCATAAAATTAAATTGTTAACCTGGTGACATTATCCTCTCTCCCAACAGTATTATGTCCCATTTAAGGATGGCAAAGATCAGTGATTTTTTAAAAGGAGGTTTATACACATTAATTCTTTCTTTTTGATATTTACCACTTGTGTTTTCAAAAAGAAAACGATCACAAAGCATTGTTGGAATAAAGGCACGGAGAGAGATTTTGAAGTCAATGCCAAAATCCTTTTCAATTGTCATGTTTTGACTTCATGAAAGACTTTGGGTTCAGTAAAAAATTAGGAATTTCACAAGAGTCATTGAAGTGCATCACAGAAAGAAGATATCCTGTAGCTATAAATCCAAGTACCTAGTTTCAGGGAAATTAGCAGGGTTTAAGTTGATTTGCTTCCTGCCAGAAAGCTATGACTTTTCCTTTCCTAAGTCTCAAGAACATTCTCAGTATCACTGAGTCTGTCTTCGGTGGTCAGTGAGGAAGGTGACTGGGTGAGTGGGTGCAGTTAACAGGGCTTAGAGAGAAAAGTCAGCATAATGCTAGGAAAACGTGGCAGACCAGCCTTTGCTCAGTATGTGTTAGACCCTGTGCCAAACATTTTGTGTGTTTTTCTCCTTCAATTCTGAGTTGTCCTATGGGGGGAACGCATCATCCTCATTTTTATAGGTTTGAAAATCGAGATGTAGATGTTAATTTAATTGTCCCAATATCACACAGCTAGTGAGTTGTAAAGCTGGAATTTGAACATATTTAAACCAACAATTATTCTATACTGCCTTTACTGGATTGAATGACCCAGGTAGTAAGTAGCTCAGTTAAGCAAGAACTAAGTCTTTGACTCTGAAAAACAATAAAAGTCTTTTGGCTTTTTTTTTCCTTCATGTTCAAAATAAGGATTTTAAAATCAGTAATACAGAAGATACCTTTTTCTTCTAGGATTCTAGGTCATGTCCTGTGCTATTTTTCAAAAGGAAAAAAAAAACACATATTTTCCAGGCTTACTTAAAATCGAAGATGACATCCTTATATAGATTCTGTATGCTCAATATGACTAGTTTTTTTAAAGATGTTATTTATTCATTTTAGACAGGGAAAGAGCAAGAGTGGGAGGAGTGGAGGGGGAGGGAGAGGGAGGAAGAATCTGAAGCAGTCTGAGTTCAGAGCCTAATGCAGGGCTCAATCCCACAACCGCCAGATCGGTACCTCAGCTGAAACCAAGAGCCTGATGCTCAGCCAACTGGGCCACCCAGGTGCCCCTGACTATTTTTTTATAACATGAAAAACATATGGACTCCTACATGACTTTTCTCTTAGAATTCCTGATTAATGACCCAGCACTACAATGCACTCAGAAATACTTATAAATGATTTTGTATCTTGAATTCAGAATGTCATCTACATTTATTTGAAAGTTTAAAATATTGATTACATAAGTTTTATTCACTCAAAAATTATTGTTTGATATAGAAATGAATTCATAAATTCATTGTATTCAATCTTCAGTCACCTGGGCAGTGGCCTATAGGTTAGGAATCACTGATCTAGAAATTGGGTTATAAAAAAAACTCCAGAGCAGATGTATCTTTTTTTTTTTTCCTAAAATCCTAAGAAATTGGAGCACCTGGGTGGCACAGTCATTAAGCATCTGCCTTCGGCTCAGGGCGTAATCCCAGCGTTCTGGGCTTGAGCCCCACATCAGGCTTCTCCATTGGGAGCCTGCTTCTTCCTCTCCCACTCCCCCTGCTTGTGTTCCCTCTCTCACTGGCTGTCTCTCTCTGTCAAATAAATAAATAAAATCTTTAAATAAATAAATAAATAAAATGTTAAGAAAGAAATTGTTTTTCAGTATTTAATATGTAATATCAGAATGATAATTGCACCCTCACTGAGTGGGTATAACAGATAATCACATATCATTTGCACTTTATTCTAAAGGTCCATCAGTAGTTTAATAGTCTGGAGGGTGTATTAGTTTCCTAGGGCCACCAACAAAGTAGCAGACTGAATGGCTGAACAACAACAAAACTTTTTTTTTTTTTTTTTTCACAATTCTGGAGGCTAGAAGTTCAAGATCAAAGTGTGGGCAGAGTCAGGGTTTTTTTTGAGTTCTCTCTTTTTGACTCATAAATGGCTGTCTTGTCATGCTATCTTCACACGGTCTTTCCTCTGACTGTCCCAATCTCCTCTTATAAGGACCCAAATCAGACTGGATTAGGCCTACTCTAATGACCTCATGCAACTTTAATTACTTCTTTAAAGACCCTTTTTCCAAATGCAGTCACATTCTGAGGTACTGAGGGTTCGGACATCAAAATGTGAATTTTTTGCGGGGGGACAAAATTTAGCCACAAATAACCCATACTTTCAGGGATTGAGACTGAAGCCTTCATTCAACTATGTACATCCTGCCTGTTAAGATATCTTTACCTATGCTTTCTAAAGAACATTTACAGACTATATTATCTTACTTTAATTTATCTTCGCAAAAAGGAAACTAGGCTAAAACAATTATTGCAAAGAAACCATGGAATACAAATAAGAATATAATGCAAACTTAAGTTAAAGAACCAAAAACGTCAGTTGACTAATCCCTTCCTTGTAAGAGCTCTTTCTCAGTTACATAATAAGGTAAAACCAATGAAAGCTATTAAGAGAGGTGCAGGGATAACTCACAGGTTTTCTTTCTCCTATTAAGGAATAACCCTCTGCTCAATCATTTTCTCTTTGTTCTAACCACATTCAGTTCAGTACTTTGTTGGAGAAATGAGCAAGAATGAAGTTGTAGCATCATCCATGGGAGTGTGTGAGAAAAGCTTTGCTGATGTAGATCTGGGGAAAAGGTGTAGTAGGAGTTCCTACAACTGCCTTCAATCTTGATGGTTCACTACAAGCATGCACAGAACTCGAACATTTTTACATTCATAGTTACAGTTTATTACAATGAAAGAATACAGAGAAAACGAGCAAAGGGAAAGGTTCATGGGGCAAAGTCCAGAGAAAACCAGGCGGAAGCTTCTAGGTGTCCCTCCCAGGGGAGTAGCACAGAATGAGCTTAATTCCTCCAGCAATGATGTATGGCAACAAGCACAAAGTGTCACCAACCAGGGAAGTTCAACTGAGCCTGGTTTTCCAGAAATTACTGGGGTCAGTCCCAATCATGTAGTCTTACAGTGCTTGTGTGACTGACTCTAGTTACTGAAGCCCCAGACCCCCAGATTGAAAGCAGGTGTTCACCATAAATAACATTATTAGTATAAACTATTTGGATAAACTGGTACAGTATGTCACAAGGCCTCAGGCATACACAAACAACCTTATGAAACAGAACATTCAAAGAGCTCAGTTATAGTCATTAAAGTAAGCCTTTCTGGGAAACTTAGGTAGAGCAACATGGTCCTGCCGAGTTAACCCTTTCCTGCACCAGAGTGGCCTGAGTCCATATTTCAGAGAATAAATCCAAGTGGCAGTCCTAGCTATTATTCAGTGTGAATTGGGAAAAGTGAATGAGGTGAATCATTTAGAAGACTGAGTCAAGTCTATACATAAAAACAAATAAAAGTCGGAGACTGAAAAACTAGGAGCATAGCAAAAATTCAGTGAAGAAAGTCTTAATGAAGGAATAAAAAAAATGAGAATATTCTAAAGACCCTTATTACCTGATACCAGTTGTAGGACTTTAGGAATGTGTGAAATGGCTTATAGGAATCACCTAACAATGCAAATAATTTTTAGAACAAACCTCTAATGGTTTACAACAATATCTCTAAGCTAAAATGAACAGGCTCAAGTCTAGATCTCTGAGCATAGATAGATATTCAGACACACCAAATTTATGATATATAAGTATATACCATCTCAAAATATTTCTCACATTGATTTCATTCTTGTTCAGTGATTCAAATAATTAGCAAATTTCACCTTAAAACTTTCTCACAGAGAAGTTACAATGTCAAATGTGGCCTGTATCTACTTGTGGTTTATTTAAATTTTATTTGGATTCTTCGTTTGTTTTTTAAGATTTTATTTATTTGAGAGAGAGAGAGCAAGAGTGGTGGAGAGAGGCATAGGAGAGGGAGAAGGAGACTTCCTGCTGAGCAGGGAGACTGACATGGGGCTCAATCCTGGCCAGGGCTCAGTCCCAGGACCCTGAGCTCATGACCTGAGCTGAAGGCAGATGCTTAACAGTCTAAGCCACCCAGGTGCCCCTGGATTTTTCATTGTAATATCATTGTCACCGGTGGGAGAAGTATCCTGTGACCAAGTTTACCTGGACTCATATGGAAGATGTAATCAAGACTAAGACTACTAATTCTATAAAGTTAAAATCTCACCATTTGGGGCACCTGGGTGGCTCAGCCATTAAGCGTCTGCCTTCGGCTCAGGTCATGATCCTAGGGTCCTGGCATCGAGGCCCGCATCGGGCTCCCTGCTTGGTGGAAAGCCTGCTTCTCCCTCTCACACTCCCCTTGCTTGTGTTCCCTCTCTCACTGTCTCTCTCTGTCAAGTAAATAAATAAAATCTTTAAAAAAAAACACCTCACCATCTGTCTGGATCCCATCTCTGTTTAAGTTAGTAGAGTGCAGAGGATCTACCATTATTTCTGTTTGAGGTGTTTTTTTTTTCCCCTTCTTTTCCTCTCTGTTTACAGGTACGTTTATTCCTCATGACTGTTAGTATTTAACTCCTTGAGGCCTTTCAATAACTGTTATTCAAAAAACACATCATGCTTCATCTTTATATTTCCTTGGTGCTTAGTAAACTGCTAGGTGCAGAGCCTGGGATTCAGTTATTAGGTGTCCAACCAGCTCAGTTTTATTGATGATAACACATGAACGTACCTGAGTTTTTAAAGTACCTAGTACTTTCAGGCAATGCATCTTTTGAAACCGAGGGCAATTTTCTACAGCTGGCATTACAGAAGGCATTTAATGAGGTTTGGGATAACCACATTAGGCAATACTACACAATAATTTCTTACTTTAGAATTTTTGATAAATGATACAGGAATGTCTTAGATGAAAAGGTAAACAGTGTTATTCCTTTGGAAGAATATGTACTCTCAACAGAGAAGTTTGGGCTTCTCTGTTGTGACAATAAAATTGAATTCTATGATAAATGCTTTTCTCATTTCTGGAAGCAGTTTTGTAAATAAACATTTAGCTAAGGAATAAAATATAATTGGAAATGTACAAAAAAATGTAAGTGTTGGGCTTACTGAATTTTTCCAAAAGTGAACAAATCCATGTAACAAAAACCCTGGTCAAGAAATGGAAGGTTACCATGGATCAGGAACCTTACCATGAATCAGTAAGGGCTCCCTTAAGGAAGTAGACTTACTATCAGAAATAAGTAAATAAAGAACTTATTGTGAGATTATACTTTACAAATGTGGGAGGAGTTGGGAGAATGAAGGTTTGGAATGAAAAGTCGGAGGATAATAGAAAAAGTTATTAGTCAACCTAAGACACTAGTAAGATTAAAAAAAAAAAATCAATGTCTGCTGCTGCCAAAATGTGACTATGAGTGGGAATCACATTAAGGGGCTTCTGAGATACTGTTGCTCTGATGCAGCGACTGCCAGATGCTCTACAGCCAGGTATCTGGTGGTGGGCGCAGGGTCTCCGTTGGTCATTAGGGCTAGCAGTCAGAAAGATGAACTGAATGTAGAGTAGATGAGAGAAAAGATAGTTTAGGACCTGTAGGCACCACTGTGTCTGTCCATCCCCAAATCTAACTGTGACAACTTTCCAAGAACAATGCGGTTGCTGGTGTTCAACTTCCTCTTTTGTTTCATATTAACTTGGAACCATACAGAAAGGGGATGGAATTATAATTACATAGTTTAATCAAGTTAACCTGATACAACAAATGAGTATCTCGGATGATCGCCCTACCCACTTGGCCCATAGCCCCATCCGGTCACGACACCTCCTGTGGGTAACCACTATGCTAACCTCTAACAGAGATTGTGTTTGCCTGTATGTACTTTATGTGAATGGACTCATAACATGTACATTTGTGTCTGGTTCCTTTTGCCCAATGTCAACTTTCATGAGAGTCATCCCTGTTCTTGTGTATGGTTGCAATTAATTTATTCTCATGGAAGTACTCTATTCCATTGCATGAATAGATCAGAAGATATTTTCCTCTTTTGACAATAGTGAACATAAGTTTATTTCCATTTTGGGACTATTGCTATCAGTAATAACATGAATATGCATATATAGAGAGAAACAGTTGTACATAATTATTTGGCATATACTTAAGAATGGAATTTTTTGGAACAAGAGATACTTATATGTTTAGTTTAACTAAGTGAGTAATTTTACACAGTGAGTAGTTAATTAGCCTCTCGAAACAACCTTTCTAGTTTACAGATGAAGATAATAATATTTCAACTTTAGTAGGATTATTGTGAAGTTGAGGTTATATAGTCTATGTCAAAACACCCGTGTACCTGGTACACAATGAGTCCTCAATATATGACGATTGATTATTACTTACTATATCTTCATAGTTTGATGATCATAAAGCAGTCAGGGTTCATATTTTCAGGCACAATTTCATAATCACATTCAACATGCCCCAAACCACACTATGTACCCCAGTAAATGATGACTAATATAGGCTTGATTCTCAGTTGTCTCTTGGCAATCACAAGGAACAGTAATAGAACTGGATGAGACTCATTACCCAATCCACAGTAAGTATGCCTCAAATAGTAAATTCTCCGTACAGTATCTGAACGAACTCATTTGTAACAGGGAATGGTAAGGGTAGGGGTAGGGGAAATTTTAGTCTAAAAATCTGGATGTTGAATTCCTATTTCAAAGATGTGAATTTTGACTATAAGCCCAAATTCACTTTTCAATCCCGATGTTCTAAAAACTAACCTTAGATCACAATTACCATAATAATGACTCAAACTGACTTAATGAAGATTAGTGAAGGCATTTGGGGTTCTTAAATATTCATTCAACAAGTATTTAATGAACAGCTAGAAGCTGGTAAAAAAGAGACCAAACGTTTATCCCTCAAAGATTTCGCATTCTAGTTTGAAGACTAATAGTAAATAAACAATAAACCAATGAATTCATTATATATAATGTCAAACAAGGAAAAGTTCTCTGAAGAGTAAAAGAGGCAGAGACAGAAGATGGAGAGAAAGACCTTGCCAAGAAGTACTGTTTTAGGTAATTTGGTTAAGAAAACATTTGAGAGGGATACCTGGGTTAGTGTCTGCCTTCAGCTCAGGTCATGACCCCAGGGTTCCTTGCTTGTGCTCACACTCCCTCACTCTCTCTCAAATAATAAAATAAAAATATTTTTTAAAAACGAAAAAGAAAACATTTGAGAATACATTCTAGATCATGTACATGTATGTCACCGAAAGGATAGCAGACACTATTTCAGGCACGGATTTATGCACAAGCACACGTTGTTAGATAATAAGATTAAACTTTTGCCCATAGTTGACAATTAAAAAAATACCTACAAATTTAGAGAGAAGATACAGTATTTGCCAAACCTTGACTTATTTCAGAGAATAATGGCTGATACACAAAAGTTGACCAAGGAAAATTTAGCTATGACAGTTGACTCTCACATTATTTTCTCACATTATTACAATTATGAGTTGTCAAAGAGAGAAGACAAACTTAAGTCATTAGGAATATTAGAGAGAGAGAATGCCAGTATAACTTTGTATTTTTACTCTTGCTGACTTATTTCCAGATCATAATTTCTTGACTTTAAGAACAAAAATTCTTTATAATGCCAGCTCCCCCTGTTTTCAGAGGATTTAGCTGGGAACCTGTCTATAGCATGGTGACTAATTGCTAGATTAATAAAGACATTGCTGCTCCCACAATATAAGTGCTTAGATTTCCTTGCCCTCAATATATGTGATGTATCATTTTCTCTGGCTGCTCAGATGATCTAAATCTTTTCACATTATATTCCTCCACTGTAATTCATATCCTTTTAAAAACCGTTATTTTCCAAGAATTTTCATCATGGCATTGGTATTTAAGTGTAACACAAAGGGAAAGAATGTGAGGTAGCAATCTGGCCTCGCTGCTTGCTGGGTATAAAATCTTAGCCAATTTATTTAGTTCATTCAGAAAATACTTACGAAATTCCTATTATATGCCAAACTATCAGGATATTTTAGTTAAAAAAAAGAGACAAAAATATCATCCTGTTCAGATTCTCCCTGGATGACTAAATTTCTAATCTGGGAGAATAATAATATTAAATATCACATGGGTCTTGAAGGGATTAAGTGAGGAGCAGAGAAAGACTTTGGTGTTAAACACATCTAGTTATGCCGCTTATCTGCATGAATTTTAAGCAATTTTTTAAACTCGGTTTTTTTCAGATGTAAATGTAGAGTTTTTATGATAGAAAGAAGTTATATAAATATATAAATATTTGAAGCTATATCAAGTCCAGTAAGGGAATAAGTATTCAATACATCCTGGCAATTACTACCTGCAAAATCATCTCTTGAAAACTAGCAATGTACAGGTGTAGTTTCTAGCTCAAATGCCTTGGTTGACTTCCGGATTCTAATATATGACAGTTCCTCTTAGGGTCTCATAATTATCTCAGACTTAGTATACCCAATATTGGCTATTCTGTGCTAGATATGCTACTCATGCACCAGACCCACTCTCTACTCTTCAGTGAGTGTCAGTAGGCTCTTCTTGCTGTTAGAGTTCAGCCTATGAGGGAACCACTAGAAAAATAAATAATAAAGGAAGTAGGAAGGTAAGGTTGAGAGATCCCTTCCCTCCACCTCTTGAAACCCTTGCTTCAGTTGATTGGTTCTTCCACCAAAGGTCAATGTTCTTGGCAAGTGGCCGTATACACACACTTCCCTCTTTTTTCCATTTCTCTTAAACTTTTCCTTCTTGTGTTTGCTCGCCTCAAGTTATAACATTGTTTTTAGTAGTTTTCCTACTCACTGTTCCTATCTTTAAGACACTACCTAATGTGTTCGTGCATTCTCTCTCTGTTTAGCTTTGGCCCGCCAGCCCTAGAATAGATAGAGTACACAATAAATATATAACACTCAAATAAATATGGCACTTGATAAATACTTGTTTTCTAATTATCTAGTCATCAAATATGGTAAATTGCAGAAGTTTCCGTCCAATCGCTTACCTTCATCTTCTTATCACTCACCATATCTAGTCAGAAACTAAGTCCCATAGATTCCATTTACTTCCTCAATATCTTCAGCATTATTCCCCTTATCCTTTCCTCTATTACAACCTCTTCTGCTTATGTCTTGATCACTTGTTAGTTGACGTTTTGCATTACAGTCTTACCTGGCTTCCTTGCCTCCAGGCTATCCCCTTGGTAATTCATATTCACAGTGAGGCCAGAATGGTATGTCTAAAATACACATATAATTATTTCTTTATCCTGCTGAAATCCCTCCAGTGCATACCCACACCAAGATTAGGATATTATTTCTAATTATCTCCTGTCTGTATTATTACATTGTTTTCCATTTTCTAATGAGACATGTTCTAATAATAATTATCCCAGCTGACTTAAGTGTTCAAGACTTTCTACTTCATTCTTTACAACTCTATTCATGCATGTTCATTTTTCTTATTTTTAATAAAAATAAACAAGTGCATACATACTTATATATGAATGTATGTACATACATATATAGCCTTGCTTCTAGATACCATAATGCCATTTCCAACTTTTTATGAGCAAATTAAAGTATATCATTTATATTTATTCTTTTTGCTTTTTCAACTTCCTCTCATTCCTAAATTCACTACAATTTCGATTTTGACATCATCCATTCACTAAACTTCTCTTAGCACTGCTGTTATCACTTGCACCGTGGACAGCGTTATCCTTACATTGTCTTGCTGTGGCTACATTTGACACTTGGATGCCTCCCTTGAAGTCTTCTTTCTTTAAATTTCATAACAACACACTACTTATGTTCTTATTCTCACTTTACACATCTCATTCTCTCTTACTTGTAATTAAGTTATAACCTCAGCCTTCTGTCCTAAATCCTCTTTCTTCTTATTTTATATCTTCCATCTGGTCAATTTAATTCACTTCCCTAGGTTCAGTTACCGATGTTAGAGGTGGTTGTCTCCAACATCACTCTCTTGCTCAAAAGTGTTTTTTTTTTTTTTAATGCACAGCAATATATCCATTTGTTTCTTGCTCACTTCAAATGACTATCATACAGATATCTCAAACTCAGTACCTATCATACTCAACTTACTGCCCATTCATCTCACCTGCTTACATTTTCAATAAATAATACAACCATCTTTTCAGTTATCCAACTCAGTAATGTGAGTAGAATCCTTAACTCCTCCTTTATCATCAGCATTCAGTGAATAACCATGTCCTGTCATTCCTGCATTTAATTATATCTCAAATCTCCCCCTCCCACTCTATTTGGCTTTCATTCTTATTTCCTTCACATCCCACTGCAATAACCTTCTCATTTGTCTTCTCACCTTTATTCTGGTCCTCATCGAATTCATTCATCACAATTTTAGGAAAGAGACCTTTCTGACATGAATATGAACATCTTACTGTCTAGTTAACACCCTACTGTGATATAAGATAAAGTGCTAATACACAAATATGACCCTTAAGATTTGTTAACAGTCTGGTCTTGAATTAATTTCTATCCCCTCTTGCTAGTGTATTCTAAACATTCATGGTACCAGTGAAAGAAAAAAAAATGTATCTCTTAGTTTCTGTACAATTCCCCTTATGATTTTCTATCTCTAGAATACATGTCCCTCTTCGTTTTTCGTGGATTTATCTTACATGTTCTTCAACCTTGAGAGTCAGAGTCTTCTGACCATGGAGGCCTTTCCTGACCTTATGTCTGTGCTAAGAGCCCCCAGTTTAGCCCCATGCTCCCATGAGACACTTTTATCAAGACAATCTTTACATTTCACTATAGTGACCTGTATAATCATCTGGGCTTTCTGCTAGTCTGTCAGGTTTGTAAGCAACTTGATGTTTTCCCGGCAGCAAGCACTGTCTACTTACTATGTTGTACTTAGTACATATTTTTTAATGAATTTATAAATGAGTAATGCCTGACATATTGTGTATATTCAGTTCTTTCACTGATTGGGGAGACTGAATGTTAGTTGTTACTATCCATCGTCCTATCAAATCACCTTTCTAATGTACTTTTCAGATTGGTCCTAGTAGATTTATAATTACTGAACAATTATCATAACTCTGTTCCCCTCTCTGCAATCATAAAACTTTTTTTTTAGTTCCTTATCAGTAAAAAAAAAAAAAAAATCCTGAGGACTTTGTCAATGGACTTTTCTTTATCCCTTCAAATTAAATAACAGCTTTAGATATAAATCATTATAATATTTAACCCAAATCTAAAATAGAGACCCAATAAAACTGTTTTGAGTAAATTTCTTAATCAATGGAGGTCTCAAAGGATTTATTCTCTATGGATATGATTTCACAACTATGATTGGCTGTCTATATGATAAACATGATTTAAGAAAGCTAGTTATATATTTGCAGTTGGAACTGAGCGATATTTAAAGTGAGGTGGGAAGGGAAACAAGGAAGGCTGAGTGACATGTGAACAGGGTGGCAGGTTGCTACAGTGTGTTGTTGGATACCCTCTAAGCTGCCCTACTAAGTTTTAACCTGCCCAACTAAGTTTTAACCTGATAGAAATAAAGATGAGCATCTGTGCTATATTGCAGTGACAGACTTAAGAGATGGTATTACCAACTCTTTGAAAGGGACATTGAGAAATCAACTAGTTTAGCCATTTGCCTTCAGGGATGTTAATGGCTAAATCACATCAAAAACATGGTTACCTTTTCTTAAAAATAATTATCACAAATAAAGATAACTCTCAATAAACTTCGAATGTGACTGCAAGTCACACATTTAGTTACAGAAGATAAAATATGGAGATTAACCAGAAATAATGGTATCTGCCTGAGTACTAGAATCCTCTAGTTTAAAATATACACTTAATCATAAGTGTTTTCTTTCCTAAGATGGAAATAAATGTACTTTGTGAAAAGTAATTCAAGGTGGCATTGTGTTTTATAGAGAAAATGAGCTGTTATGTTTTATCAATGTAAATGTGTTACTACAAGATTATTTTATCTTCTTGAAAGTCGCAAAAATTACTTGATATTAAATTTATGTGCAGACTTTTTTTAAACAACATGAGACACCAAACAGAGAACCTGAGACAGAAGAAATGGAGCACGGTTTAATTAGTTAACCCTTCCTTGTTAGTTTTATGTCTGGAGAAATGCTCAAGCACTTGATAGTTTTGCTTCTAGTATGATTATCCTCTATAGTTTTTCACATGGTATAATATTGCGTTGAGATGTTACATTCATTTTTCTGACTACCAAAGAATAATTCCCTGTGCTGAAGTAAAGAATTCAAATAACTGTGCTTACTGTTTCCTGAGTGGGAGCAGAACCTGTCTCTATTGCCAAAACTTTTCTCCAGATGCTCAGGTTGCTTTAGGTTATAGGACCATTTATAATTAATGAATGTAATCTCTTAAAAAGAGGAATAAATTAACAAGGAATATTGGTACTAATTCTTCCTGTATGATTATGTACATTTTATCTCTCCTTTTAATCCCAACTAGAACCTGAAATTAACCAGATAATCACGATCGAAATGACTTGAAGCTGCTCTTCTCTTCATCCTTGGCATTCGGTGGGCATGCTACTGCATTTCTCACAGCCCCACCCTGGGAAAATTGCATGTCTGGGAAAAGATAGTCTCAATTTCCGGATCCCAGACTGCCATTATCAAGAATGATAGATAAAAGGAAGTAGGGAGGTAGGTATTGGATCTGAAGAGATCTTCCAACTTCTTTTGAGTTTGTTTTTTTTATTTAAGGGAAGTAAATTAAAACAAGACCTTAAAGTGTTTATGCATTTTTTTCCCTCCTAAAGCAGCATATGGGATTCCTTTGGTCAAAAATAATTTGTCATTATCAGATATTAACTAAATGAGATATTTTGGTGCATGTATAAATATTTTACCAATTTCCTATCCCATAGTTTCATTAGGTCCTGTTTCTGTGTTACTATTAAGAGTTCAGTGGCCAGGGCGCCTGGGTGGCTCAGTCATTAAATTTCTGCCTTTGGCTCAGGGCGTGATCCCAGGGTCCTGAGATTTAGCCCCACATCGGGCTCCGTGCTGTGCTGGGAGCCTGCTTCTTCCTTTTCCACTCCCCCTGCTTGTGTTCCCTTTCTCGCTGGCTTTCTCTCTCTCTGTCAAATGAATAAATAAAATCTTAAAAAAAAAAAAAAAAGAATTCAGCAGCCTAACAAATAGCTTCTAATCATCCTTACTAGCTATTTCGCCAAAATTATATTTTCCTTACTCAATTTTCATGATCTCTACCCTCCCTGAGCAAAGAAATATATTTTTTTCTGTCTTGGGATTTAGAACATTTTCTATTGCTATCCATAGTACTGGACAAAAGAACCTAAGAAACCTGAAAATCTGCATGTAGTTCAACACTGAGCCATAGCACTGGTAAAGTACAATTTTCAAAAAGTATGACTGATGACTTTTTTTTTTGATGACTTTCTTATAAATAATAGAACATATGTTAAATATTTTATTCAGCTCATTAGTTAGTGAGTGAAGAAATAAAATGTTAAGGCTGATTCAAAGAGCATTTGAAGACCTATATATTTATAGGCAATTCATGTGTTAATATTAGAATAAAATTGTTGGGTGAGATACAAATTTGTTACTGGTTGTCCTACAAGGCAATAAAATGTAACCTTTGTAGTTATCTTTTCTACTGGAGCGAAGGTACCAACCTTAATATAGATTAAAATTTACAAGTTAAAACGTAATTTTACCAAGTTTCACACCTTGAATCAATGGTAAAGAGTAATTAGAGCAAAGTATGTCTTCCTAGCCAATCCTCCTGTGAGTTTGGCCCCATAGGACTCTAGGGGCCAAGGGCAGGCTGCCCCAAGATGGGCCACATTGTGCTGAAGATTCTTTTTGTGTTAAAAGCAATCAAAACCTAGCAGATTCAGGAAAAGCTCTTTACCTTCCCTACAACTACCTAAAAGAATTTAGATAAAGGACCTGCTCCAGGAAGACAGCTTTCATTACAGATAATGACATTATGAAATGAACTAGGTATGGTAGACAGGGTGGAATGTGGCAAGGTCTGCTTGATCAAAGTCCTCTATGTCCCATTGTTTCTGAGTGGCCCTCAAATATTTGGTTACCAAATATTTACTTTTTTTTTCAGCTTCCTGTGAATTTCATTCCTTCCCTTTGAAGTCCTAGACCCCTACTTCCCTTTTCTTTAGTTCAGAATGGCATATATATGCCTGATTATCTTTGGAATTTCAATGTCTGTGTGAATTCCCCTTACATACAAAATTACATTTGATTTTCTCCTGTTAATCTATCTCATGTTGACTTGATTCTTAGGCCGGAGGACCTTGAAGGGTAGAGGAAATTCTTCCTCCCCATAGGATCTTCTAAAGCTACACTAACTTTTAGCCTTATTTTCAAGTTCTCTATACTTTTTAATAGCACTTAATAAAAATTTTTCAATAATCTGCTGCATGTACATTATGAATATAGAAATACCAGAATTCCTTCACAAAATCAATAGAACAAGCTAATGAGCCTTATGTGTCATAGATGATAAATAAAAGACAAAAATTGAGCTCTCAACAACATAAGATTTATCAAGCAATTTGCACATATAGAGTAATATGAGAATAAAATTATATCACATGTAATTCTATCAGAGTTCTTAGAGGAAAATATTGGGAAATAAATGTTGGAATGACATGCTATTTAAAAAATCCTTTAAACACATTATGGCATTTAATTCCCATTATTTAATAGGAATTGGCATTTAATAACCAACTAAATGATCCTCTGGGTTAAGCATTAATACTGATTTTAGAAATGAGAGTACACATACTTTTGAAGGTTAGATAATAGAAAAAGCCAAACCATGATAGGGGTATTCAAAGGTGTAGATTTGTTTTGTAAGGAGTAGATAGGGAGGAAAGAGAAAGAGTCTCTCGGTTTAAAAAAGACAACATAGAAACACAATATACTATTTACTTCAGTACAGGTAATACTTGAATTTCTTCATGTCTTCCTTCTTTTACTTTCTGAGCACAATCATTTTCTACTGAAGTGAAAAGTCTTAAAACAATGTAAATAATCACTTATTTGTTAGGAAATACAATACTCCTTTCCCCTCTCAAGTTTATATTAAGTTTTCTTAAGGAAGTCATGCCAATATTCTGACTGACAGCTAATAAATCCCAATAGCAGCCTTACAGACTAGCAATTATTCTCACATATAACTACTCTAAATTTGGAATGGGATGACTGTGTGATCGTTGTCTAGTATATGTTAACAAATGTTTCATTTCTTGTATCTCCTTAATTAGTTGTGTATTACCCAGTCAATTCTTCTTATTACGTGGTATGGAATTAAAGATTCTTTTCCCCCTGATATTCACTTCTTTTTCTTCCTCTTTTAACCCATGCTTTTCAAAATAGCTTCCTGTATGTCTAAAAGAAATCTTCCCCCATACAAATCTATTTTGAAACTAATGATGCATTTCATCACAATTGTCTTGTATCACCAATACTCTGCCTCCCAAATATTTTTAATTCATTCATTCCGTTTCCTTTTCAAAATATTATGAATAAAGACTGCCAATAGGACACAGTGGAGTTGTATTTAATGATCAACATCCCACAAAAGATTTAAATGTCAATATCATTTTTGATCCTTGTTCTAGGGCATTTACCCAAACCCAAACAGGGCCCCATGTCCTGTGTATTCTACTCAGTGTCTTTGCTTGAGGATTTGGAACTGATCTTAAAGATTGGGTTTTTTTTTTAAGATAAGTTTCCCACAACCACAGCTGTCATATATGGTTGAGATGGTTGGGTACTGCACATTTCTCGGGGAGCCATTTGCAGAGTAGCAGGCTTTCTTGAATATTTTTAGTTCCATAGATATCTAATATTTTCTCCTAATTGCAATCTTTATCTCACATTTTATTTTTATACAGGAGAACTGAAAAATTTCAGGCTTTCTTTTCCATTGTCATTTTTATTCCTCGTGGTTCTAACAGTCTTAAAATATAGATTGCTTGAATTGTAGCTCTCCTTTCTGCATGATAATCAGAAAAGGTCTTGTCAATTCTGAAGAAAAGCTTGGGGGTGTGGGGAAGATTGAGGGATTGACAGATTATATCTATACAAAAGCCCTAGATCAGGCTTAACTTTTAAAAAATGCATCATCAAGGATAGAAGTTTTATTATAAATTTTAAAAATACCAAATTCTGTCCTTAGCAACCATCCTTTTCTGTCTTCAACTTTTCCAATAATAATTATGGAATTATGTCACATTGTTAATAACCAACTAAATTTTATTTTTATGTTATCATCATAACTTCTTAATAAAATAAAAAAAATTATAGAAATTATAGATATACCAATGTATGCAAGCAGGCCTTTTTAAATTGAAAGCTATATTTACAAGAATATAGGTATTTTATTTCTAATCACTCCATATTTATATTAAATTCTCTTCTGTATACCCATAACCTAAACAGTGCTTAGAGTTGACACTTTTCAATTAGTAGAAATTATTCAAAAACACAATATCTTGTGATTCAAGTTTCTAACTCTGACATTTATTTGGCCTGCTATACATTTCTCAAATATGTATGTGAGGAGAAATAACTTTTCAGGTCTTTCCCTAAACTCTAAGAGGTTAGATTGAGACATGAAAAAGAATAGGAAAATAATAGTGTTCTTGAATCATTGTGGGTAGAGAATGTTGTGGAGTTTCTGACAACTTAAAATTTCCTTTTCTACTACACTTAAAATCATGATTT
Organism: Ursus maritimus; assembly: GCF_017311325.1. NCBI lineage: Eukaryota > Metazoa > Chordata > Mammalia > Carnivora > Ursidae > Ursus > Ursus maritimus. The sequence goes on from NW_024425008.1 coordinate 18,152,815, forward strand.
TCCATGGCACCCAATGGAAGGCTGATCTCCACAAGAGGAAAGCAGCAGAATTCTGAAACTATGACCTTTATCTCTTGTAATCTTCCTGAGAGCCCTCAAAAATTTCCATTGCCCCTACACCATAAACATCCCAGTATGATAAATAATGTCACCTTCATTATTATCCTCTTTAAAATATGTAGTACATCTGAGATAAGATTGACTATAGTGAAAGATGTAATAAAATCATGAAAAAAAAGTCAGAAATATATTGTCAAATAATAATTGTAAAGTAGGTAATTCAGAACAGTTGTCCTGCTGAAGATGGCTAAAACATCTGAACAAAATACATTTACAATTATCTTCAAAGTGCAAAAATATTAACAAGATACTAGGCATAGCTAGGAAAAATTCAGTATATTAGACTAGAACTCAGAAAAATAACACTAACACTCAGAACTCTCTTTGCCCTGAAGTCACTTGCTGATGAGAAGGAGGGGAAGAAGAAGAAGAAGATGAAGGAAAGAGTTCATGGCTAAACTGACTTGGAAAGCAGCACAGAAAAGGAGACAAATCAAAGTCAAGTACCCATTAAACAACTTTCAATAAAACTAGGATATCAAGGGTAAAATCCAAATGATGAGTCAAAGGGAGATAAAATAGCCCTTGAGTGAACTTGAGGCTTCACTTCCAATAATTTTGCCTGTATAGAGTACTGAAAGCTTTGAATTTAGATTAAGATGGTCTTCCACTGATTGTACTTAAATTACTCAGGAGAAGAAACCAAAAATTTTCTCATAGGATAATATCATTATCTCAGGATTTGTATTATATTTATAATTATAATTTTTTAAAGAGTTTATTTATTTGTCAGAGAGAGAGAGAGAACAAGCAGGGGGAGCAGCAGGCAGAGGGAGAAGCAGACTTCCCACTGAGTAGGCAGTCTGATGCAG
>NW_024425008.1:18153756-18156349 GCF_017311325.1 Ursus maritimus
TTCAAAATATTATGAATAAAGACTGCCAATAGGACACAGTGGAGTTGTATTTAATGATCAACATCCCACAAAAGATTTAAATGTCAATATCATTTTTGATCCTTGTTCTAGGGCATTTACCCAAACCCAAACAGGGCCCCATGTCCTGTGTATTCTACTCAGTGTCTTTGCTTGAGGATTTGGAACTGATCTTAAAGATTGGGTTTTTTTTTTAAGATAAGTTTCCCACAACCACAGCTGTCATATATGGTTGAGATGGTTGGGTACTGCACATTTCTCGGGGAGCCATTTGCAGAGTAGCAGGCTTTCTTGAATATTTTTAGTTCCATAGATATCTAATATTTTCTCCTAATTGCAATCTTTATCTCACATTTTATTTTTATACAGGAGAACTGAAAAATTTCAGGCTTTCTTTTCCATTGTCATTTTTATTCCTCGTGGTTCTAACAGTCTTAAAATATAGATTGCTTGAATTGTAGCTCTCCTTTCTGCATGATAATCAGAAAAGGTCTTGTCAATTCTGAAGAAAAGCTTGGGGGTGTGGGGAAGATTGAGGGATTGACAGATTATATCTATACAAAAGCCCTAGATCAGGCTTAACTTTTAAAAAATGCATCATCAAGGATAGAAGTTTTATTATAAATTTTAAAAATACCAAATTCTGTCCTTAGCAACCATCCTTTTCTGTCTTCAACTTTTCCAATAATAATTATGGAATTATGTCACATTGTTAATAACCAACTAAATTTTATTTTTATGTTATCATCATAACTTCTTAATAAAATAAAAAAAATTATAGAAATTATAGATATACCAATGTATGCAAGCAGGCCTTTTTAAATTGAAAGCTATATTTACAAGAATATAGGTATTTTATTTCTAATCACTCCATATTTATATTAAATTCTCTTCTGTATACCCATAACCTAAACAGTGCTTAGAGTTGACACTTTTCAATTAGTAGAAATTATTCAAAAACACAATATCTTGTGATTCAAGTTTCTAACTCTGACATTTATTTGGCCTGCTATACATTTCTCAAATATGTATGTGAGGAGAAATAACTTTTCAGGTCTTTCCCTAAACTCTAAGAGGTTAGATTGAGACATGAAAAAGAATAGGAAAATAATAGTGTTCTTGAATCATTGTGGGTAGAGAATGTTGTGGAGTTTCTGACAACTTAAAATTTCCTTTTCTACTACACTTAAAATCATGATTTTCCATGGCACCCAATGGAAGGCTGATCTCCACAAGAGGAAAGCAGCAGAATTCTGAAACTATGACCTTTATCTCTTGTAATCTTCCTGAGAGCCCTCAAAAATTTCCATTGCCCCTACACCATAAACATCCCAGTATGATAAATAATGTCACCTTCATTATTATCCTCTTTAAAATATGTAGTACATCTGAGATAAGATTGACTATAGTGAAAGATGTAATAAAATCATGAAAAAAAAGTCAGAAATATATTGTCAAATAATAATTGTAAAGTAGGTAATTCAGAACAGTTGTCCTGCTGAAGATGGCTAAAACATCTGAACAAAATACATTTACAATTATCTTCAAAGTGCAAAAATATTAACAAGATACTAGGCATAGCTAGGAAAAATTCAGTATATTAGACTAGAACTCAGAAAAATAACACTAACACTCAGAACTCTCTTTGCCCTGAAGTCACTTGCTGATGAGAAGGAGGGGAAGAAGAAGAAGAAGATGAAGGAAAGAGTTCATGGCTAAACTGACTTGGAAAGCAGCACAGAAAAGGAGACAAATCAAAGTCAAGTACCCATTAAACAACTTTCAATAAAACTAGGATATCAAGGGTAAAATCCAAATGATGAGTCAAAGGGAGATAAAATAGCCCTTGAGTGAACTTGAGGCTTCACTTCCAATAATTTTGCCTGTATAGAGTACTGAAAGCTTTGAATTTAGATTAAGATGGTCTTCCACTGATTGTACTTAAATTACTCAGGAGAAGAAACCAAAAATTTTCTCATAGGATAATATCATTATCTCAGGATTTGTATTATATTTATAATTATAATTTTTTAAAGAGTTTATTTATTTGTCAGAGAGAGAGAGAGAACAAGCAGGGGGAGCAGCAGGCAGAGGGAGAAGCAGACTTCCCACTGAGTAGGCAGTCTGATGCAGGACTCAATCCCAGGACCCTGGAATCATGACCTGAGCCTCAGGCAGATGCTTAACTGACTGAGCCACTCAGGCATCCCTATAATTATTTTTTATTAAAAAGTATGAAAGAAAGAGATAGTAGACTATATGACACAATAAATGAGGGTCAGTGGATGAAACATAAATAGAAACAGTTCATACATCCAGATATATTGGGATTATTAGACCAAGAAGGCAGAACTATGAGTATTAATTCAAAGAAGTTAAAGCTGAGCAAAAAACTTATTAGGTAATTAGAAACTATAAAGGTAATATAGTAAATATAATAAAATAAAATTATACATAAAAAATAACAATACTTAATCAATAGATGGGCTTTAACTGGATATTTGATGTATTTTTTAAGTAACTAGATAAGTGGAAAATATGGTCAAAATAATTGTATAGAATGTGGCATAAAAAT